>NC_133559.1:18791579-19094609 GCF_048773025.1 Camelus bactrianus
GCAGTTCTAAACTCTTAATATATCTCTCACATGTATCAAGCCATGACATTCACTGCGTCCCTCCAGTTGAAAATTTTGCTTTATAACCCATTCCGAGATTGTGTTTGTATGTGTGAAATGCTTTCAAATATGTCTATAAAATCTCCCCTGAAACCATTATTTTGAAAAGCTTACCTTGCTTGGCTTTCTTTCCCAGGGTGGTATCCGAGTGCTCAGGTGATGATATAAGTGACAAAGTTATACTGCATCGGTTCTGTACAAGGCAGCTGCCTCCCATGTGTGAGGGGAACAGAGCAAATGAATGGGAATGGGGGCTCATTGGTATGAGGACCATATGCATGGGCTTTTCCAGGATAGCCCTGATATCTTTTAAAATCTTAAAATACATTCGAAAGACTTGATATATGGGTTCACAAATCCACAGTAATTGTTAGTTTCTGTGAAAGAAATTATTGGTTCAACATTACTGCCTTGAGTTTATCGGGGCACTTTGTAGAACCTCTCTGGTGGACGACGACTCCTGCTTCCACTTCTCAAAGTTAGAACATAAGGTTCTCAGAGCTCTTGATGATGTGATATGTGGGGAGGAGTTAACTGCTCTGTCTTATCTCACTTGTGCTACTTAAAAGGTGGTGTTGGCCAAATTGTAGTAATTTTCACGAATTATCTTTAAAAAAGCATGCTTTGAAGGGTAAACTTGAATTCCTGGACTTAAGCGTTCTTAGACCTTGAATCCCGACTACCTTCTTTAAATTAGAGCCATTTTTATAGGTTTCAGAGAAGCTAAATTTCCTAAAGCATGGTTCTCACTGCATTTAAAATAGTTCTTCTCAAGTTTTTCACCTCTGCGTAATTCTACTGAATTATAGCAACTGCAGGTGGTAAATCTTTGCACTCGCTGAGAGCACAGCTGGTTTCCAAGTCAGATGATAAAAATCTCTGATTGGAATTCCTAGAACATAGTTCATTGCTGGATTGGCATTTGAATTATAGAGTAAAAACTTAGCTATAAACTTCTCTGGTTCTTTGTTTGGATTTAGCAACATAGTACTCTCAGGGAGCTTTATCTAACTATTCAGCAACTTCCTCTTCTGAGGCATTGGCAAAAAACAAACTCAAGTTATTCTGACCCAGGCCATTCCCAGTGACCTTTACAAATGATGTTTGGGGTTTTGTATTTCTAAAGAGCTAAGTCAGCATTTTAAAAGGCCCTGATAGATATAACTCAGTCTGCCAGACAAGAGCTGGGACCACTCTGGACCAGGGTAATTACACTGCTTCTCAACAGAGATTTACCCCAGGCCTGGGCCTGAACTGCTCTGGAGGGAGGAAGCAGGACACTGTTCTGCAGTCTGCCTTTACCTTAATGTCAGGCTACTTTTGCAAGCTCTTAATTCCTAACAGTTGTCTTGAAAATGCAGCATCATCTCTTCATGCAATTGATCAAACAACTATATAACTACATATATGCAGAACTATGTAAGAGATCATATATATGTATGTATATGTATATGCATAGGTGTGTATGTATATATATATGCAGATTATATATAATCTGTGCCTTTTGTCCTTAAAAAGCTTATATTTTACTTGAAGGACCAAGATTTACATCATAAAACAAAGACTGATAACAGAACATAATGTCTTATTAAATGGAAAGCAAAATTAGTGGTTGGAACACTGGCCAGTGTTGCATCCTCCAGAAGTCCAAATTTTTAGAATACTCCTAATTTTAAATATTCTGTGTAGTTGTTCTGCAAACTCTGTGTATTTAAGACCTGCCATATCTCAGTCTGTCTTTAGCACTGAGAAGCAACACATACACAACTAAAAAAAAAAAAAAAAAAAAAAACCAACCAAACAAAAAAGTAACAACAAAAAACTTCTGTTAGACAACATGTCCAGATTTTGAGTTAAAAAACTGTAGTCACTAGAGCAAGAGTGAATTGGAACAAGGGGAGGTTTTTTGCATGTCACTGATTTAAAACAGGAGGCCCACTGGGATTTATCATCGCAAAAAAGAAAAAAAAAAATCTAGTATTGGAAAAATGAACTCTAAGCACATGTCTTTCTGACAAAGGGTTGATAGTATCTTATGTGGAGATGAGCATAAATATAATAGCTTACTACAATAATTCAAGGTGCTGCTGAACCAAGGGGCAATAATTATTGCCCAAGCCAGAGCAAGATGGAAATGGAACGGACTGGTGTGAACTCAGGGATAACAGCGTGGATGCAGACTCGCAGATCACACATAAGAGAGGTGTTTTCAAGCCAAATGGCTCTAGGCACCTAAAATAGAGCCATAATTAAGCAATAAGACGTGACAGGGAGCACATTTCTCAGTGATTATAGCATGCCTCAAGGGATAAGTCACTAGGCCAAAGGTTCATATGAGGAGTGAAATAATAACCTTGCAATGTATAGTACCGCACTCTTAGACGGAGAGGGAGAAGGAAGTGAATAATGGGAGTTGGAAGAGTCATTTCATGAGCTGTTATTACAGTTGTCGGGTGATACTGCCGTGTGCACAGTCCACGTGGCCGTTTGCTGTCCCCAGCATCCTGAAGCTCTGTATGTACACCAAACCCTTCACTTAATTTAAAACCTTGCAGAGTTGTCAATTTCTCATCTTAGCCAAGCGAAAACCAAGCAATTAAGACACAAAAAGACTTGAAAGTCCATAGCTGTATCTATGGGACTGCAATTACAGTTGTTTAGACCTGGTTTCTATCACTGAAAATAGCTGAAGCAACCACACCAAGTTATTTCTAATATTTTGGCTCATTTTTCTCATTATGCATTTCCCACAGAAACTACCAGCAGGCGTGGTCCCAAGTGTCACATAGACCCAGAAACATGGCTAGCTTTCTAGCCTCAGCTTTCCCTTCCTCACTGCTGTGCTGCTGATGGAAGAGAGAGAATTCTAGAGCTAGTGCCCAAATGAACCCCCCCACCCCGTACAGTGGAGGCCAGCCTTCTACAGCATGAGAAGTGCCATACTCAGTAGCCATAAGGTGGGGAAAGCAATCTCCATCCTGGGACAGATGCCCTGATAAGCCTTGCAGACCGAGGTAGGTATCTCATTACCAAATTCTCTCCATGTTTCTGTGATTCTTAATCACTTCAGAAGATAGTTTAAAATCTTCTGAACCAGACTCAGAGAACAAGATTTTTTTGTAGCCCTTAATGTCTACCTGCACCAGTGAATTTTGTCCCAGACTGTACCCTGGACAAGATTCTGGGCAAGCAATGATTTATCTTAAACAGCACAGTCCTTCTTTCTGGTGATCAGTGCTCTCTCTTTCTCTCAAAATCTGTTGTTATGAAAAGATCTAAAGACAGTTGCTATAAACCGAATACTTGAATCTCTCCAAAATTCATATGTTGAAACCTAACCCCCAGTGAGATGATATTGGGAGATGGGGCCTTTGGGACATAATTATGTCATGAGGGTGGAGCCCCCATGAATGGCATTTGTGACCTTATAAGAGACCCCAGAAAGTTTCCCCCTCCTTCCACCATGGGTGGACACAGCAAGAAGACAGTTGTCTATGACCCAAGAAGCCAGTTCTCAACAGACACTGAATCTGCCAACACCATGATTTGATCTTTGCCTCCAGAATTGTGAGAAATAAATCTCTATTGTTCATAAGTCCCACCTAGTTTATACTGTTCTGTTAGGTTGGCAGACATTTGGTCCTGTCCAAAACTTCTATGACCATATTTGGTCCATGTCAAATGGTTTTGGATGGGACCAAATATCAAGGACTTTTTGGCATGGACCAAATGTATTATAGGCATGTTGGATAAGACCAAATGTCCTGCAAGGTTCTGTTATAGCAGCTCAAACAGACTAAGACAACAGTTATTTACATCTTGGGGAAACTTTAAGTCAGTCGGTTACTTTTCCCAAGGGTGTCTGCATTTAAAAGGAATGGAATATTTTAAAGTAATGTATCTTAATTTGTGTAGTGGAAATCTTAACCCCTAGCTAAAGGAATTTCAAGCATCAGAGAGCAGGTGTGAGAATTGGAAGAACAGGGCTGCTGCCTGGAGAGGACTTGAGGAAACCCTGAAATCACACCCTACTGTGTGAGCTGAGAAGCGAGTCCCTGAAGCTTTTATTGCCCATGCTGTGATCATCCTCATCTGAGGAAAATCACCCCAACCTGCCCTCCCCCCAGCTTCCTCTTGCTAGTGCAACATGCTGCTCAAGAAGTGGAAACCAAGTCTGCCGTTCAGGTCACATACATCAGTTTTTTATGGCTGTGTAGTAAACCATCCCCAAATTTAGAGTCTTAAAACAATAACCACTTTTATTTTCTCATGATTCTGTGGGTCAATAATTTGGGCGAGGCTGTGCAGAAAAGTTCACTGCTATTGCTTGGGAACACTCAAACGTGGCTATAGTAATTTGGTGGCTTTCCTGGGGCTCGGTGACCTAAGAAAGCCCCACTCACATTCTAACAACTGGTGATGCAAAATGCACTCATCTCCTCCCCCAAAAGTCTCTTCCCATTCTGATTTCAGGCGTGGAGTCCAGAATCTCATCATCTGATCAAGTGCAGATAAGCCTGAGATTTTGAACGATATCCTCCAAACTGAGAAGAAACTGAGATGAAGAACGGAAGCAAGCAACTTCATAAAGTGCAATTATGAAGTTTATTTGGGTAATTTACATACAGTCAGGGTCAGGCAGGTGACAATGCAGAAGCATTCACAGCTGCCCTGAGCACCACCAAAAAGGGTACAGGGGAATTTAAAGGGGCCAAAGCTAAAAATAGAATCTGACTACCAGGCAGAAGCATGTCTGCACTGATGCGAACCGAGGGTTTTCTTCTCTCCCTACCCTGGGGTGGGGGTCCTCTCAGTGGTCTTAATACCATCCGTGTCAGCAAAAGGCATCCTTCCAGTTTTCATAGCAGAGGAAGGCAAGGGTACAAGTTGATAGGGAACAGATCTGGCTTGGGCGCTTTCCTTGTGAGTAGGCTAGGGCTCAGTCATGCAGAAAGGGGAGGGGGTCGGACTGCAGGCCTAAGTTGGAGCTGACAAAATGAACTCAGTGTGGTTCAGCCACACAATGAGGCTCCTCAGGTGTAGCCCCGCCAGTGTGGCTCCTCTCAATCTAAAGACCTATGAACTGAAATGAAAAGTTACCTGTCCTGACCACATGTCAACGTACAGTGGTGAGACAAGACAGCGTAGCTTCAGTAATCGTTCCCTTTTAAAGAGAAGAGGAACCTGCGGCAAAGAGAAGGCCTCCGGAAATCTAGCCTGGGTCTCGCTCCTCTGGAGCCAGGGAGTGTAACGAGGGCTCTGTTCTGCTCGCTGGGAGCGGCTTCCTTCTTCACCATTCTCCGTAATTCTCAGCTCCACGCCCCAAGATAGCTTCCCTTTTCCATAAGAAATGACTCATGTTTGCAAATGAGTAGCTTTCTCAGTCTGCTTCCTGACACATAGAAACTTGAAGGTCCAGAGGCCTCTTTTCATTTTGGGAAGTCTCAGTCTCTTTTAGTTCAAACGGGTGGTGATTTTGTCAGTTCAATTCTCTTAGAACTTTGTAGGTTTTCTTTGAGTGGTGTTCACTCATAACTTCAAAGTCATATTTACAATTTTTAAAAAACGAAAACCTCTTTTGACTTTGTATAATGTCTGGGAGCTGTGACCCAATGCGTCTGTTGTGGATTGAATTGTGTCCTCCCAAAATACGTATATTGAAACCCTAACCTCCAATACTTGGAGATAGGGCTTATAAGGAGGTAACTAAGGATAAATGAGGTCATAAGGGTGGGACCTTGATCTGATAGGGTTAGTGCCTTCAGAAGAGACAACAAAAGACTCTCATATTCTCTCTCCCTCCCTTTCTCTCTCTCTATGTCCTCCATATGAGAACACAGCAAGAAGATGGCCATCTGCAAGCCAGAAGGAGAGTGCCCTCACCAGAAGCCAAGTCAGCTGGAACCTTGATCTTGCTTTTCCAGCCTCCAGAACTGTGAGGAAGGCATTTCTATTGTCTGAGCCATCTATCCTGTGGTATTTTTACGGCAGCCCAAGCCAACTAATACACATTTTGGTAGCAAGAAGTGGGATGCTGCTCTAATAAATTCCATCCCAACAGTTTCAAAACTCTTTAACTCATTCCAGCATCTGAAGTCTGAAGTCCAGTCTCATCTAAATATCATCTAAATCAGGTATGGCTTACATCAAGCTATACCCCTAAAAAGGCTGAATTTCACTCTATATAAACATGTCTCAACAAACGAGACTTTGAGGAGAAATAGTGACTTAAAAAAACAGTTTTAATTTTCTCACCATTCTGTCCGTCAGCAGTTTGAACGAGGATCAGAGGGGGCACGTCTTCTGTTCTAACCACAGAATCAGAAGCAAATAGAATGAATGTTGTTTTAAAGGGATTAAGTTTGGGGGATGGTTTTTTATGCAGCAATACATAATTGATATGGTACAGGAGACTGAATCAGGAGCTCTTGCTTGTTCTATGAGGGGACGAAATACAAGTTGGCCATGAGGGAAGTCAGCCTCTCTCAGGGTGATTAGCAGAAACTCTGCCCCATCTACAGAGGTGTATGCCATATCTAAGTGATGCCTAAGCCACCTGATCAGAGCCTTCATCTGGGGAAGTATTCAGTGCAGAGCACAGAGAATTGTGGGTCAGTTGAAGGGAGGCTGAGGTACTTTCTCAGAATTGCCCTTACGTGTCTCAGGGTCTGGTTCTTGATTGTTATCTGTCCAGGCTGGCACCCTCTCAGTTGTATATGGTACCACTTGTCCCTCATATTCAATTCATGTGGACTACATTTTCAGCATTCCCTGGATCAGGCTGTGGGTTTTCTTCCACATCTGGCTCTCTTTTGGCCACTTCCATACCTCTCTCAGGACCAAAGCAAATACAAGGCTCACCTCCTTTGCCATGCTAGGACTCATGGAAAACTCTCTGAGTCTCCCTATACTCTTGCTCTAGAGGTGCCAGGCGGTTTCTCTGGCACAACACGGGGTAGAGGGGACCTTTTGAAAGTCTGCCATCTTTTAGCTTCCAACCTGGAAATAAGGCACAGCTCTCCTTGTTCTTAGAACCTGAAAAATCCACGTTCGAGCCAGGGGTCAGCCTGTAGAGGGGGCGAGAACAGAGTGCCAGAGACCCTTTCTGAGACTCACCAGCATCAAACCCTCTTGCTTTGCTTTGAGAATAGTTTCTTGTCTCCCAGCCAGGGGAATTTTTATTTTACGTGGGCAGGAAAAAAAAAATTGGCTCAAGTTGATCAAATATTCTTCCAAATCTTTTTTGTCTGAAGCCTGAAGCTCAGCTTTTTAAACTCAAAAGCCAAGAATTTGTCTCTTTTGTTCTCTGGTTCTGCTGTGACAGCCCTCCCTTGAGGCAAAGAATGACTCATGGTCTAGCTGCCTGGATGGGGGAGGGTCAAGGGTAACAGGAAATCACGGGGAAAAACACATTTGTTCATACATAAAAATATTATCCTGCTACACCAGGATCTCTCTTCTCTTTCTCATTCTTTATTACATGATGAACCCGCCTTCCTCCTTTCTTACAAGGCCTTCTGCATTAGAGAGGGTTGTTTGGGATGTAAGTATTAGAAATCAACTTATTCTTGTCCACTTGCTCCCTGAAAATGAAATGCAGGTGCTGGGAGAAGGAGTGGGAAGGACTGGAGACTGAGATAGAAATGTAATCACGCTTCATGAAGGCATCAAAGACCTGAATTTCAGTCAGAAGCAAGCGTTCTCTGTTTTCACACTGGCTCCATTTACTCCATGCTTTACCTGGAAATAGGGTTTCTGTAGATGGGGTCCGCATTCGAACTCCTCCTGCTAAGACAGGAAGGGGGCAGGGCACAGCCATTCAAGGAACAACACAACAATTACCATCAGAATGGGAAAGATTCAACCCCTAATAGGCCTTGAGCCTCAAGATGGTGGGAGATTCGACTCCTAGCAGAACTTGAGCTTCATTATATGCTTATTGTAATATATTAACATGGTGAGTAACATGCCCACAGGCACCATGACAGTCCCAAGGCTAGCCACAAAAGGTCAAAGAGTGGGAAATGGCCAACTTCCTGGGAATCCCAGCCCCTTCCCCAGGCTAGTTAGACTGGTCCTTCGACTTACTAGCTTACGAAGCCACTGAGCCCATAAAAACTGGCAACACGGTGCCTTGGTGCCTTGTGGCCGCCCTCTCTCTCTCTCTCTCCCCTCCTTCAGAGATGCCCACGCTGTCTATGGAGTGTGTACCTACTGTTACTCTAATCTGACCACCCAACCTCCACACATCGTGGCCTTTCTCTTGCCTTTTGATGTATCTCTAAATAAATACACCTTTACTCAACTATGGCTCTCTCTTGAATTCTTTCCTACTTGCAGCCAAGGACCCACACTTGGTGGGGCACGTCCCACGGGCTCAACCGAAGCCTGGGACACGGTGCTTCTCATGCCCCACATCTGTTTTCCCTGCACCACTGCTACCATGCTGGGACGGAAATCTTGCTCTGATATCTGAATTCTAAGGGAACTGATCCATCAGCACAGTTAATGATCAAGCAAATATAGTTGGAGTGCTTGTGGGGAAGGACAGAACCCTATTTTACAAGAAGACTGCCAGCTCACCACCAACAGAAGAAAGGAACGTTCTTGAAAAAGAAGCAGTTGGACGGATAAGCCCTTGGATGGCTAGTTCACTGTTCCCTGGGTGGAAATGATTCCACCTTCACGAAACTGTCTTGACAGCTCATCTGTTCCTATCATGTAGTACTTACCAGACTGCTTATTTCATAGCTCTTTATGGACATGACTCTTCTAATGGGACCAGCAACTGTGGGCAAGAACTTACTTTCTCCTCCCGACAAAGGCAAACACATTGCCCTCCTGCATGGTACTGGCATCCAAAGTATCCACTGAAGGATCAAATTAATCGATGAATGGGAATGAAGAAGGGTTAAGTGAACCGATAAACCACCTCCAAATCAATGGATACTATAAGGGGAGAAATAAAAGGCATTTACATAATAGGTATCATTTTGAAAAAAACATCTAGATACCTTCTCTTATATGCTACAATTTTCTTTAGGCAGGGAAAGAGTTAAGCAATTTTGCACCGTGTTCATGGACTCCTGACATGATATAAAACACTACAATTTTGGCTTTTCCATTTTAGCTGACATAGTTTAAGTTGATGAATATTTTGATTTGTGCCAGTCTCAGGCAGTTTTAAACGCTATCCCTGTAGGAGTCAAGGAGTCCAGTCATAATCATAACAATATGCTTGTCAGTCAAAAGCACCGGAAGATTGTTTAGGTGCAAAGAAAGCATTTTCCCCTGAAAGGAAACAGGGCAATTGAAATCACCTACTTTTCAAGGCATTGAAGTCAAAACTGTTACCAGCTTCATGGTGTGAAAATCCAGGTCTCGGCACCCCCTTGGTCAGACTCCAGTATGTCCTGGGGCTATCCAGCCAGAAAACAAGTTACAGTCTAAAGTTCAGAAGAAATTAGACTAAAGGAAAAGCACAGCGATCAAGGTTGATTTCCCCATCATTATTTGCAGGTCACCATTTCAGCAGGGAATGTATAATGAATTCCCTTCCTTTTCTGCAGTCAGTGCACCTTGGGATAGATTTGCAGAGCCAACTAAATCAGAGAACTCATGCAATTACACAAGATCTGGGCAGAAGAAAGTGATTTTTTTTTTTTTTCCTGAACAGACTGAGCAAATAATACTTGATAGAATTGACCTAAAGGTTATACCATAGGAACTGTTTGCATTAGAGCAGGCAAAAATTAAAACATCCACGTACTACTGGGTTCATTAGACAAAGGGAAGAAGCCAGAAACCAGTGTGGGAGAAAGAAAGGAAGAAACGAACAGCCTGGAGAAATGGATTTCGGAATTGGAGGCAGCCCAGAATTATTCAGATCTTTGGGTATGTTGATGTCAGGACCTTCTTTTTTCAAAGTTAGTGTGACCTTAACCATTCCAGCTGCTGCTCAACAAATTTGCTCAGCAACTCTGTCCCACCAGAGGAAAATTAAAAAACAAATCTGGTATGCCCCTTCTAATTTTATTGCATCCATAGCAGCTTTCACATGGAAGTGAACTGGTTAAAAAAAAAGTTACTATAATAGAAAGAACACCTTTCACCCCTGAAGAATTCCATATACCCCATGCTGATATCAAAAGAGTCTCCTCATGGGAAAGAGCAATGTGGAAAGCAGAGGGGAACGAAAATCTGGTGTTCAGAGTCCGCTGGGAGCTTCAGACAAATATGAAACAATGACTTCATGTAGTAGATAAATTTCTCACATTCTTCAACCAGTTTTATTGGCTAAATACTCATGTATCCAGTTATATGAACACCAAGGCTGCCCAAAGAAGAATCTGAGTGGATATCAAAAAATATAGCCAGGGTGGAAATCTAATCATGGGCTAGCCCTTTGTCCAGGAATTAACCAGTGTTCCTATTAGCTGGTCATTCTTGAAGGCATCTAAAATCATGTCTGTGATTATTCTCTACCTCTCTGACAAGGAAATGATAACTTTGAAAAGGTAAAACATCTTTTAGCAATAATAGAGCCGGAGGACAGACACTGTGGTTCTGCGCCTTTGGCTCTGTCTCCAAATTCTTTCCTGTGAGACTCTTTCTTTTCATTTAAGCTGTTTTTACTTGTCTCTAGCTGGGCCATTCACACACGTGCCTCAGTACCCTCGTGTGCTCTGTTTGCCCTCTTTTCTCTCGTCTAATCTCTGTCTTTCCATCCTTCAGATGAGATGCCTCCATGAAACTCTCCCGGGCTGCTCCAGCCTTTGCCGGGTCTCTCTTGTCTGCAGCCCTCTCAGTTAGCACTTAGCTTACCTTGCCCTGGAATATCTCGTATGATTCCATTAGACTCTGAAGGCCACGTGGGCTAAGAGAACGTGTATAGGCTTTGGAATCAAATAGACTTAGTTGGAGATCCAGGCTCTCTCCCTAATAAACTGTGGTGACTGAAACTCTCTTAAGTTTCATTTTCTCATTCATAAACTGGAAATAATAATATCTAGCTTACAAAGTTCTTAGGAACATCAAAGAAAGTCATACATACAGAGTACCTCGTCTCTTATAGTATCAAGTAAGTCAAAACTTTGTTTCTTCTGTTCCCTGTTTTACCTTGGCATCTAGAAGAGTCCTTAGCACAGAGTAGGTGCTCGATTAATGTGTATTATGTAAATTAATCAATATTCAGTGTGCAGTAAACATTGGTTCTTGTCTAGTTTTTCTTCTCCACTAGCCTGTAATTTTAGGAGGACAAGGCTTAAGCACATACCTCTTGGTATACTTGCTGTAAGGAGCTTTGGAGAGTGTTTTCTTATGCATCCTTGGTCTCCCTATTTACTAGATGACTCTCAGTGGCCCATCCATTCACCATGGCAGTCAACCCATTTGTCTACGGACTTTGATGCTACTCCCCACTGATGGAAGCAGTAAGAGAGTAAAAATAATCATCACCTTAGAAAAACCAAGGGAGCCAGAAGAAGGTTTCTGACAAATAAGTAACACTTATTAACCTTTTCTACCTGCCCAGCATTCTGAGAAATATACCATAAAACTCAAAAATAAAACTCAAACAATCAATAATTAAAGTATTGAAGGAGGAAGGAGGAAGAGAAGGAGGGAAGGAGGGAGAAAGGGAGGGAGGAGGGAAGACACAGAAAGAGGGAAAAAGAGGAAAAAAAGAAGGGAAAAAATGTTGTGAACATATATCGCTATTGCCTCAAGGCTGCATGTCTTATGTTTGTTCCCAGGCCTCGTGTGATCATTCTGGCTCAGGCTGGGAACAGCCTCAGAGGAGTTCTAAAGTCCCAAAAGGATAGTGGTATTTAGAGCCCAGAAATCTCATAGCACAGTCTTCTTCAGAGACCATGCCAAGCCGCCATACATACATCAGAGACATTCTCTCTGCGTCTCTCAGGATAAGAAACTAGATCTGAGATCCTCGAAGACCCCTTCTTGATTTTAACTCAAGGACTGCTCCACAATTTTAAAAATCAACTTGGGCTGTGATGTCACACCCTGGAGAGACAGTTTAGAGCAGATTGACCAGGCTTTCCCTTGGCATAATGGAAACCACATGCACCATTATGGATTTCTAATGTGCCATTGAGGTGGGTACATGTTGCTTTGAAGAAAAGGAAGCCATTTCCAACCACATTTCTCCTGATTTATGCCCGAGCCTCAGAAGGTCCAGACAGGTTGGAAAAGATCTGGTAACTGGAGAAGTGGCAGGGGGTGAGAAAGTATACTTTGTAAAAGACTCTGCAAACTTGCCTCACACTTTAAATCCTTGCCTTGGGCAACGTGTGCATTTCGGAGTTTAAATCATGTTAGTCGTTTAAGTCAGATTGAGGGTGAAAGACTACATAGCTCTATGAATTAGAACTAGATTGTTTTGGTGGAAACATTTTCTAAGTTGGACAAACATAAATCAGCCCTAACAAGTCACGTGTGATTACAAGCAGGTCTAAACGCCCTTCCCTGTTATCCACTCATTCTTCTTTCTCTTCTATTTTTTCCAGGTTTCTTTTTTTTTCTATTTTTTTTCCAAGCAGAAAAGCAGAAAGAAATGAGGATTAAAAAAAAAAAAAAAAAAAAAAAGCTGCACTCAGCCCCAAAAGAGTTTAGAATGACTAAGTCCAGAGCGCAGGACCCAGGCAACTGCACGTGTCTTAGCAAGGAGGTCAGGAACAGGCAGAATCTGATAGTGGATCCAGGAGAGCTTTTCATCAGACAGCAGGGAAGGGGAGTCCTAGATGTCAGCACAATGTCCAAGAGCTGGTATCAGCTGTCACCTGGGAGCCGACGGTCCACAGGTCTGTTGCTGGGGGACCTCGATGGCTGCACACGTGTGCTTCACCTTTCTCCTTCTGCTACTCTTTGTCCTATAATCTTCTGGTCCAGGAGATTCTAGCTGCCCATCTTTTCAGGGTATTCTGGTTTATCCATAGAAAATCTTCATAGTTGTCTTCGTACTGTGAAGCATAGCGTATTTTCTCATGATTGTTTTAGTCTTTATTGCTATAACATCAGAAATGGTCTCACTTTTGAATCATGGCTTTATTTCCATTAGCAAATGACTTTCTTCTTCAGGTCCCATCAGAAACAGAATGGTAACACTGAAACAAGACACCAGGGTTATTTTGCCCTTTTTCAAACATGGTGAACTGGTCAAGTAGGTTTGAAACTTTTTGCTCACCAAATCCAGTGGTCTTGGGGAAAAGCTGTATGTGCCACTATTTCCAGTCTTTTATCTATTTTTAAAATTTGGTTTAAATTATCTCCTCTTACACGTTGTCTGCTATTCGTAAACGTTTTTATGAGTAAAACCTTCTTACTTTTCTTTGTTATCGCTCATCACAGGTAGCTCACCTTTCCAGTTGGCTGGCACTGTTTTCATATTCCATATCCACTACTGCTCTGGTTACTGAGTTCTGAGATCCGATGGAAAACAAGTATTCTGTTTGTGAGCAGCATTCGACCAAGGTTCTGTTAATTGACTGAAATTTCTTGGGTTTTCCTGAATCTCATCATTAGTAAAAAAACAAGACAAAACAAAACAAAAACAGGTCATGACTTCATCTTCAGGAAATTAATTGTCTGCATTACATGTTTTATATAGTGCATCAAAGGTTCCATTCATTTATTAAATAAATGACAAGGTCCAATTTGTCAAACTCTTGAGCTGTAATCCTTCACAAATGTCTGTTTGTTCAAAATGATCACATTTTAGAATCAAGTTTACATGAACAAGGCACTCAAGTACTGTGTCAGCAACATGGCAGACGTTCATTGTTACGTCCACGCTAACAGGTGCGATTAGTCACATATAAAAATGAAATGAGGTTCAGAAAAATTAAGTGACGCATCCAAGATCCAATAGCTCTAGTGTAAAGGAACCAGGTTTAAACTCGTGTCTGTCTGCTCCTAATGCCCTGCTATCTCCTAAATAGATTGTTACATGAATAATTATAGCACCTTCTAGCCAAACTGAACCTCAGAGCTCTTAGGTACTGATTTCCTTGGATATTCCTGACAATCAGTTAAGACTGACAAAGTTTTTTTGTGACTTCTATTTTATAGCTGAGGAAATGGAGGCT
The DNA here is from genome assembly GCF_048773025.1 of Camelus bactrianus. Lineage (NCBI taxonomy): Eukaryota > Metazoa > Chordata > Mammalia > Artiodactyla > Camelidae > Camelus > Camelus bactrianus. The sequence goes on from NC_133559.1 coordinate 18,805,742, forward strand.
CAAGAGGGCATGTGATTTATCGAAGACCCCAGGCTCCTGATTCCTGCTCCAGGGCTTTTTTTTTTGTACATCTTACTGCATCCTGAGGCTTCCTTCGGGGCATCACCTTTGCCTCCTCCCCTCCTTCTCCCTGTAGTGCTTGTGAGCCCACAGTGGATGATGGAGATGGAAATAATCACACTCATGCCCTATTACACACACATTGAAGCTGTGCATGGTTTTTCTATGAAAAGATATCATTGCTCCCACCTTATAATTATACATATGGCCTCCTTTTTTTTTCCTCCCCCACCTGATTAACAGATATACTCTTTAGGGTAAATGAACATAAATGAATAAATATTAGGTCTTGAAATTATGCACTTCACCTACCTTAGTGTGAGCCTAAGAGTAAAGCTGTTTAGATTTCTCAGAATAAGAGATGGTTTCAAGGGATTTAATCCACCAGACTGATCTCCTTTGATGAATTTCATTGAACATACATTTCTTGAATATCTACCATATGTCAGATGCTTTGATGCTGGAGATACATCAATGAAAATCAACAAAAATCGATCCTTGGGTTGATTGAAAAAAGGTATATTGATAGGTGGGAAGGAGGGTGGGTGAGAGAAGGGGAAATAAATGAACAGCAGTGTATAATGTCCATTTTTTACTTTTGTGTATCCGTAAGAAAGTATGTTCAAATTTGTGTCTATGAACTAGAATAAAGCAGTAGTAATAGACATACTGACAATAAGATACATGTTGAACCTCGAATCTTGTGTCCTGTGTGAATTCTGAGATTTTATTGCTATTATTCATTATTTTTATCTTAAAATAATCATCATTCTTCTAACTACTCAAAGCAAGGACTAGGAAGAAAAGAAAATCATAAGATTATGATAGGAATTTTTATGATAAAACAAAGTTGACAAGCAGAGCTGGGGTGGACTTTTGCACTCTTGTGGCTAAGTTGTGAGGACCATGTGTATGACTGCAGTTGGACTGTATCAGTCTCTTTGGTGTACAGACACTCACACCAATCACCTGGGCAGGCCCTTCAGGTGTTCCAGGACCTAGAAATTATGACGCAGGTAATTCAAGCTTCAAGGAAGCAGTCAGTGGTTCTGCCCTCAGTCTTACTTAGCTGTTACGTTGTTTGCTCTTTCCTATAGTCACTTTCTTCTCAAGCTTAATAATCACTAATAATTTCTCAAGCATAACTTGAAGAGTATCTGGAAGCTGCCTTTCACTAAGTAGAGGGCTTATAATAAGGAGCTCTACCCTTAGAACATCTTTTCGTGTGTCAAGTTCTCGATCTCATTTTATCCAGAGCTGTCATCTGAGAAACATTTAGGTTTGAGCTTCAAAGGCCTAGTTAAGAAAGCTTGATGTCATGCTGTTTTATGGTCACTTCCTTTCCTTTTTTTGAGGGGGGGGGGATTTCTTACATAGTTTTTCATCATTTGTTTATCATGTTTTATTTATTTTTTAGTATTTATTTATTTCACATTGTCTTTTTGGGGGGTGGGAAGGTAACCAGGTATGTATGTATGTATGTATGTATGTATTTATTTATTTATTTACAGAGGCACTGGGGATTGAACCCAGGACTTCGTGCATGCTAAGCACACACCCTACCACTGAGCTATACCTTCCCCCCATATGATCATTTCTAAGGGAAATGGAATATCTCATGGATTGATTACTGGGCTTAGGATATAGGAAAATAAATGATAAAGTAGAGCAGAGCTGACAGTACCTCCCATTAGCAAACGGGCCTCACAGCTGTCACACTGTGCCCTCCAGTGCACGGCATGCACATGGCCGGCATGCACAGCAAATAGCAAACACACTGTGGCGAGCTCGTGTATAATGCAATTAGTCGTTCTAACTCAACGACTGTGTTATAAAAGTTGGCTTCGGTCCAACTTGTATTCCAGAACATTTATCCCTTCCCTCAGTCCTCCCCTTTCCCAAATTTCCAAATAGTTCTAAAGCTTTGAAGAGAAGCCTCACAAAGTCTTCTGAACAAGGTCTCTCCAGCCCCCATGTTCCACCCACCATACACGCTCCTCCTCTATTTATCTTTAGTGACTTCCCTGCAAAGGTGCTTCCTCACAACCACTCAGGCTGGCTGCTTCCTGCTGCTGAGGGACCACCCCGTACCCACACTGTCCAGCAGGACTGCCCATCTGAGTATGTGGAGACCTCTCCTCCCCCTGCCCTCATAGATGGATATTTGTGCCTCCGTCTGCTACCAGGATCTGAAAGAGGAGCTGTCTAGCATCCCCAACTGCTCAGAGGGATTTCTTACTCATACACCTTTTTTCCCCCTAAGATTCGGACAGAAGTCCATGGCGGTTGTTGAAAAGACTAGTGGTCTCAGAAGACTTCCTCCTGCCCTCCACTCTTCACTCAGGACTCCTAGAAAACAGATCCTGAGGCAAGGGTGCACTGATGATGCTTTGCTTGAGAAGTCAGATCGAGTGAGGAAGAAGGGAGGGAGGGAGGAAAGGGGTAGGAAGCAATAACGCACTGGCCAGTGCTTTGCCGCAGTGGTGAAGAGACACAGCCGGTCGCCCTGCAGGTGTTCCGGCAGGCACGTCCGCAGACAGACCATATTAAGAAATAAAGCTCCGGAGCAGTCCAAGGGTGTGAGGAAGAAGAGGAAGTTGATCTGGCCAGCTTCCACCGAGTGCCCTTTCTCGCTGGCTTAAGTCTGCCCCGTGGGATGGGGCTCCCCACCTTCCTGGCTTGCTTCACCTCCGGAGGCTGCTGGCCTGTCACGTGCCGCCATGGGATGTGTAGTCTGCCTGCGGTGTGGTGTCCTGTTTTATCCAAGTCTGAAAGTGGTGGGACGAGGCAGAAACGTGGACACATGACTGGCAGCTGAGGGGGAGAACTTGGCATCACAAAGCAACTCACGGCTCACTGCAGCAGGTGAGCCACGGGAGGAGGGGGCGGGGTGAGGATCCAGAGGCTGGGAGGCTCCGAGGTAACCTAGAGATTTGCTTAGAATGAGTCAGGTTACCCGCTTTCTCCACAGTCTTGTGCGCATTCACCCCACCCCCACCTCGAATTCCATAATTCAGCACAAGACTTGTTTTGCTTTGAGGTTAGTGCCATATAAACACGGTCCATTAACTTTTGACAAGGTGTCAGGTATAAAGCAATTATGAGGCCACTGATCATCTCTTTTCAGCAGAACTGAAGGGCTAATATGAAGAGTTTTAACTGAATAATATCTCTCAGGGACTTGTTACATACTGTCTTGAAAGATGGAAAAAAAAAAGGTACCTGACATCTTCTATAATCAAGATGGCACAACGAAAACTGCGGATACTAATAACCTAGAAAAACAAATTTTTATCCTGAAGACACTGCAGCCGCCTCTAAAGAGAAGTAAAATGGATGCCCAAATGTAAATAAACTAAAGTAAAAACCAATTCGCCCTGAGAGACGGGATTGCTTAGCTCACCCGGTGGAATGAAAAGTGCTTTTTCGTTTGCTTGGGTCTTTTTAGTTTGTTGTATTGTTATGGTTTTAACTTCTCCATGGTTGGGGCTCAAGTAATTTTCTTCTTTTCTATTATAAGTTGCTGGCAGCCTGGTAAAGATTTGGTTTCATTCTAATGTTTAGGGAAAAATCATCTTCCTGTTCCATATTCGAAGATAAAAATACCTCCCAGCTAAGGAGATCGTCGGTGCCAGGGCCAGGTCCCTTTTCAAGAATTTCCTTCCTGGACTTGGCCCTTCAACATCCAAAATAACAGTTGTTTTTCAGCTTTTCTGAAATGAAAATATTTACCAACAGGGTTTGGTTTTGTGACATCGCATCCTTTCCTTTGGCCTGCTGGGATCTGTTACATCAGACCGGCTGATGGTGAGGGGGTGGGGGGGAGCCAGAAGGAAACTTCTGTGGGTAAGAAGGAGGGAAGGAGGGAGTGAGCAAGAAAGTGGAACAAGCCATGACTGTTTGCCATGCATCCCGGAATTTCAAAACAGGCCACAAGACTCAGTATGCAAACAGAGAGGAGACGTGTATCAGATGAAACGCCCACACTTTGATCTTTCTTAGAGTGTAGATCTTTTTGGCAAAAACCATTTCCCCTCCGTGTCCATCACAGAGATGAATTTGCTGTTGCCAATCAGTAAGGATGAAACAGTAACAGTGACAATGATGTTAACACCTTCCAGTGGGAAAACAGCGTTGGGAATGTGCATACAATCTGGGTCTGGCTTGGTTTCGTATCTAAAGAGGGATCTGGCAAGATAACTAAATGCTTCTGTCTACTTCCCTTCCACCCTAGCCAAACCCTACGGAGCAAAATAAACTGATATCAGAGGAATGTGGCAGGATACCAAGTGATAGCCTCTCAAGTTAATGTATAAGCAGGGCAAAAGTAGCCCTTCTGGAAGATACGTTCTAGCTCAACACCTAATGCATCTAGAGTTAGGGCTGAGTAACGCTAATACCAGGGGTGGTGTTGAGATGGGATGAGGCCATGAGGGGTAGGGAGGTCATGTCATTGGATTACGTTGTTTTCTGACAAGAGTGACATCCTCCAGGGACAGAAAGCAAAACCCTGATCCCAAATGTCAGCACTTCTCATGGAACAAGTCAGTTTACAGCGGGACATTTTCACCTGTGGCCCCACCTCCAGAATGAGCTGATATTTGTTACATCTTCCTTCTTAGAAGGAACTATCCTTAGAGATGAAGAAGGATTATCATTTGATAAGAGAGGAAGGTGGACCCCACTTTTAAAGAGAACCCATTATGTGTCAGGGACTCAGCAAGATGCTTTCAAATTTTCTTTCCTTTAGTCTTTGTGATAACTTTGTCCGGTTCTGTTATTATCCACAATTTGGAAATGAGCAAAGTATGGATTAAGAAGCACAAAAATTAAGCATCTTGTCTCAGGTAAGAGAGAAACTATAATAAGAACCATGAGAACAAACCCTAGATATGTCTCTGTAATGGACGCTGTGGTGCACTGCCCGGATGACCGGTCAGGACTGAGGAACCCCTTCCTCCAGCTGTGGAAAGTGACGGCTGCTAATGGCTTACTGGAGATTCTCTCTCCAGGAGTTGCCCGAGGCTAAAGGGAGTGGCTTTGCCAAAGGTTGTACCCCCTTCCTGGGAGGCAGCCTACAACCAAAGACCAAGAGTTGTGGGGGACAAAAAACTGGCCCTCAACTCCCTACAGGGTTGACCGAGGCCTCTGTTGTGTTTGGATCACAACCTAACCCCTCGGTCTGCCCAGTCCTGCTTCCTGGACCACGTGCAGTTCTTGTCCTCAAACATATTCTCCAATAAACTTTTCCACACACATCTCCATCCCAGAGTCTGACCTATGACAGCCTTCTGGAATGCACATTAAAGTGAAAAAAACAAAACCAAAAGCCATTTAAATGCCAGGACACAGGAAAAAACAAAAAGATAAACAAACAAATAAAACCCCACCTCATCATGTCAATACAGTGGCCTTAGTGTTCGTGAAGGGGTATGTAGAAGTAATGTTCTTGTTCCAGGAGGAATTTCATAAATCAGAGGATTTTACTCTCTTTAGAACCCAAGTGAATGTTAAGGAGTCTATCTCTCTCATCTTATTTCCATCCATCTTCATATTATAATTTAAAAAATAAATGAGGCTTTGAAAAAATCACCCCAGCTATTTGGTAGATCAGGACCTTGTGTTGAATCTAAGACATCACTATGAAACACAGAGCCAACATCATATTTAACTTTAATTTGATTAATTAAAATGCTTTTATTTTACATATTAGGTGCAAGAAATACTTAACTTAGGAATGCTAGGCTCTTTCATCCCAATTTTAGAGTTAGTGATACACAACAATCGTCTTTAAAAATGTAATAAAGCAACTCAATCCCATGGAAGCAAACAGTAACCCCTGCTTTAAATGGATCTTACTTGATTCTATTTTAACCAAGTAGTGTCTCTTAGACATAATTCACACAGCTTTAAGCTATGCAGTCTCTCTCTCTCTGCCATCCTGTGCTAATTTTAAATTTCAGCATATTACATGATAAATTGTTTATTCTCCTTAAAAGGAACAACTTCAAGTGCGCCTTCCAGAGCCCTGGGAGTTCTCTTTTCCCTTCAATTAGCTTAGTTTATAAATGGGGATGATGGAAACTGAAAGAAGATGCAGTTGCAGAAGGGAAAATTTTCCCTTTCATGATTCTGCACTTCCCCCAGTATGCGCACATGGGAGTGTGTGCGTGCGCGCGCGCTGCACACACACACACACACACACACACACACACACCCATCTTCCATCCAGAGGTTAAAGGACCATGGCCTTTTGTTTCATGGGATGGATTAAGATTGCTGGGTTGCTCAGAGGGAGAAAGGACTTTCCAAGCTGTTACACGCTGGACGTGTTGAGAGTGCATGGTTATGTAACACCATATTTTTTAATACAACTGACAGTCTGTCTTGAGATTTAAGTGTTTTTTGACAGTTTTTATGCACCTGTTAATTCAAAGCTCTTAACATATGCCAGTTAAAAAGAGCCAGGCACTAAAACATCTAGCTTTAGAGGCTAAATATGGCTCAGCTGCAACCCCAGGCAGGCATACGGGCGGGAGGGAGGCAGGCAGGCGGACGGGAACAGTTCCTTCCTCCAAGATGGAAATCAGCTGTAGACTCCTCTCTGTGACCTGAACAAACCATTTCTAGGTGGGGCGATTGGAAATACGAAATACCATTTGATTTCCCGGGGAACTGTTATCATAGCCAACGCAGGTCTTCAGCATGGTTGGTTACACTGGAAAACATTCTGTTGTGTTTAATGGAGGACTCAGGATTTGGAAAGGCCTTTATGTCCATCATGGAGTCTGTGAGAAGAGCTGTCCATCTGTTCTCTGCTCCACACCTTCCCTCCATACCCATCTACCCACACCCAGCAGAATGGAGGACAAATTCCCAAAGTTTTCCAAACCTAACTCCATGGTTTTTAAGGACTAAGGCCATGTATTCCCCTATAAAACAAAGAGCAATATTTCTGGTGTAAATAAAGAAATAGTTCTCATCAGCCTGAAACAAGGATGATTAAAGGATATTCACCTTAGCACTAGTCACATGTCAAAAGATAAATGATCTCTCTTAGCATTCGAAAAGCACCTTGTACTCAGAGCACTAAAACAGCATAGAGCAGAAGATAAATACGCGTGTGCTTTTATTGTTCTCTGAGACTCTGTGGAGCAAGGTGTGGATGTGATACATTTCAAACATCTGGTACATTCCACTCCTGAGGCTACAGAACAATGCTATCCAACAGAAATGTAATGCAAGCTGCAAACATTAAGCCTATGCCTATGTAATTTAAAATTTTCTAGTAGTCACATTTTAAAAAGTAAAAATAAACAGGTAAAATAATTTTAATATTTATTTAACCAATATCCAAAATATTAGCATTTCAATGTGTAATTAATGAGAAATTATATATATAAATTTTATTTATATATTTTATATATATATATAAATATTTTTTTTTTTGGTACAAAGCCTTTGAAATCCAGTGTATATTCTGCACTCACAGTACATCTCAGTTTGGACTAGCCACGTTAACCACATTTCAAGTTCTTAATACCCACAGGTAGCAAGTGCAATTCTAAAACGTTGGTCATGAAAATGTTCCAATGAATGAAAAATAACATTTAATGACCCTGGGGAATATTACCAGAAACTGGACAATGGCCAGGGGACCTGTAGAGAATTCACCAGCTTCTTTTCTTTTTCACCCTGTCTTACAACACATTTTGTTTCATGAAGTTGTTTGAACATCCCTCTCTATTTCACAGTGATATTCATTGGATTCAAGTAAATAACTGTAGAAAAACTGCACTATGAAAAAGTTGGAATGAGTTACCTAGATGGAAAAGTGAATTTCACAGAGTATTTGAGCAGCATCTAAGCCATCATCTGTAGTGTTGCTATGGTGTAACGCTGTGAACCATGTGGTTGATTGGCATAAGGCAGTACACACAGCGGTTAAGAGTTTGGAATTTAGAGCCAAGTAGATCTGAGATTATATCTCATCTCTACTGTGTGGATGACAGTTTTACCATTTTGAGACTCAATTCTCTCATTTGTAAAACAGGAATAACTACTTCACCAAATTCTGTGAAATAAATGAAAGGATGTATCTATCACTCTTACCCAGTGTTCAAAAAGGTATCATGATTATGATTAGCATAGCATAAGAAAACAGATATTTGGTACTAAAGACAGATGATGCAGCAATATTGAGCATTTAAGACATTGTTGCTCATGTCTCCTTTAACTTCTACACCTACTCTAATCTACCTTGGTATGGCAAGGTCATCAGTTGTTAAAAGGGATATCAACTCGTCTTCACAATGATTTGCAACAAAAATGACTCACTTCAAAACTTGATGTTTTATTGAGAGGGAGAGTATAGCACAGTGGTAGAGTGTGTGCTTAGCATGCACAAGGTCCTGGGTTCAATTCCCAGTATCTGCATTGAAAGAAATAAACCTAGTTACCCCCTCCCCCAAATAAATAGATGAAAATTGATGTTTTGTTTTATTTTGGAGAGAGAAGAAAGAACTAACTTTCATTGAGTGTTAAACAAAGGGTTTTGTTTTTGTTTTTTTACCCTGTTTTAACACTTTGTTTTTTAAGTGTACCAAGCACTTTCTCCATCTTTTCTTAAAAATCCCTTCAGGTGGTGTTCATACTGAGGATTAGGGAAGTCCAGGGAACATGGTTAATATGTAGTGCAGTTAATGTGTGAGTAAACTTTCACTCCTTGAGGATCTAACTCCTGATGGAAAAAATACTGGAAACTGGTACACATAAGATGAAACAGATATTCAAGAGACTTCTCTCAGAGGATGCTACACCAGTGTTCTCACGGCAACGTTGGTGCCCACCCTAGAGGTGGAAGCCATCCACATGCTTCTCCAGTGACTTTCCAGGTATGTCTACCCCGATACAACTAGTTTAAGGTTGATGGCGAGAAAGGGGCGGAGGGGTGGAGTGTCAAGGAAGAAGAACGGAAAATAAATACTTGAACGCTACTCTTTTGGACAATCGTTTATGATTGGTCACTGTCAGCATCTTTAGAACATGTCTTCCAAGGAATAAACAAAAGAACAAAAGCCCCTGGCAGCTGTTCTGAAGATCTTTACTTCATCGAGTCGAATCTTTGTAGCCTTGCAGAGAGAGGTCCAAACGAGTGTCCATACTGTGGCCCTGGTTTTCAGAGCGGTCAAAATTCCCCAGCTTTGATTCTGGGACAGAAAGGAATAATCCGGCTCAAACTGCATTTGCATTTCTTATCTAAAGGGTATTCAATTTAGTTTAAACACACTTCCGTGTTTGCCTTACGTTTTCTCATTCCAGAAGAACTGTTTCTACAAATGGTGGATAATTACCCGTCCCGGTCAAAGGTGACAGGGAAGTTAGCGTCACAATGGCAAGTTTTCTTTCTGGGTGTTGCCAGCTCGCCCATTTCCACGGACGATTTGAGTGTGTTAAGCCTCCGTTTACAAGCAGGAAAGCTCAGCAGAGCTCATGAGGACAGCATTAAAAATTCCTAACCATAGGCAAGCATTTCAGACATTCATTACCACGCAAGCCATCAGTGGATTAGATCTAATAAGCCAAATACTTGCAGACCTCAGCCCTGGGGCTGCTTGGACTATTCAAAGTAACACAGAGTCAAATGCGCCCCCGTTCCATCCTCCCCTCTTTTGAAACAAGTCAATGGTCCTCTATCTCCTCATGAGGGGGTGTTAGGGCACTAGCTGAAAGACAGTGGGTCCAGACATTTGGGGTTTAGCACTTTATTTGGTAAGAGGCAGTAGAAGTCACAGAGTTATTCAGCACACAAAGACACATTTTTAAAAACTGCATTAAGTTGGAAGAGGAAGATCTTTGAGGGGAAGATACGGGTGTTCTCTCCACTCCTCTACAAGAAGGAAAATAACTCATATTTTTCAGTAAAAAGAAATTGCAAAATATTCTTCCAGAAATAAAAATGAAAAACTATACACACACATGAATTTCTGAGCTAGATGCCAAGTACTGCTCCGAAACCATGTGAATTTTTCTCTCGTGCGTTTGTCAGCCTGACTCCAAACCGTTTTATTCTTTCCTCATTTCTCCTCTCTGTTCTGTCTGTTTTCAGTTAGTTGCTTCTTGGCATAGCTTCTGTTGGAGCCGAGAGTGCATGTTCTTTCTTCTTCTCTTCCCCCTACCCTCTTCTTTTTTCTTTTCTTTCCTTTTAAAACTTCTCTTTTAGCGTTCTTTCTTCTGGGCTCTGCAGTGACTCTGCGCTAATTGCCAAGACCAGAGCAAACAGGAGGCGTGTCTCGGGAGCTCACTGTGTCCACCTCCATCAGGTCCAAAACAACTTGTAAAGAGCTGTTCAAGGAGGGGCAGAGATAAGAGTCGCGAATGCAAATACATGCTGCCCCTGACTCACTTCTTTGCAAGAGTCTGCAGCTCCCCAAAACCCCCCCTTGTGAGCAGACTTCCCAGTGTCGCCATTTTGTGTCGAGGACTTCCTGCCCAAGAGTCCTCCAGGTGGCATTTGCTTTTAAGAACTTTTTTTTTTTTTTTTTTGAGACCCAGAGAGTAGAGGTTACTACATTCCTTTATTTACAGAACTCCATTACATTTTATGGGATCTTGTTTTTAACTGGCTTTGTCACAATATGTTTCAAGTTGTAGAAAAATGAAACATAGAATCACAGGAGCCATGCAGCCACACTTAGACCTGAAAAGAAGGTGGTTGTTTTTCTGTAAATTTAAGCAAACAAGTTTTGTATGCATATGGAGTAAGTTTTTTTCAAGCATCATGAATCCACGGAATAGAAAATGAAACACACTATCAGGGCACATCTTTGTCCTCATTCTTTCTGCTTGGGAAGCTGGAATGGATTTAGCTGGTATTATTGTTTCTAGCAATGTGGGATCAGACTCTGGAAAGGACACTCATAAGTGTGTTTCAGATCAAGAAGATAAAAAAATAAAAGAAAGAAAAAAGACAAATAAATGTCTTTTACAAATTGAGAGTTACTTAAACTTGAATCTGCCCTATAGGCTAATAGGACAAGAGAAGCAGGACTATTCCTGTCTAACAGTTCCCAAGTTCATGAACATTCTGCTTCTTTGAAAGACTTCATGTGAAGCATGAAACCCATTCTGTCTTCAGGTAAAACTTGAAATGAGATTCTTTCCCTAACACTTTTTTTTCCAAAGAGACATAGAAACACAGAGTCATTTGCTGAAGATGTCCATAGAATTTATGAACAAAATCTAAATCTCCACTGTGTATAGAATTTTTTAAAATAGTCATGGTAATTTCAGGAGACAAAAATAAAGGAATCAACACACACAAGTGCAAAGACTGATGTGGGAGAGGATCATCTGAGATATAAAATTAAAGATATGTATTGAAATGACTTGGCTTAGCTACTAGGAAGAAAAAATGTTCAAACTTCACCCTCTTTAAATATGCAGCCTGGAGAATGTCAATCCAATCACTTCTGCAGCTGCTCTACTGAATACTTCTGAAATATCCTGTATCTCCAGATGACAAGCACCCACATCAGAATGAGAATAGAGCCTGTGGCTGTGTCTGCATGATGCCAAACACTTGGGTAAAAACTGAAACCATTATGCCAGTGCCTTGATGATTTTCAGACACTCAGCTCTTTGGCATTGTAAAGGGAATCAACTCAGATTTTTCAGTTTTCATTCTGATATTTGTCATTGTGTAGCTGTAGTCAATGGCTAGATAAGTGCATGTTTTCACTACCCCAAAAAGTTAAAAAAAATTTATATATATGTAGGGAATTCAAAAGAAGTAAATTATAGAGAAGATACACAAAATAAACAGCTAACTCATGGGGCCATGGTCACCTATGTGTTCTTACTTTACACAAACACATAACACACACACATGCAAACACATACTCGAGCACCAATTTTTAAAAATCCAATTAAGCCAGATTTCCCCTCTGCCTTTTGTTATTTGATGTAATATTATCTCAGTCTTAACCATACATACACCAGACAACTCCTACGAGAATAAAAGTTTGCAGAAGTCCATGACTTCCTTTTGTAAATCTGCAAACCATTTTTCTTTCTATCACTTGAAATATTGTCACTGTGGTTTCAGTTATGTGCAGAGTATATTTTAAAGGCACTGCTCAAGGCCAGAATGCTCTGAGCCTTTCTGTTATTTTAGTGATCATATGGTTGCCGAAATCCAAGACAATTTATGTGCCAAAAAAAAAAAAAAAAAAATCTCAGCTTCAGTTTCTAAAATATACTTAACAGTTTCTCCGTAGAAATAAAAATTGTATGCAAAGAACGTGAGATTAATCCTCTTAAATTAATGGATCCAAAATCAAGATGATAATAAATATTTTGTGCTTTGGTAGCATAATATTTTTGCCGTCAGGCTTACCTTAATGTCTATTAATTAAGAGACGGAAAATAAGGAAATGTGTGGAAGGTGACGAAGCACTTTACAGTTGACTTACTTAAAATGGATTTTTAATGATTTTGAAAATATTTTCAAAAATAAATGGAAAAGAAAATGTTTAAACTATTTGACAGAAGCTGCTTTCAAAAGGCATATAGCATGTTATTGACATTTTCCCCGAGCCTGGTGTTCTTTGGAAATTCTCCTGACTATAAGGCATATTCGTAAACCCCGGAGCAACAGAGACATATTTGTCACATCCAATCTTGTTGTCTTCTTAATTATTCATTTTACAGGAATAATTCCTCTTCTCATTTCCTCAATCTGTAAATGCAACTGCCTCTATGTAATATATACATAGTGATATTTGTTTCCAAGATATTAAATGTCACAACTCGGGTGATTTTTAGATTAGAAAGAATCAGTGTTTTTGAGACAATGCAGTTGAATGATCTGTGCAAAGACACCCAAGTGCTTAAATAGGGTTGGAGTTGTAGAGGGTTGTCTATAAAGTTATAAATTACAGTGTTTGAGAAAACACTTGAAATGGGCACTGAGAAACCGTTTAATTAAATAAAAACGGGAAGCCTTTGAACATGTCCAGATTACTGTAAATGGCTTCACAGACACAGATTTCATGTTTTCACTTTAGTAGCAATAAGATATCTTGTTTATGTACATTCACTTTAAAACCCAACTTAAAAAGCATGGCATATATGGCATTTATGCACATGTTTACCATGTATTTAAAGACAGATTTTAATGAGTCATGGCTGGAAATCCATAGAGGTTTCCATGTCAACACTGGTCCTATTATAGAAAATATTTTCCTTTCCCTATTTCATGTCTAAAAATGCGAAATGTTTGGACAGTATGGAGGATAAGAAGGAAGAAGTGTCTTAAACAAATACATGGAATCTGAGGGTGTTCTTTCTTTCTCCTTTTCTTTTCTTTCTTCCTATTGAGAATAAGAATAAATAGATGAGCAGATTAGAGGAGAAATTTTACAGAAACTGAGATGCAGGATGTAATGTCGCTGCAGTGATAATGTGTAGACACTGTTAGCTCTGTGTTCCTCTGTTGCTTTTGGACATTTAGAACATCCTGAGCATATTTGCTGGATTAGGGACACTTTCGAAAATCATTGTCTATTTTTCAAACCTTCAAATTTTAGTGCTCTGTAATTTTGAACAAGGAAATTTAAAGGGATTGCAAACCAAATATTATTATAGAAAACAAACATGTGAAAAACAAAGTCAGCCAGAGAGGAAGAAAGGAAGGAGATATAAAATGAGAATAATAGGATGGAAACAGAGGGAGAAATCATTTGGGGGGAGAGCAGAGAGAACAAAGTTAACATCAGAATTGAAAGGGTCTGGTAAAAGAACAGAACATAAACCTAAAAATAGAGAAGCAGAGTAAATATCGCAAAATGCCCTTAACAAACCCCAGTTCTGCAGGGTTTTCAGCTGCCACACAAAAGTGTATTTTTTGAGAAAATTGGTTACAGCAGTTACCGCGCCTTCGAACAGCAGCAAGTAGAAATAAGGCAGGCCGTCTGGAGGGGCTCTCCACAGAGCTGCGGTCCCTACCTTTTCAATCTCTGCCCCGCTCTCCTGCGCCTAAACCATATGGAATCCATCTCATTCAAGGACATGGACGAGAAGAGGGGCTTCGGGAAACCAGGGCTGCTGCTGGCTGTTTTAACGGCATGCCACAGGAAAGTTTTATTTCCAATTGATTGGTTACAAATCAGATAAATATCGCTTCTAATGAAAGCAGCTTTGAACTGCTGGAAATGTTATCTATAGGAGTCTGGGGTTTATCAAAAGTCAAATGTAGCTTTAATCACATCAACATGCTAATTATAGGCAAACAATAAAAGCTTTAAGAAATGATTGGGCGGGTTTTATTACTATTGACAGTCACTGAGGTATATTTATTTCGGGAGGTAATTGTCAGAAGACTTTCTCCAGAAAGACTTGTTTGTATAATTAAGTGCGTGTTATGCTAGCTTATCTGCTGATCAGCTGCTGCTAGCTTCGTAGCTCCCCCAACAACTCAGAACACAGAAGCAATTAAAAAAGAAAGGCTCAAGGAGATGGTTTTTCAGTAGTTCGTTTGTGAAGGAGGGAAAAAAATATAAAGACCCAATGTACTCTGAAACAAACAGAATGTACTAGAGTGGGAAATGTGATCAGTCACTTAAAAATAAATGGATAAAACAGTAAAGGTAAGTTGAAAACTCTTCACATTCAGGGATGTAAGAATCAGGAAAGACAAGAATGGAACGAGTACATTTTCATTTAGAGGAGACACTGAGGGGGGAGCAGGAATTTTCTCTTTTGCATACAGAATGCCATTCAATGAAATGGGGTATTCCAGCCTGAAAATATACCTGATGAGAATGAAACAAAACGGAAGATAACAATAAATGGCTACAATAGATCCCAGCATCACTGGTTTTATTATTTTATTGTGGATTTATTACATATTTCCCCAAAGTGCCTAATTTACAAGTAAGAGTCTAAACTCTCGATAACATCATTTCAACCCTGCTAGACACACACGCTTTTTCATCCAAATAAACAACAAAGGCAGATTTACAGTTGCTGCCTTGAGCACTTTTTTTTAAGGCAAGGACACCTGAAACATATTTTTAAAAAAAATTTCCATCTTATTTTTAATGACAAACTGACTGCATTGTGACTGGACTCACAGAGGAAAAAAAAATAAACCTTTCAGACTATAAACTATTTTTGTGCCATAAAGAATCATTCAAGTCTAAAAGGGTAAAACCCTAATTTAAAAAATATCATTATTATATCGAAAGGTGTTGGACTGGATTTAATTCTTTCCATTCCCAAATATTGGCCTCAGTTCAGTTTCCATTTCATTCAAAGCAATTAAAAATGTGGCAAATCCTTGATCAATTTTTTACCCTTAAACAGGGTCAGTTCTGAAGTTGTTGTCACATTTTAATGGGTTCAGAGTCAGTTTATGCAAGAGACAATCAAATGTTTGCTTTTAAAAGCCCTATAAAAAGTAAGAGCTTTTAACCTTTTGAATGAATTAATAAAATGCTAATGACATCATGGCCAAGACCACATTTGGAGGTTCCCCAAAATTCCAAATGACCATTGTGAAAAGAAAACAGAATTTTAATCAAATGATCTGTTATTTTAATGGCCACTTACAAAATAGGAGATTTATTGAGAAGCATAAAGTTTGTTTGCATGAGTGAAGGCAAAGCTTTTAAGAATTACCTTCTTCTGGGTTTTTCCCTCCAGTTCCTTGCAACATAATACTACCAAATATTTGTGAATTGTGACTCAAGTCTGCCGTCTTATTTCTAGCAGAAAATAAAAGGGAGGCTGGAAAGCAAAAAAAAAAAAGTGGTGCCAATTTGTCTGCCCAGGCTCTGATTATTGGATGCAGAATTTTTTTTTTTTTTTTCTTTCAGGGGAGAAGGATTTGGTGGGAATGTTTCTCCCTTCAGGGTGAGATATCTGATATCCATCCTGAGACCAATCATAAGGCCAAACTTTCATGCAAAACTGCACAAGGGAAAAAAATTAAGTCTTTGGGTAAAATTCTCATCTAAATTTGCACCAGATCCCTAGTTTCCGCTGGGCAATTATGGCTCTTCTTACCATTTCTGATTGCAAAACATTGAGATTTTTTTTTTAAGTTATTTCTTGTGACTTGAGAAACTTCGCTCCCTCCCCCCCTCCCCCAGCTCTTCATCCCCTCTTTTGAATCTCTGTTCCTCATTTCTGCCTCCCCTGTCTAGAAGTGCTATCCAGTGACCCCTGGTGCTGATTAAAGTTTCTCGGGTGACCCCTGAATGCATTTTATTACACTGGCTGGTCATAAAACCTGCTTAAACTGCTGGCTTATCCAAACTCCTGCCTCTTCTGTGGAAAGCCCCACAGTCAGTCCAACCTCAGGCAGGGAAAGTACAAACAAGCAAACCGAGGAAGGCAGAGAAGGCTTGAACACAGACTTTGTCAATACCAAGGAGCCGTCCGGCAGAGGAGAGGGAAAATCTTAGAATGAAGACAGACGCTCGCAAGGGTGCTGGAGGAAATCAACTTAACACTAGTGTAGGTAGGATGTGGAGAAGCAGAAACATAAGGGAAGAGGGAAAAAATGAAAACCCTTCATTTTTTCTTTTTCTTTCTTTCTTTCTTTCTTTCTTTCTTTCTTTCTTTCTTTCTTTCTTTCTTTCTTTCTTTCTTTCTTTCTTTCTTTCTTTCTTTCTTTCTTTCTTTCTTTCTTTCTTTCTCTTTTTCTTTCTTTCTTTTTTCCCTTAAAATCATATTACAACACTGAAATAGCTTACAAGGTGGAAGGCAAGCATCACCAACACCAACACCAACAGCATCAGGCATCTCTGGAAACAACATACTCCTAAAACAGATCCCAGGAAAACATTTACTCAGCTTCTGGAAGCAACACAAGGTGGTCAGAAGTCTTTGTATATTTATGTATTTACTACGTCGAGGTAAAAATATTTTATTATTATATTTACACGGCTCAGGAGAAACCAACTTACAGTTAGGCTCAGTTTAGCTGTTTATTTTCCTGGGCAGCTGAAGGGAGGCAAAATCTATAATACTCGCAGTCCTGCCTGGCTGGAATTTCTGCGGCAGGAATAAGGCATGCGGTGCTTGTTGGAGAGGCCAGAGAGCTCAGCATCTGAAAGGAGAATGGTGTGGTTGGGAAGCAAAACCTACCAAGCCTTGCGCTTTCTCTGGTACTAAAACTGAATGTGTGTCTCTGTGTGTGTATCAAATCCAATTGAGCATTTGGAAATAGAAAGTGTTTTCAATTTCATTCTCACGAGCAAAATCTGAAAATAAATCGGTAAGGTTGGTCCTCATCCTTGAGTCAGAGTGGGAGGATACAGTCTGGAATTTTGCTGAGAGAAGACCATCTCTTCCAGTTCTGGAGGTAAGGTGCTACCTGTTGCCTTGCGGGCAGTGGGACAAAGATCTGACACACGCAGTCAGCCTCTGGCAGCTGCCTGGCCAAGTGCAGTAGAGGTCCATGGAGGCAGAAGAATACACTTTTCCTAGGGCTCAGGTTCCCATTTCAGTGACACTGAAGGTGGATCAGGTCCAGACTCTACTCAGAGCCCTTGACATTCCTCATGTCCAGATGGCAGGTCCCCAAATTGCCGGGCAGGTTTTCAATACTGCCGTAGTCTATAGCTTTGGTCATTTTCACACTAGCTAGAGTCCTTAATAAGGTAAAATCAAGGGCCCAAAGTGAATCATTAATGACTATTTAATTGGCATCTTGTGATTAAAAAGTGATTTGTGATAGTTACTCTTGAAATCATTTCCATTGTGCATGTTTTTTTTTAACTCTTAGAAAATGCATTTCATTATTTTCCCTTTCGTTCAAACCAAGAAATACAAAATAACCGTGAATCCAACTCTACTATAGACCAGAAATGGTCCGTTTCACCTGTTTATACTTTTCATGTAGTCACTACACAAAAGTCAAGCATTTCCTCAAAGATACTGTCAGTGGAAGCTGGTGACTTTGTCAATACCTAGAATGAACTGTTGAGTTATGCTTCATTCATTTCAGTCTTCATCTAATTTAATTCACTCAGAAATTCTTCATAGCAAATGATAAATCTGATAACCAATGACATTCAGGAACCATTTTTTATTTTTTACCGCAGCCTGCATGACACCTGGAGAAGAGTTTGATACATTGCTGTTGACTGCATATCTGCTAGGCTTGGCGATTTCCACATGTAAATAGTTTCCTTCTTATACAACTGTATGGAGTTAATATAATTATTCCCAGTTTGTAGATGAGGAAACCAGGGCTTAGAGAAGTTAGGTGATTGCCCAAGTTCCCGTAACCAGTAAGTCATAGTGTCAGGAATGTCATCTTGAACAATCTGACCTTCTGCATTTGAGTTCCACCTAATTCACTCCTTAAGCAGCATCTCTGAATCAACTTTGCTGAGACCCAGAGTACAGAAAGAGAAGATCTCAGACACAAGCAAATGTACATTTGGTTGCTTGTCTTATTTTACTCAGTGTGTTGAGTCCAGAATATATATTTAGCCACAACTCAAGGGTATTTCTTTCATGAAAACTTCCTGAGTAAACTAGCATACTCTCCACTTGATAAATCTATTTCTCACCCTTCCTTTTCTCAGTGGAGTCTAACTTTCTTTTAAATTCTATATATTTTACTTGGTTACATATAGTATGTCTTCTTAAAGAAAGTGATACACTTTTCTTTAACTGGTGGAGAGACTAGAAGTTTAAAAAAAAATAAAGCCTGTTCCATGCCTTCAGACAGAGGCTCTAAGATAGGAAAGTGGGTGTCAGCTGTGTTAAAATACTAGATAGTCTGGAGCTCAGGTTGAAGCAGGGAAACAGAGGAGGGTAGACAGGTCAAGGTGGTAGTCAGCTTTCATATATTTGATTGAAAAAATGGAGAATAAAGTGGTGGAATGACAGAGTCTAGGAAGCTAAGATATAAAAATGACCCAGTAAACACATTTCTTGGACTCTAGCCTAGGGGGAAAAAAGAGTATGAGGGAAAATTTATGTACAGGAAGGTAGTCACAATAGCAACATTTTTAAAAAATTGGAGCTAGCCCAAATTGGGAAAATAAATAATTAAATGTTGACATGCAACTGTGAAATATTATTACAACTACTAAAAATGATAATATAAAGTGAATAAATTGTAAGTGTCATTACATTATTTCTGCTCTAGGTAAGATGTATATGCAGACAAATAAAGACTGGGAAAAATGCATAGAAACTTTCAAAATTACTTTAACAGGAGTAATGGGTTAGAAATTTTTTCCCACAGTTGTCCAGAGCTTCTATAGCATTGCTATACAATACATTACATACAGTATAATAAACAATAATCTATTTATCATACAGCCATAGTGACAAGCAGTTATGTGCATAGGAACATTTGGGATTTTTCTCTGTAGAAAAATAGCTCCATTATTTTCAAAGGACATTTAATTTATGTAAATGAATGTGTATTTATAGAAATTAATAAATTGATTATGTTTATACATTTTAAAGTGGTCTTCTTAATTAGTTTCCTCTTTTTCTTGACTTCTTCCTCTGCTTTCTTCTGCCCTCTTCTCATCCCCACCCCAATAATCTAAAAAGTATCCACCACTGAAATCCCAGTGACTTAATACAATAAAAATTTGTCACTTATTTCAAATCTGATGAAAGTAAGGTGGGCCTCTTCCAACTTGCAGCTATACCATCTGGAACACATGACTTTCAAGATCACTATACAAGCAAAGTTTGTAAAACTATTTTGGCCTAAAAGTGACACACAAATTCTATGCACAGACCATTCGCTGAATTAGTCACATAGCCCCTGCTAAAGTGTAAAAAAGACTGCAGAATTAAAGGCAGCTCATGGAGTATATAGTGGGCACTGTCATAGTGACAAATCGCCCCTTTTCTCCTTCCTTCTCACAGGCAATGTCTTCCCAAAAGAGACAACCCAAAGTCCTATGCAGATGCTGCCTCCATCTCAGAGTCCAAGGTGTAGATTAGTACCTTCATCAAGACTGGAAAACTTGGAACTAAATACCCCAGTTATCTTTACACCTCCTCCACTCCAGCCCCCTGCCCAAGATGTCAATAAATAGTGCTGGAACAAAACAGTAAGCACACCCATTCTGAAGGGGAAGAATGCAAGTTTCCAGCCCATAACAATTCTGAAGTCCTCTGGGCAGGCAACATAGAGGCCTTGTAGCTGGCATGGGGATGTGTATGGGACAGCACCTTGATCTGTCCCCAGTTCTGCTCTCTGAACGAATCTTCTCTGTCCACTGTTCTCAACAACCTTTGTCGTCCCATCTGGAAGTTCTTTTTTGAACATCCTCCTTGTGCACATCTGAAAAAGTCATTTAGGGAATATACTGTCTTTGGAACTATACACCTTTCTCAGTCCACTTTCTGCTTGCAGTAGTTTAAGGCTCCAAGTTCTTTTCTTTTTTTTTAAAAACAGATTTATTGCTATATAAGCTGCCCATATTTAACATATAATTTGATACGTTTTGGCATATGTATTCACTGAGAAACCATCATAGTCAGAAAACATATCCATCACAGATAAAAACTTCCTTAAGCTCCTTAAGATTCTTCTCCACATCCCCTCTCTGCCCACCTCATCCTTAGGCATAACTGATTTGCTTTCTGGATCATTTCATTTTCTAGAATTTTAAATACATGGACTCATACAGAGTATATTTTCTTTTTTTTTTAGTCTGGCTTCTTTCTCTCAGCGTGATGATTTTGAAATTCATCCATGCTGTATAGCATGCATGGACACCTCATTCTTATTTATTGCTAGGTAGTATTTCATTATATGAATATGCCACAATTTGTTTATCTATTCACCTATTAATAGATATTTGGGTTGTTTCTAGTTATCAAATACCACCAATGCTGCTGCTATGATACTCAAGAATAAGTCTTTGTATGAGAATATGAATTTATTTGTCCTACTTAAATACCTGAGGATAGAATGGCTAGGTCATACGGTTGCTGTATTTTTAAGTTTTAAAAATCTCACCAAACTGTTTTCCAATGTAATTGTACCACTGTACATTTTCACCATCAGTGTATGAGAGTCGCTATTTCCTCTCATCCACAACCCTTGGTATGGTCAGTCTTTCTAATTCAAGCATTCTAATAGGTGTGTAGCATTATCTTCTTGTGGTTTGGACTTACAGTTCACTAATCACTAATGACTTTGGACTTTGTTTTGTGTACTTATTTGCCATTAGCATCTCTCCTTTGGTGAAATGTGAATTATTTCACCAAATAACTGGCCTTTTTTGATTGGGGTGTTTATTTATTGAATTTTGAGAGTTCTTTCTATATCCTGAATATAAATCCTTTATCAGATATATGATTTTCAGTCATTTTCACTCACCAGAGGCTTGTCTTTTTATGGTCTTAATAGTATCTTTCAAAGAGCAGAAATTCTTAATTTTGACGGAGTCTAATTTATCAATTTTTTTCTTTTGTGGATCAGGCTTTTGATGTTATGTGTAATAAATCTTTTCCTAACTGCTTTCATAGTCTTGCCTACTAATTCTGTCATCTGTATTACTTATGATTTGATTTTGATTAGTTGATTTTTTCATATCATAAGCCATTATTGGTTGCATGCTTGATAACTTTTGATTGGATGCCAGACATTATATGACTTTGTTGATAGCTGGGGAGTTTTTTGTTTGTTTGTTTTCCTGTAAATATTTTTGAGCTTTATTCTAGGACATTGTTAAATTATTTGGGAACAGTTTGAGCCTCTGGATCTTTCTATTAAGCTTTGTTAGATTAGGACATAGCAGCATTGAGTCAGGGACTAATTTTTCCTTACTCTGAGGCAAAAATCCTTCTCAGTACTCTAATCAAAGCTCCATACATTAGAAGTTTTTGCACTCTGGCTGGCTGGATTGTTCCCTCTAATCCTTTCAGTGCTTTTTCCCCTCAGTCTTGGGTATTTCATTACATGCATGTGCTGACCATTACTTAGTTGACTATTTGAGAAGAACTCTCTGCAGATGCCTAGAATTTTCTCTCTGTGCCGCTCTCTTCTCTCTGGTACTCTGCCTGCAAAATCTGGCCATGTTTCACCAGTCAGGCTCTCATCTCTGTCTCCCCAACTCAGGGAATTCTGCCATGCTGCATCTGTACCCCCCCCCCCCCATCTGTGCCCTGAATGGGAACCTTTTCTGGGCTGTAAACTAGAACAATTGTAGGGCTCACCTTCTTTAGTCTCCCATCTCTCAGAGATAATTTTTCTTTGTTGCCTCATGCCTGATGTCTTGAAAATCAATTTTTCGTTTATTTTCTTGGTTTCTTATCTATTTTATGAGAGATGGTAATTTATTTTGATAGGAAGTAGAAGTCTCTGTACCTTGAACAAAACCTCACAGAGGCCTAAGCTACTGGTTTCTTTGGCAATGTAGTTCCTTAAAATCTTGGTTAGCTTAACACTGAAAAAATGTAATAGGCTTCTCATCTACTTGCTCAGTTCCATGTGCCAGTAACCACACCCTAAATCTTTTTGAGGCATAGTTTTCAGATCTGCTTTATGTCTTTGCTGTCTTATCTCTACACTTGTCTTCCTCTTAATAACAGCCACCTGAAGGCTTTCAGGCTTGAAAGTGAGAAATCTGATTGTGATCACTTTTGCCAATAAGAAGGTTTTATGGGACATTTACTCTTAATTTTTTGTTACTATTTTATACTTTGAGGTTGATAAGCAGTCGGTTTTTCCAATCCTGTATGATCCCAAATTTTTCATCTCTGTAATCCTTCTAACTTCTGCTTGAAAACCGGCCAATTTTTTTTCTGAGTTCATCACTTTCTTACAAGATTTTGATGAAAGCAATCAGCAATAGCCACTATTTACTACTAATTGTTGTCTTTTTTAATCTCTTCCGCTGTGCATGTGGGCTGGCCCAATGCCACAAGTGATGCTTTTTACCTTTTCTTTTTTTTAACTTGGGGCCGGGGGAGTGGGGCACTGAATAACGTCAGTTTCTATCTTTCTTTCCTCTGATGTCAATTTTCTCACTGCCTGCTTCACACTAATACAAAGCATGTATTTTAGATTTTTAATTCCAGCAGTATCTCATTTCAAAATATTAATCTCTGGATTAGGATAATTAATGTAGCTGTCATAAGAGAAAAATGCCCAAATCTCAAAGGCTTAACAAAGTAAGCTTAATTTTCCTCATGCAAAGTTTAATGTAGATTGGCAGTCTTCCTCAATCTTGTAGCTATACCATCTGGAACATGTGGCCTCCAACTTTTCCAAGGCAGTGGAAGAGCGAAATGCAGGAAACACATCATTTCTTAACTGCCTCATTTATACTCTCTATCCATTGTTCAGAGTGTGTTATGTGGCCCCAACCTCACTACAAAGATAGTTAGGAAATATTGGGAAACACAAGGAAGTAAGTGAGAGAAACAGGGGAGACATAATGATTAACCAACTCTTCCATAGCATGCTAATAACATATATAACCTCGATATATGTATATAATATTTTATATATATTAATTTGATATATATAATCTTATGATTGTTTTCTAAAAATTGAATCGTATTTATACTATTTTATATCTTTCTTTTAATTTTAGAAACATCTACTGGAAATCTCACCAAATTAACTTCTAAACCTTTAGTTCATTCTTTTTAATGATTCCATAATATTACCTGGTGTAGTTATACCATAATTTACTGTTTCTATGCTGAGGTATATTTACCTTATTAGTCTATTTTTATCAGTATCAACTGTGCTTTGATATATATCTAATCAAATGAAATTCATTTTTAAAAATTAATGGCTTTTTCCCTCTATGAGATTGTCAGGAGTGGCATTTACTCGGTTAAACTGTACATGTTTTGTTAATTTTAGTATTTTGCCAGATTGTTGCCCATAAAGGCTGAAAATAGTCACATTTTCATCAGCAACATATAAGAGAACCCATGTCTCCATGAATGTGACAACAGATGTTTCAATGCTTCAGTTTTGTCAGTTTAACGGGGAGTAAAGAGAATTAAGAAGTGCAGATTAAAGTAAGAATATCTTCATGTGTTGGTTGGCCTTTTGGTCGCCTCTTCATATCCTTTGCTATTGGGATTTACATCCCATTTTTGTAAATTAGTGAGAGCTTTTTATTACCATAGTTAGTAAACATCTGGTAATCTTCTCAGCTGCAAGTTTTTTCAAAATCAACTTTATAATGTACATATATTTGCAAAATATAAAATATTTAATATTAAGATATAATATATATGATATTTGGTCATTCAAAATATTTAAAGTTTAATTTAAAGTTAAAAATTTTAATTACAAATGAAAGTTTAATTTTTGTATTATCAAAATGTCTTTTATGTGGCTGTGTCTCTCCTGTCCCTGGACTGTACTTGTTATGTACTAGATGTCCTTGCCATATTTTATTTATTTATTACTTATTTAAGGGTTTTAATCCATATAAAATTAATTTTTTTTCTTTAAAATGGGGTTCAATTTTGTTTTTTCCAGATGGGTAATTTTTATGCCAGAATTATTTATTAAATAACCCCTAGTTTTCCTTCTTTTCATATATCAAATCATGTGATTTCCAGGATTCCTTATTCTGTCCTACTGATCTATTTGTTTCTCCCTATGCTTATAACCATATGAATTTAATTTCGATTGTTGGCTAGCACATCCTCATGGGAAGGCAGGTCCCTATTCACTATTCATTTTTATCAAAATTTGGCTATTCTCAAAAATATTTGCTTCCTTGTAAACTTGGAAATCTTTTTAGCCACTTCCCCCAAACCTCTGTAAAGATTGAAACTGAGATTACTTTAAATTTGAACAATAATTTTTGGAAAATTTGACATGTTTATTACATTAGATCTTTTCATCAAAGAATGTGGAAAGACTTCATTTATAAAGATTTTATTTTATATCTTTCAATTGATTTTATGTTTTCTTCATATAGATTTTGTTCCTTTAAAAAATTATCTCCAAATAGGGTTTTATCTTTCAATTTTTGATATGACGGCTATCTTTTTTTTTTCAGCTTTTTAACATTTTTTTTATTGATTTATAATCATTTTACAATGTGTCAAATTCCAGTGTTCAGCACAATTTTTCAGTCATTCATGGACATATACACACTCATCGTCACATTTTTTTCTCTGTGAGTTATCATAACATTTTGTGTATATTTCCCTGTGCTATACAGTGTAATCTTGTTTATCTATTCTACAATTTTGAAATCCCAGGCTATCCCTTCCCACCCTCCATCCCCCGGTAACCACAAGTCTGTATTCTCTGTCTGTGAGTCTATTTCTGTCCTGTATTTACGCTTTGTTTGTTTGTTTGTTTTTGTTTTTGTTTTTTAGATTCCACATATGAGCGATCTCATATGGTATTTTCCTTTCTCTTTCTGGCTTACTTCACTTAGAATGACATTCTCTAGGAGCATCCATGTTGCTGCAAATGGCATTATGTTGTCGGTTTTTATGGCTGAGTAGTATTCCATTGTATAAATATACCACTGCTTCTTTATCCAGTCACCTGTTGATGGACATTTAGGCTGTTTCCATGTTTTGGCTATTGTAAATAGTGCTGCTATGAACATTGGGGTGCAGGTGTCATCCTGAAGTAGATTTCCTTCTGGATACAAGCCCAGGAGTGGGATTCCTGGGTCATATGGTAAGTCTATTCCTAGTCTTTTGAGGAATCTCCACACTGTTTTCCATAGTGGCTGCACCAAACTGCATTCCCACCAGCAGTGTAGGAGGGTTCCCCTTTCTCCACAGCCTCTCCAGCATTTGTCATTTGTGGATTTTTGAATGACGGCCATTCTGACTGGTGTGAGGTGATACCTCATTGTAGTTTTGATTTGCATTTCTCTGATAATTAGTGATATTGAGCATTTTTTCATGTGCTTTTTGATCATTTGTATGTCTTCCTTGGAGAATTGCTTCTTTAGGTCTTCTGCCCATTTTTGGATTGGGTTGTTTATTTTTTTCTTATTGAGTCGTATGAGCTGCTTATATATTCTGGAGATCAAGCCTTTCTCGGTTTCACTTGCAAAAATTTTCTCCCATTCCGTAGGTTTTCTTCTTGTTTTACTTCTGGTTTCCTTTGCTGTGCAGAAGCTTGTAAGTTTCATTAGGTCCCATTTGTTTATTCTTGCTTTTATTTCTTCTAGGAGAAAATTTTTGAGATGTATGTCAGATAATGTTTTGCCTGTGTTTTCCTCTAGGAGGTTTATTGTATCTTGTCTTATGTTTAAGTCTTTAATCCATTTTGAGTTGATTTTCGTATATGGTGTAAGGGAGTGTTCTAGCTTCATTGTTTTACATGCTGCTGTCCAGTTTTCCCAACACCATTTGCTGAAGAGACTGTCTTTATTCCATTGTATATTCTTGCCTCCTTTGATATGACGGCTATCTTGATGATTAAGGAAATATCATTTCATCCCTGCAATAAACTGTACCTGTAATAATAATTGTTCATTCTTTTCTTATATCACAAGATTATATTTGCTTATATTTTATATGGATTTCTTGCATCATTGTAAGTGAGATTGCCTTTATTTTTTCTCTTTTGCACAATCATTATTAGATTTTCCTAGGAAATCCATGTAGACTTTGAAAAATAAGTTGGATAATTTTTCTGTCTTTTTCGATGGCCTGGAATAGTAAAAACCAAATTTGGCATTATCTATTTTTAAACAGTTAGATAGAAGTTATGAATCATTCTGTTCCTGGTACTGTTTTTAATGGCTAATCTTTTGAGGATCTCTTCTGTGGTAACTAATTTCATTCAAGTTTTCCTGGGTCATCTTTGGTAATTTTATTTTGCCAGGAAATTATTCTTTTCTAGACTTCTCCAAATTTATTGTTAAGAGTTTTATGTAATACTCTTTTATAACTTTTTTCATCTTTTATGAACATACAATGTTCTTTTTAAATTTCTGCAGTTTTGTGAGAAAATTTAATCACATTACTTTTTTTTTGTTTTTCAAAACTCTATCAGGTTTATGTTTCTTCTCATCAATCCCTTTAATTGAAGATTAGATCTTAATTTGAGCTTAAGGGAAATCGAACATTTTTTCATTACTTCACCTCCTTTTGTGCCTTTTTATTTCAGAACTTCCATCATTCACATGTGGGGTTCCCGCTCTATCCTCCATGTCTGTGTGTGTATGTGTTCCATATTTTTGATATACTATTTTGTGCTTTGAGATATTACTTATATTTGATATTTCAAGCCACTAATTTGAGTCTCAGTGGGAGCTAACGATTCCATCAACTCATTTACTGAATTGCTTAGATTGGAAATTATGATTTTTACATTCAGGAGGTATTTTAAAGCCGCATTTGAATCTTTATGAATTGTCATTTGTCTCCTTCAGCAGCTGCGTGGAGTGTTCTGTGCATTAGGACCTATTTTCTTTTTGCAGACAGTTCGGCTTTCCTCAGCTGATTACTTTTCCTTTTGAGCTCTTTGTCTAATTATTGGAATATCTCGAGTGACTCCAGGCTCTTGAACTGGGGAAGGTGAAGCCGACTTTAGGAACAAAAGGCTGAGTCTTGTTGAGGGACTATGTGAAAGCCTTCTTACTCCCAGCTGTCCTCTTTCTCTTCTAATCTCTAGTACAATGAGAGCTCACCCAACCTGCTTTGCTTCTTCGTAGCTCTTGAAGGCCAAAAGACCTTCAATGGAACCGATGCCAAACTGCTTCCAAGGATCCATACTTAGAAGTAGGAAATTTCCAGGATCCACTGCTTCTCAATCTTCACCTTGGGGATCTCCAAGCTCCCCTAGACCACATAGAAAAACACCCTATAAAACATTTCTCCTCTGGGTGTCCCACAGGGCTTGAGTTTCACCAGAACATGAGTGTAGACCAATCAGCTTTAGTGGTCTGGAGGCTCAGAAAACAGAATAGACTCAAATTGAAAGGAAAGGGGAAAAAGATACATTTGGGTTGCCACTTTCCTAGAAATATCCCACTATTTTCTATAGAAATTATTGAAATTGAGAGAACACAATAACAGAGTGATGAGAACTATGAAAAACTGGGCACTCCATTCAGTTATTGCCACAAAGACCTGGTGTGGTCACATGTTCCCATTTTTTCAAAAGAAGCCATAAATCCAGAATTTTATGTAGAATCTTCCCATTTCAAAACATCAATGACTTGTTAATTTTTTTTTTTTTTTTGTAAATACTTTGTGAACCAAAACAAGTATGTCTGTAAGGTGAATTTAACCTACAGGCTCCTGGCTTAGGATTTCTGGAGTAGATGGTACTTAGATGAGAGATGGATATCTCTGACTTTTAAGCTCTGCATCATGGAGGTAAACTATCACACTTTCTCTTTAAGCAAGCTTCTTGGAGGCAGATCCACATTCTCTACTTAGTTTTGTATTCCCCAAGGTTCCAAGCATAGCATAAGGTATGCACAAGACATTTCATATATATTCGTGGAATGAAGAAAGACAACTCTTGGTGCCATTGTCAGAGACTAATGGATCATTGGTCTGGCTTTTGCAAAAATAAACAGTACTACAGTAAGGGAGGCTGCTAATGTGACCACTGAAAACGTAAGAGGGATGAGGCACAGTGTCATGAGAAACAAATTCCCTGAAATTCCTTTTAGCAAAGGTAAGTTGAATGTACAATTATGAGTTTTCTACAAGACCAGAGTACTTTCAAAATCTCAACTGTCCAGCTTTTCTTGGACAAAGAGTTAGCTGAATAATGAATACTGCTTAATCGGAAGACAGGAAGTTTTGCTCTAACCACGTGGATTTGAAGATTTCATACAACTACCTTAATGCAAAGCTTATTTTTAGTAAGACAGTCTGAGCATGAACTCAGAACAATGGATTTTCTTTCTTTTTTCTTTTTCTTTTCTATTTGCCATGCTTTTCTCTGAGACTTTTGTAAGGAAAGGAAATCAGTATAATCATTGTCTTATATTTTACAAGCATGGAGTCTGAATATTATAATGCTGAAGAAATGATTGTCTGAGATGAGAACTCAAACATGATTTCAAAATTTGAGGGAGAAAGGCCAAAAATCCAAATTTTGAATTGTAAACCTGCTTAATCTTTGACTGGGCTCTGATAGGCTGTTCAGCGCCATGCTGTCTCTATTAACCTAAGCCTTATTCCTAATTACAACCTGCTTTTGGTGCTCCTGGATGACAGCAAGAGCGGCAAACTGCATAACAATTGTGGCAAAACATCGTGCTTCCTCAAGAGCATGGAGAGAGAGGGATTTCCTGGGTCAAAATATTAATGTCTAGACTGTCAAAGCTGCTTTTATTATTCTGAGAAAAAAAAAAAGCATCATTCTATGGAGTCAACAGACTATCCTAGATTTATCATTGAACCCATCTCATTTTACTCTCTAATTTTAAATGTCTTTGTTTCTCTTTCAGAGAGTTTGAAACATGAGTTTCAAAACATGCTATTATTAACCTCAAAGAGTATTGGGTCCACTTACACATGATAGGAATATAATGTGTATAATAATACTATACATTTATTCATAATCTGTCTACTTTCAAAGAAAAGATTCGAGGTGTGCTACTCAGAGTAAATGAAAGAGATTTAATCAACCCTTTCTGTCTGGGAATTTGAGAATCTCAGTGTACCCAAAGAATGCCAAATATGGAAATTTTCTCCAGGACTGTCACATTGCCCTACTTCCAAAGGATATGACACCCAAAGAGTTCACAGCTGTGCTGTCATCACAAGTTTAAATTCAACACGGGTGATATCATAACCATGGAAAATAATTTCTTAAAAATATCACAGCTGAATTTTTGGATTACAGAAGTTGTCATTAAGAAATAAGCTCCACTGAGTTTGATGGAGACTATTGACGTTAAATGATACACAATGAAGGAAATTTACTTTATTAAAGGACCAGCTGTATCGAGTGCTATGCTAAGCCTTCCACATCCATTATCTCATATAACCTCATAATAACCTCATTAATTATGTATTATCATTATTTTTATTCTGTACATCAGTAACAAAGTTTGAAGAGGTTAAATATCTTTCCAAGATCAAACAGCTGGTAAGTGGCAGAATGAGGAAGTTTACTCATGTCTACCTGATTCCAAAGCATGTGCTCTTTCCATTACAGCTGGAATGTTTGGAATTCAGAAGAAATTCCATTTTTGGCCTGGATTAAAGATCTGCTCTGTGGCACCTCTCAGGAGTCAAATGAAACAGAGGCTAATGAAAACAGCAGATCTATCTCCTAATAAAGCATAACCCACCGCAGTAGCAAGGGGACGGGGTCTCACTGTAGGAAGAGAATCATGGCAAGACTGAAAGCCCGCTCCTCAGCCATCCCCTCTCATAGATGCCATGGTAGCTAAAAGTCTACTATGAGTGTTCCTTCCTTATGCCTTCTTTAAAAAAGAAAAGAAAAGAAAAGATCTCTCTGGAAGGCAAGAAAAGTTTATGCATGAAACAAATTCACATCCAGACATTTTGTGACTAATCAGATACATCTTTGTATGAGAGGAGAGAAAAGATAGTCAGTACATTTTCGGTGCACAGAAGGCAATAGGGCTGAAAAGAAGAATGGAAATCTGGAAATGAGAGGACACTGCCTAGTTTATCTCCTTCTTAGGTCAAATCCTAGACATAGCCCTTAGGGAAAAATGGAAAAAGTAAGATTCTGGAGTATCTTTCTCAGGCCATCTAGAAGCTTGCAATGGTCTGAAATTTGTATCCGTGTTCTTGTCATGAGGAAAGTCTGCCTGAAGATAATCATAAATTTTTATTCTACTCTAGTGATCACCGATGTTTTGTTTCATGTTAAAGGTCAATAATTGGCATCAAGGTCTTTTCTGAATGGCTTACTTTTATAGTTTTCATAATCCATAATACATGAAAGGTCCACTTTGAAAACTTAGGAGAATTCTCCCCCCATCTGTGTGAATTTGACCTTCGATTATCGTTAAATGTGAATCTCAGATTATGGATTTGACTAAGGCTGGTCCCAGGCAGCAAATTGTGCAAAATCATAGGAAAAAAAAAGGTAGTGAGTTATTCTGTCTCATTGACTTTCCTGCTTAACTGAATATTGGAAAGTAGAATGTAGCTAAATATAGACTGTACCACAGACAGGAAGGGTTAAAAGACAAAAGCTGAACTCCAAGTACTGCCCATAGTTGACAAAGACACAAAGTTCCGTTTTTAAACAACTTTGTTCAAAGCTTCTAAGAAGTTATTCTGCTCTTTGGGATGCACAGCTGAGCCCTGTCACAAGGAGACAAGCCTTCGGGGTCGGCAGCCATCTTGCGCAGTGACAGACAGAGTGTCTGGCTCTGAGCCAAGGAAAGCCAAAGTGATCAATATTACATTCTGAAAGCACCAATGGACCCTTTGTCCCAGGACTAACACTTCTGGGAGATGTGCCAGAAGATTCACGTGTGCACATGTGTGCACACACACAGTAACATGATGATTCAGGAAATCCAGTCATATGGGAAGATCAAAAGCACGGCAGGATATTCCTGTGACTCTGGCGTTGGTCAGCAATACTTCAACGTCCACGTCCAAATATGAAGGCAGCTTAAAGGGCCCACAGATGGAAGATAAACAGAAACCTGAAAAAACGCATTGGGGCAGCTTATTTTTCTCCGGTTGTCCTTCCACCTACCATGAGCAGCCCTGGTGCAATGTCAATCACTCCCCTGCACCACTTTGAAGTATGACTCTGTCCCTGAATCCTACAGAGTGAATGCCAGCCTGGCCTGATCTCACCTCTTTAAGCCTCTGCCCTCCAGGGTGCTCACAAGTGTTTGGAACATATATTGGGGATGGAGGGGAATATGATCCCAGCCCCGGGTCCAGACAGCTACAAGAACATGTCATGTGTCTGGCACCAAACAAGATCACATAGCCAATTTAAAAGTAACTCAATGACCTCAGTTTTGGGGGGAAAGAAAAGAGAGTCCATGTGGCTGATGAGAGAACAATAAACACACACACACACACACACACACACACACAGATCATTTGTCTGAAAATCAAGGCCACATTTAAAGTCAGAAGAATAGACATTTCATGGGTATCATTAACAGAAGGGCTTGATGAGACACTCTTGCTACCGTTGTCCCTACAAATAAATTTTAAGAGGACATTGAGCCAGAGAGGAAATTGATACTCAATTTAGAACTTTTTCATACATTTAATATCTGCCTCTCTCATCATGTTTGCAATTTTTACAGTCTTTGTTATGAATAGCTTCTCATCACATTTCTATGAGGGAGATCATCATAATTACAACCTTATGTTACAGGAGAGCAGAAAGAAGTGACTTGGCAAAGGTCATGTGGCAATGCAATGTCCTGGACAGGCGGGATCTGACATATCTGGAAACCATTGTGAGCTGTGCATTCCAGTGTTCCTGGTAGAAAGCAAGGCTCGGGTTGCCCCAGCCAAAGCCTTGAGCTTATTCAGAAACATGAATGCTTGATATGCACGTGATGTCACTGAGAAGAAGAAATCAAACCTTACTGGTAATAAATTGAGCAAAATCTCATTGGAAGCAATTTCCAAAAGTGCTGTTACTATTGAGAGCATTGGGAGTAAGGCAGGGAAAGGATGAACTGCCCTTTAACACCGTGTCATTTGATTTGGCATTTAAATTGCTACAAAATCTGCCCTTAGCTAACAACATATCCTTTGCAAGAGCTTTCTATTAATTCATCTACTTCCTTGTGTTCTGCACAGTCTTGCATAGTCCACATAGCAATGGGATGAAACAACACTTCTATCCTCGGATGACGCTTTGCAGTAAAAACTAGGTGTTTAAATAATTTTAGAAATGAAATATCATGAAGTTTGTAATTTCTGAACAAATGAATGAGTCTTTTTTTCAGATCTTACCCACACTGATAGCTATTCTTTTCCAACCAGAGTTAAAGAATTTTAAAAAACCCATCTCCCACCACAGCATAGAAGAGAGTAAGACTGAAAACTCAAATGAGAGAAACACAGAGTGTTATAATCAGTATTTTTCAGGAAGTACCCGT
Source organism: Camelus bactrianus (assembly GCF_048773025.1). Classification (NCBI taxonomy): domain Eukaryota; kingdom Metazoa; phylum Chordata; class Mammalia; order Artiodactyla; family Camelidae; genus Camelus; species Camelus bactrianus. The sequence goes on from NC_133559.1 coordinate 18,838,843, forward strand.
TGCAAGGGAAATAAAAATCCTTCCACGGTTGTTTAAAAAACACTGCACTTACTGTGTGCACTTTGAAATATATTTGAAGTGAAGAAAGCGAGAATTTTCTGTAATTAATATTGAAATCCTGATGTACAGAAGTAAACACTTAAATCATAAGGTAAAAGGAAAAAACTTCACTGGATACGGAAAGCCTACTAAAGGAGAATATGACCCAAAGAGCCAAACTGCATGAGGACAGACACATCTCCCACCACCATCCCTGAACAAGTGGATTTCCCCAATTATGTCACAAAAAGAAACTAAATATTAATATTCTATATAGTTTGTGTTTCTAATACTTTTTAAAAATTATTGAATATTTCAAACAGTACATAGGAAATGTATATTATCACCAGCTACATTTTACAAACCTTAGCATCTTGTCATACTCACTTCAGATCTGATTTCCTACAAGAAAAGAGACAAAACAGGTATATTTGAAGGCTTCACCCTGACCCCTGAATTTAATTTCCTCTTCTCTCTCTGCATCAGTAGTGAGAAATTGGTGTATATTTGTGGTGGTTGCTGTTTTCATATTGTATTACACGTGGGTGTAGCAAAAACTATTATGTAGTAACACTTGCACATGTAAAACTTACCCAAATGGTAAAATGTTACTCACAGTTTTTTCTACTTATTTTCACTTTTCCACATTCTCTGCAACATTTATTCAAGTTGGTGTAAACACACACACACACACACACACACATCTAGTTTAATCATTATAATCCTTAAAACTGGTCTACTTGTGTGTGAGTGGGGAAGAATAATATTTAAGAACAGTTTATTGATTTTTATTTTTATTCTACATTTTATTTTGCAGTTTTATTTTTTCATTCCTTGATTATAGTGAGATTCATTTCCTTTTCTGTAATATTCCTGTTCATATAAAACCTTTGCTTATTTTCTCACTGGGTTCTTTGATTTTTTTAAATTAATTTGTAAGAGTTCTTAATATATCATAGATACTAATTCTTTGATAATTATAAGCCTTGCAAGTAACTTCTCTCTATTATGCCTCTTTTAAAAGTTATTAACATATTGCTGTATTTAATATCACGTCCATCTCTATTCTTTGTCAACCTCATTCACCATGTACAGTTAATGACCCAAAAGAAAACTTACACCAACTTCACTTTGCTTTTCTATCAACCCTATTCTTGTTCAATTCCAGATACAACCTGCTTCTGACCCTTGGCTCCATTTCCTTCATTGGCCCCAAATCTGATCTTTTGTATAATTTTGAACTTGGATGTTTTGATGTTCTATGATGAAAATGTTGCTAAGCACTCAACCTTTATCATCTCAGCTCTTTCCCTCCATATGCAGATGTCCTGGATTTATATAATTCTTGTACCATGTTCTCATGATTGTCGACCATTTGTTCTAGCATTAATTTTCTTAAATGCTAAATCTGTATCAATCTGATTTATTTTCTTCAGGCATATATCACTATCTTAAGTCATCTTGTCCATGTATCCCTTTGTTTCTTTATTATCTGTTTCATACTTTCCACCCTCTTGTCACTAAGGAAGCTTCATGAGATCAAGGATTTCATCCTTTCACCATAGTATTCCCAATATTTTTGAAATGAATGAATGAATCCAGGTGTTTGTTTTTTGTACAACCTCTGAACTTTGGAAAGCTAATTTTAGCACAAGTCTTCCTAAATGAAGTTCTGTACCATTCTCACAGCATAATATACAACTAGTCAATCTTAGTTAACCATTCCTGTTATTATTTCATTCTCACAGCAACTTTAATAACTATGGAAGTTTTTGAAACATGGCTGCAAATTCTTCCATAACTTCTCCCATAAAGAGGTGAGAGCTATGTCCCCTCTCCTTGATTTGGGTAAACTTGTGAAGCATGTGACTTCTGAAACTAGATGATAAAAGGGCAGCACTCGCCACCTTGCTTGTGGAGTTTTGAATCATCACGTAGGAAGTCCAACGACCCTGAGGCCTCCATGCTGTGAGGAAATCCAAGCTGTAGGGACACATGTAGGACTTCCAGTTGGCAGCCTCAACTGAGTCCAGCCTTCAAGTTGTCCCAAATGAGTGGCCAGACGTGTCAGAAGCCTCTAGATGGTTTTATCCCCTAGCCATTTGAGTCACTCCCAGTCATCTGAGTTTTTCCAGCTGAAGCCACATATATCAAGGAGCAGAGACAGGCCATACACACTGTGCTCTGCCTGGATGTCAAAGGACACCTGGATAAAAGGGATGACAAATTAATTCTTGAAATCAAGAGTCTGGTATTTAGAGTGAATAGATCAGATAAACATCATCTTAAGATTTCCAACCAAGCTGATGATCATCTAGATTTACCACAAATTAAAACTCTACACCAATAGATCAACTATCCAAAGAATAAATATTGCTTTCTATACTTTTTGGCAATTATCATATGAAGGTATAGAAGAAAAATAAATGATAGAAGACCTAGGTATGCTTCTAAGTTTTCTGATTTAAACAAACCATCCTGGAAGAGCACCAAATCAATTTGACCGACATGACAATGCCCTCCGGCCCCAAAGCACTCTGCAGCTTGCACAGTGTAGGCCCAAGACCTCATTACAGCAACAGAAACTCACTGTTTATCAACACCAAATTTCTAAGCAAAGACTCAATATATAAATGGCTACAGAGTCAGTACAAATGAACCAAAATCCACTTTTTTTTTTTTTTTTGCCACCTATCTGGCCTTTTCTTTTAAGTGTTCCCTGGGACTCCTCCTCCTACTGGCTACTCCAGGCACCATCCTAAGCCTTCTGTTCATCCCAATTTCATTCACATGAGTGTCTTAATCTATCCTCTAGGTGCTGACAACCTTCACACGTCTACTTCCAACTCAGATTTCTTCTTAAGCTAGATACATAGCCTGCTTCTGGGCTATTCTTCTAGGGACAGAATCTCATTTCTATGATCATGGTTTCTAAGATGGCTTGCTGCAGGCTTACTGGTCAGGGACCAGAGCTTGAGGTCCAGCCCACTTCCGCCCGTGCATGTGTGGACTTGCCCAGACCAGAGCAAAGGTGAATGGAGACCAAGGTATGTTTCAGGCTTTGATTGTGGGCTGGACATGGTTGGGGTTCCAGAAAGAGATTGAGTCTCCAGTAAATTTTAAATAATCATCAAGGGGAAAAAAAAAACTATGTATAAATTTCTTCCTAAATATGTCTCCTTTCATGATCTATAGGTGACTCAGCCCTTCCAAAAATCGAATTTGATTTTAGACTCTAAGCTGTATGAAAATTTAGTCTAATTTACCCAACATTGTATATCCAGGCACTTAATAAAATTCCTGATCCAGGGTAGACAGTCTATACTGACTGAATAGATGAATGAATGACTAGATGAATGACTGAAGTAATCTCAAAACTGTTTTTCTCCCAATATTCCCTGTTTTCAGAATGGAGTCATTCTCTTCTTTCATTTTCCCAGTCCAAGAACTTCAGAGTCATCCTAAATCTTCCTCTTCTTCTTGCTCTAGCATACCAAATTGGTCATCAATTCTATCGATACTTTCTGAATATCTGCCCTTCCTCTCCATCTCCATCACCATTGCCCTAGTTTATCGCCACCTACTTTATCTTCCATGTGGCTGTCAGGGGAATAATTCTAAACACAAGTGCTACTGGGTCACACTCCTACCCAGCTCTGCCCTTGAGCTGCATGACCGTGGGCAAGTAACTTAACGATGCAGTGCCTTACAGAGGACTGTTGTGGGGCTTAAATGAATTAATATACGTAAGCCATCTAGAACAGAGCCTGGGAAATGGTCACAGTCAATAAATGTTACTTAGTATTTTTGTGATTAGAACTCAATATTCTTCAGTGAAATAGCATTGCTTCACAGAAAAACAAAAATACGTCACAACACAAAACAACCTTTTTGCCAGGCATGCAAGACCTTTCCTATTTGACTCTGTCCACTGATCTGTCCTCACGTGCACTTTCCTCACTCTAAATTCGAGATCTAATATCAAATCGCTTTGCATTCTCTGTACATACCATGCTTCTTTACAACTTTGCACACACTGGTTTCATCCCTTTGCAAACTTCTCTTACCATTTAAGTCTCAGCTTGAATGCTATGTCCTCTGATGAACCTTGCTGGACATCTCTAGACAAAGTCAAGTGCTTCCCTGAAAGTGCCACTTAACCTTGTGCATATGCCACTTATGGTTGTTATCTTACTGTATTATTAACTTTTAAGTAGTATTTCTGTATCTGCAGTAAATTGTATACTTCTTTGGGGCAGAAATTCTTTCCTTTATCTTTTTTTTCCTTTTTCCTAGTACTAGGATCTGACATCTAGTATATATTCAATAACTATTCATTGAACAGACATATAAATCACCCAGAAGGACCTATATTATAGATAGGGGAATAATATTTCAAATAAAGGAAAATCATGCCATTATTATTCATGACTCTCTGCTGAGAAAACCTCCAATTCGCAACAGTTAGTGGTTTATGGATGTAAGCTCATCCTTTGAAGAATCTCATCGTTTGTGATCTATTTTTTCCTTCATATAGCCCTTCTCTAACACTTTTCTTTATGTAGATCCAAGTTTCTGTCCTATATCATTTTCCTTCTTTCTGAAGAATTTCCTTGAGTATTTCTTGTAAAAAAGGTGTCCTGACAACAAATCCTCTCAATTTGTATTTGTCTGAGAAAATCTTTATTTCTCTTTCACTTTTGAAGGATAATTTCACTGCAGAAAGAGTTCTGGATTGGAATTTGACACAACATTGTAAAATGACTAGAACTCAATAAAAAATGTTAAAAAAATAAAAATAAATAAAATGGAAAAAAAAAGAATTCTGGGTTGGTGGGGTTTTCCTTCAACACGTAGTATTTTACCTACTCTCTTCTTGCTTATGGGGCTTTTGAAGGTAAGTCTGGTATAATTCCTGTCCTTGCTCTTCTGTAGGTAAGGTGTTTAAACTCTGGTTTCTTTCGAGATTTTCTTCTTGTCTTTGATTTTCTGCAGTCTCAATATTATATACTTATGAGTAGGTTTTTATTTTATCCTGCTTGGTGTTTTATGAGCTTTCTAAGTCTGTGTTTGGCGTCTATCATGAATTTTAGAAAATTCCCAGTCATTATGGCTTCAGATATTTCTTCTGTTCCTTTCTTTTTATTTTCCGTGTGATATTCTCATTATATATATGTTACACTTTTTGTAGTTGTCCCAAAGTTCTTGGAAATTCTGTTCAACGTCATTCTGTTTTTCTCGTTCTTTTTCCTTTTTGTATTTCAGTTTTAAAGTTTCTGTTGGTGTTTTGCTTCTTTTCTCGGCTGTGTCCAGTTGATTGAAGAGCCCATCAAAGGGCATCTTTCATTCCTGCTATAGTGTATTTGATTTCCAGTATTTCTTTTTGATTCTTTCCTAGAATTCCTATCTCCCTGCCTGCATCACCCGTCTGTTCTTGCATGCCATTCACCTTTTTCACTAGGGCTTTCAGAATTTTAATTTTAATCATAGTTCTTTTAAATTTTCAGCTTAATAATTCCATCATTCATGCCATACATGACTCTGGTTCTGATGCTTGCTCTGTCTCTTTAAACTGTACATTTTGTATTTTGGTATGCTTTATAATATTTTATTGAAAGTTATACAGGAACTAAGGGAAGTAGGCTTTTTGTGTGAGGTTTTATGTTTATCTTACTAGGAGTTAGGCTATGTTTACTCTTTGCTGTTGCTGTAGATGTCAGAGGCTAAAATTTCCTCTGGTGTCCTTATATTTGTCCTCCTCAGGTTTCCTTAGAGATACCGTCTTTTAAAAAGTCTGAGGCATACAGTTCTTTCAGTTGTATCCTCAGTTATAATACTGGGTGCCTACTGATGTGATGATAAGGTGTGGGAAGAGATGAAGTGTTCGACATGCTTGTGATTAAGCCTAAGTCTTTTCGGGAGCTTTGTCCTTGGGCTTTGACCTTCATAAATTCTTCTCAATCAACATCCCCTTCGGTGAGTAACGAAGACTAGAGGGAGCTGAAGTTGGTGTATTTCCCTTTTCCCATGTTAGTTAGGCTCTGATAAAACCCCAACTAATTAGGTTCTAGTAAAAGATTTTCTCTTGAAGTCAGGCCTTGTTGAGAAGAATGGAATACTCTGGGCAAATTTCAAAATGGTCAACATTCCCCTCCCCCTAATGGAAAAAAGCAAGGAGATTTTCACTAAATTTTCACTGTGTAGGATCTTCACACCTGCTGGGGCTCCACAAAATTATGGGGGGTCCCCTGAAATTAGGACCCTTGCCTTGGAGTTTTTAACTGGCGATCTCAACCACACTGCACTTTCAGCAATTTGTCAATTACTGTTTCAAGTTTCTTACCTGGTCCTTGTTCTCGCAGAGGCTTTATGCTCCTAGGCTTCTGATCTGTTTTCATTTGATTCTCCAATCTGGGGGACCCTAGTACTGGATGTGGTCTTCCTGCTTGGTATTAGCTTCGGCATTAGTCTTGGTTGTCACTCAGTGTGTATGGCAACGTGACTGGTTTGAGAACACCTGTCCCTTAATTGTGTGCCTGGAATATTACTCTGTGATATTAACTAATCTTTTCTTCTTTTTATTTTCCACCCTCCCTTCTCCACATTCAAAGTTTCTAGTCCTGTTTTCATGATCTCAGGAGAGATGATTCTGAGCAGGGAAGGAAGAAAAACAGACCCAAAATAATCCTGCCTGTTGTTTTCTGAAAGCCTACGCTTTAAGATAATTGATTGGTTGTGGAGTTTGCTGAGGAGGTGGAAAGAAGGAAATTCAACAGTGGAGACAAAATGGAAAATGATTTCTGTCGGACCAAAAATCAATTTCCCATCTCCCACCCCAAGCTAAGGTGTGGAAAGAGAAGATAGAGATTTGTGAGCCCTTGGGAAAAAAGAGACCTATGTCCTGTTTCCCAGTAGAACTATAGGGAATAAGCTGATAAGTCCAAGAAGAAATGGCTGAGTGGTGCCCAGGCAGATAGAAGCATAGATAATCTTACCAAGAAAGTGTTCTTTATCCCAAATATGTACAGAAGCAGTAGGAATCCACTGGTACTGAAAAGGTCATGTGGGCAGCAGACATTTCAGTGGCTATTAATGTGGCAAGAAGACGAAAGATGCTCCCTACCCGATATCTTCACCCTATGTAAAAATCTAAGAGCTATGATTTAACCCAGGATGGAGAAGTCCAGGAAGGACTAATGCTTATGCTTTCTGCCTCATGAGTTGAAGGCTTAAAATACTAATTAAATTAAATTATGATGAGGAAAAGGAAGTTGCAACATTTCTTTCTGACCTGAGTTTGTAAACACATTCACATTTTTATTAGATCCCTGTTATCTTCCTTAAAACAAAGGGTACATATCTATACTTAAACAATTTCAGAACATTGTTTCTTCAATTCTTTTTTTAAAAAAATATTATTGAAGTGTAGTTGATTTATAATGTTAGTTTCAGGTGTACAGCAAAGTGATTCAGCTATACATGTATGTATATACATTTTTTTTCTTTTTAGATTCTTTTCCATTATATGTTATCACAAGAAACTGAATAGAGTTCCCTGTGCTATACAGTAGGTCCTTATTGTTTATCTATTTTATATATATATAGTAATGTGTGTCTGTTAATCCCCAACCCCTAGTTTATCCTTCCCCACCCTTTCCCCTTTAGTAACCGTGGTTTGTTTTCTATGTCCAAAAAAAAAAAAAAATCTCTCCAATTGTCCTTTAATAGGATTCATTATCATCAGAAAATTAATAAATATGGAACACAGTAGACTTTAGCAAGCTAGACTTTATTGCTGCAAAAACCACTTTGGATTAAACCCAACCTAAATTAATTTGGTATAAAACTACAGGAACTTAAAAGGAACAAGATGAAACAACAAAATTGCAACAAATAAGAAATTCAGAAGGGTCAAACATGCCGATATTGAACAATATTATGAGATCCTAATTATTAGCAGTGTCATAACTTGGCCTGTTTTGCATCATTACTACTGCAGTGCCTCTTCCCGTCCAGTGCTTCTCCGCTTTCAGATGCTCTTGACCCAAACATTACAGCTGCTATGGGCATCACATAAAAAGTTGCTGCAATCATTGACGTTTCAGCCTAGGAATTATTCCAAGTGTTTTAAGTCACTCTGGACTCTTTGAACTCCCTCACAAATTGGTTCTCTTAAATCTCCAGTCTCCCTTGCCTTTGGATCTTGGATTGCTCATCTGTTGGTAACCTAACCTCAGACCATCCTGGTTGTTATGTGTTGAATTGTGTGTGTCTCTCCACGTTGCCTCCCCACAACCCCACCAAGATATGTTGGGAGTCCCATCCCCTAGTACCTTAGACTATGACTTTATTTGGAGATAAAGTCTTAATAGAGGTAATCAAGCCAAAAATACTCATGTTCACTATAACTGGTGTCTCCATAAAAAAAAAGGAAATCTGGACACAGAGACAGAATTGTGCAGGGGGAAGATGATGTGAAGAGACGCAGGGAGAAGATGGCCATCTATAAGCCAAGGAGAAAGGCCTGGAACAGATCCTTCCTCACAGCCTTCAGAAGGAATCAACTCTGATGACATGTTGATTTCAGACTTTTAGCCTCCAGAACTGTGAGATGACAAATATCCGTTGCTTAAACCACCCAATTTGTGATACTTTGTTACAGCAACCCTAATACACGGATCCTTATCTGACATCACCTTGGGACGCTGTTTCAGCATCTGTTCCTCGATTCCAGGCAGAGAAACAAAATGCAGGATGTCTCGCCCCAAGAAACAAGCAGCAAAACAGTATTCCTTATGTTGCCACTTACCAGGAGACGTAAGCTGCAAAGCTACACTTTGGGTTTCAAAAGCACTTTTGCTTGGGCCAATGTGCGAGTGATAATTACGATTAATCTCTTTCAAAACACATGGTTCACTATTATATTTACTAGCCTACGTTGTTAAAGACGTTCACCACATTACCCGTACCCCTACATAGAATCCTGCATGAGGAACTTCTTCTGAAATTCAGTGTTTCACAATTTGGCAAAATCTATGAAAATTAGAGATGTAATGATAATCTACGACCAAGCAATTCCACATGGCCCTTAAGGTGGATGCAAGCTTGGAGTCCTTGAAGATCAGCAAAGGCCAGTCTTCTTCTTTAGGTGCTTCAAGATGCGAGTCTTTCTGAGACAGTCTGCTCTTCACCTTAGTGAACAATCAAGAGCAGAATACAGTGGAGTGAGAAATATCCCTAAAACATCAAACACTTTCTGTTTGTCCCTCTTGGATCCTTGGAATTTGGAGTGTTTAGAATGAGGGTTTCGGTTCTACATAGATCTCACTCATGCCACGTAGCTGTGCCCCTTCACTTTGTAGATCTCAGCTATGAGAGTACAAATAATAATGCTGATATGAATCTGGCTTACAGGGCCAAGGTACCAATCAGATGTGTCTTTCAAAGTAGCTCTGTAGAGTAGGCAAGACAGCACTCAAACTGTACACATAGCAGCAATCATGGGCTGCTTATAAATTATTAATGTGAAAGCTCAGAAGCCTTACTGTACACCCAGAAGAGATGAACTCTTTGCACCTGCTCCTGTAATCCTTACATAAGTGAAGGAAGAGCTGTGATTTAGGCTGTTTTGTGGTTTCTTTGGCTTCTGTCTGCCCCAAAGAAAACAAACACACACACAGCTGTTATAGCACTTGCTTTCTGCTCTAGAGGAGGATAAGGATGGAATAGAAATCGTGAGCGCCTGCAGACATTGCCTAATAGCTAAAAAGTGACAAACGCAGCAGGGCTCTCCTGGTTCCCAGTACGGAGGCAGTAACTCATTATAAAAGCATCTCTGCACCTGCAGCGATGGCCGTTTTATGCCCATTTGTGCACCAGAGGCTGTCCATGCATAGCTGTGTCAGTTTGAAGCTGAGGGAATAATATCAGTACTGTGGGCCTGGAGGTGGAAAGCACAATGATGATCTCAAAACCAAAGGAGGAAACTGACCAGTCCCACTGAGATAAAGCCAGTTTCCAGAGGTTTAGTCCCATCAAGGCCAAGAGTGCCTCCAGTTGAGAGGTCGTGAGTAGAGACTGTCAGTGTAGTTTTTAAAAATATATATTTTATTTTTTATATTTTATAAACCAAAGACTTGTGCCCAGTTTAAATCTCTTCAAAGGTCCGTGCAGCTGCAATACAGTATGGTGCTTGGATGAGGTTGGTGATGTCAGTGAATTTAATCTTTATTTCTACTATTATTTCTTGATGTCATTGGTGGTCTTGGTCAAGGACCATAGATGTTACTGTTTAAAATCCCATTGATTATAGGGAGATGGTGTCCTTCAAAGTTTCCTTTGGAAAACTCTTGCCTCTTCTTCCTATCATAAATTAAATAATCTTGTGGTGATTTTTAATAAGAATCACTTGGCATAAAATGAAGATATCAATCACACGTGCTATGAAGCACTTCAGAAATGCTCATTTTTCATCCATTCAAGCAGCTTCGATTGATTGCTGAGGTGATTTTGAAACTGACACCTGAAGGATGAGGAAAAGATAACCTTAAGCAAAGTAGATGGGATGACCATTGTAGACAGTAAATGGCACAGGTCCTGGTATGTGGAGAGGAGAGTGGAAGGTAAAGTCAATCCAGTTAATGGAAGGAAGTTTTGTGCTAAACCCTGGGAGACTAGAGATGAATAAGGATTAACCCCTACCTAGTGGGAGCTTACATTCCATTGGGGGGAAATAGACATGCGAACTAATAAAAGTAACAGAATATGATCAGTTTTATGATAAGAGGGTGAATTCTGATTCAGCAGGGCCCAAAGATAAGACTGGTCAACTCTACCAGGCTTTCGAAAGGAAGTAATGCTTGAGCTGAGTCATGAAATACTCCCCAGACTTTCAAGAGAATGACAAGTGCTCCAGACAGAGGAAATTGAAAATGTGAAGGTAAAGGTTGAAATAGCTTGATACATGCAGATTGCTGAAGCTCACTCCATTTGGAATAAGGGTTCATTCATATTTTCATTTATTACACAAATTCCTTGGAATAGTGAACAAGATATCTTCAGTCTGTGCCTACATGACTACTATTATGGTGATGGAGGCAGATTTTTTTTTCTTTTTTGCTGGGTAGATAATTAGTTTATTTATTTATTTTAATTTTTTTTTAACAGAGGTACTGGGAATTGAGCCCAAGACCTCGCACGTGCTAAGCACACACTCTACCACTGAGATATACCCTCCCCCCGTGAGGCAGATTTTCTAAGTAATATATAAATAAACATAGGAGATAATTACAAATTTTAAGTGTTTTATAAATAAAAGTGAGGGCTAAGATAGAGAAAGGAGAAAAGGGCATGAGGAGGGACAGAAATACTCTTTAAAGTCTAGGAAGTGCTCTTGTGAGAGGTGACTTTTAAAGTGACACATGAAGGAAGAGCAAAAACTAATCTTAAGCAAAGTAGGTGTGATGACCATTATAGACAAGTAAATGGCAGAGGTCCTGGTATGTGAAAAGAAAGGTGGGAGGTAAGGTTAATCTCGTTAATGGAAGGAAGCAGATGCCATCACTATAAAAAAAAAAAAAGAAAGTAAAGTAATCTGAAAGAGATTAAATAAATATGTTCAAAATATTTTTTAAATATTTAAAAGAGGTGATAGAAATCATTAGGCAAGTACAGCTGAGAGTGAAAAAGAATCAATTAATGTCGATGGTCATTGAAATAAAATAACTCAACAGATGGGTTGAACAATAGACAAGATCCTGTGGAAAAGAGAACTACTAAACTGGAAAAGAGGTCTGAGGAAGTCATTCAAAACAACACAGGGAGATAAAAAGACAAAATATATAACAGAGAAGTTAGGAAACGTGAGGAATGCAAGCACTGATTCCAACACGGGCATACCTTTTTTTTACTGAGCTTCACTTTATTACACTTTACGGATGTTGTGTTTTTTCACAAGTTGAAGGTTTTATGGCAATCCTGCCTCCAAAAAGTCTATCAGCATAGTTGTTCCAAGAGCATTTGTGTTCCTGTGTCACATTTTGATAATTCTCATAATATTTCAAACTTTGTAATTATTATTATTTTGCTATGGTGATCTGTGGTGAGTGATCTTTGATGTTACTTGTGCAGGAAGATTACCACTTTTTGGCTCAGGTGATAGCATTTTTTAGCAATAAAATATTTTGAATTAAGGCATGTACATGTTTTTAGACATACTGCTATTGCACACTTAATAAACTACAGTATAGTGTGAACAAAACTTAACACTTGGAAACCAAAACATCCATGCAACTTGCTTTACTGTGCTATTCACTTTATTGCAGTGGTCAGGAACTGGACCTGCAGTATCTCTGAGGTATGCTGCTATACGTTTTTAAAAATTCAAGAATGAGGACACAGACAGAATAGGGGAAAGACAATGATGCTAGAGAGAAGCACGCAGAATTTCCCAGAACTGAAAAAGGACATGAAAAGGGGCACACCACATCCTTAGATGGTGCATGAAACAAGCCCACATTTATTCAAATAGTAGAGAAGTTAAGAAAATTTAAGGCAAAGAGAAGATCAAAATTCCAAAAGAAAACTCAGTGGAAGTTATTCTTCATCAGACTTCCTTAGGGCCTCCCTTCCGACTCTAAGGATTCTTTCTCCTTGGTTTTGGGTATGCCTATTCAGCCTGCCACACGTTTGCCAGAAGTCTATGTAATTTTCTAAATACTTCATAACTCTAGTTTTAATTACACCTAGGGTTATATATTTTTACAAATTAAAAATTTTTATTTTCTATTAGTTGTTTACTTTCATACTTTTTAAAAAAGGTAACTTCTAACCTTATTGGCTTATGATCAGAAAAGACCTGTTTCATTTCTGCTTTTCTGTGGCTTTCTTTTTGTCATAAACTATAGTGATAAGTGGCACTTGACTGTGATAGCCACAATCAGTTCAGCTCTCCTTTGTTCAATCGCAGAAGCCAATCTTTGACTAAGACTTACCATCTTCTATTAAGGCATATGTGATGCTACACACTGACTAACAAGTAAGTTCACTCCTGCCTGAGATACAGAGGCAACTAAACTCAAAAGATATAACATCAGGCAACATTATGCTGCCTTCAAATTGTCTGCAAATTTCAGTAGCTGTGTCTCGTGCATACTCAAAGTTTTATCACCAGCATCAAAGAGAATTGAGAATTATAACCTGACTCTATTCATGCAACAATGTTTTACCAGCCAATTTGATTAGTCAGACTTCTTTCAGCATGGTGTAGTTGAGCTGCTGCTCATGTGGGTAAAGGGCGAACAGTGTCAGCTGGGCATAGGGTGAGATGTACAGGGCACGAATGACTGAAGGGGTCACTAAGCCCTCTTGGGAGCATCAGCCTGCATCTTTCTTCGCTCAGCCTGCGTGTGAGTGCTTGTGTGCATGTGGCCTTCCAAATTTATTCCAAAGTATCCGATGCTAGTAATACTATTTGATTTCTGTTGACTTTAAGGATGACAAAGCAACAGGGTACCCACACAAGTCATTTTCTAAACACCAGTTTATCTCCCTCTTAGTGAGCGTGTTGTGGGAGACCTGGTTGTTGTTGTTGTTGTTGTTAATCCTCAGGGTTAGTAAGCAGGCAGCACATAGTGAGTGAGTGAATGAGTGAATGAGTAAATGAATGAGTATCTAATGCAGAAAGGCCTGCGGGATTGTTTCGAAAGTACGCATTTTGCTAGTTAGGATTTGAGGTAAACAGGCATGAAAAGTGCCATGAAGACAGATATCTTGTGGAGAAGTGAAGTTCTGAGTGAAGAGGTGGATAGTTAGGGCCTTCAATGCAGAAAATCAAGCCTTACAAGAGTTACTGTGCTGAATTCTATTTGACCTTCCATCTCAAATGCCGTTAAAAGCAACACAAGCAAAGAAGAATGTTGGAATCTTCACTTCATGTGCTGTCTGACGCACTATTTATACTTTTTATTTGATCTTCAATAAAGCTCCCTTTGTTCTCATACATGAGTAATGGGTTCAAGGTTTTTATTAGTCCCCTTGCTGCAGCAGGGTGCAGTAGCTGAAATTCTTCTTCAACCTGAATGAGTACAGAATCATTTTTCAATTGAGGGAGGCTGGTGTCTCCAGAAAGAACATATTTTACCAGCACAACCCAAGGGCAGAGTCATGACAACAAGTCTTCCTTATGGTTTAAGAACAGGAATCCGGCTCCTAACAACTGAGGAACATGCTATAATGATATGCATCACAATGGGACATGGAAAAGGAATCTTTCATTGCAAACAGAAAAATGGCACGTTTCAAAAATAGGGCGGGTATGAAGGTAAAGAGAGAAAATAATCTACATACAGATATCCTCTGATTTATAAGATATCTAAGCATACACTTTATAATTCCTTCTTTTCTGTTGTTCTACCAAGAGAAATAGTAAGTCTGAATGCCATGATGCAACTTCCTTCCATGCTCCATGACTAGAATAAGAAAGCAAAGACAGGGTCCCAAACATTCAATGGAAACCCTATTTGGGGAGATGGACTCTTTGATGAGACAAGCAAAGAGACGAACATTCTCTTCCCCCTCATGATATTTCCAGGTTTTCAATTGCTGCTAGAGTTAGAGTGACTCAGGTTGGTCAAGTGAGGGTAAACTGGAGGCTATAGGTAGGGAAACAGAGGGATTCTTGGAGATCAATTTATACTAAATCTTACATTTATAGCTTCAGACCATTGAACTGGATTTCTTTTGTTTATTTGTTTTTGTGTGTGTATATGTGTGTATATATATACATACTTTATATATATATATATATGCACACACACACACACACTTTATTGACATATACTCAGTTTACAACATTGTATCAAAGCTGGGGTAATAACTCTGCCAGATTTCAGACAATACTACAGAGCTACAGTAATCAAAACAACATGGTATTGGTACAAAAACAGACATATGGATCAATGAAACAGAATAGAGAGCCTAGAAATAAATCCACAGACTTTTGGTCAATTATTCTTTGACAAAGGAGGCAAGAATATACAATGGAGTAAAGACAGTTTCTTGAACTGGCATTTCTTTAAATCACTGATGCACACCAACACCACAAGCCATATAGCAGGATAGTTAAGAGCACATGCCTGATTGTCAGAGAGAACCAGATTCTAATCATGGCTGGGTGACTCCTCTGGGAAAATTACTTAACTTTGGTTTCCTTACCTGTAAAAGAGGATAGTAAAACCTACCTCCTCGGGTTATTGTGAAGATTAAATGAGATAATAGGTATACAACACTTAGCACAGTGTTTGGCACATAGTAAATACTCATCAAACAGTAGCAGTTATCACTATTATTACAGCTCCAGGGTTATGAAAGTAAGATCAGTATGAACACCTGTATAGCTAGGAGAAAACTGTCATGTCCTTAGGTATTTCAGACATCTGTTTTCAGTGCTATATATTTAGTATATCATTTAACTGAACACACAAGAGCATAGTCAAGATTCTGCTAAATATCAGAAGGCAATTTTTGAAAATATCTGATGCTTCTTAAACCAAGTGATATTCAAAGCATTTTTTTCACACACTTCTACTTATTCTCTCAGAAATTCTCTGTGGAAAACAAATGGTAAATAAGTAGTGAGAAATGGGCCTCCAGTTTCCTGTTTGAATTATAGTTTCTGCAAGAAATGTAATGTGAGATGTCTTCCGTTTGTGAAGTGGCACATGGAGGAAACCAGTTTTGTAAAAAATAAATGGAACAAACAATTTGTGTCTGGCATTTTCCCATCAATATTATCTTTGTGAGACACATCCATATTGTGGCATGTAGCAGCAGATATTATTTAATTATATAAATACAACACAATTTATTTATCCATAATATTGTCATTGAATATTTAGGTTATTTGCACTTTCAGTCTGTTATAAATAGTATTGTTATAATTTTTAAACATTTTTTTCAGCACATGCTTCATATATCAAACCATCCTTGCATTCAAGGAATAAATTCCACTTGGTCCTCACATACAATCCTTCAGATATGCTGCTGAATTTGGTTTGCTAGCATTTTGTTCGGGATTTTTGCATTGATAGTCTTAAGATATATTGGTCTGTAGTTTTCTCTTCTTATAGTGTCTTTGTCTGGCTTTTGGTATGTTGTGTTTTCATTTTCATTCATCTCTAAGAATTTTCTAATTTCCCTTGTGATTTGGTCTTTGATCCATTGTTTGTTGGTGTGTTTAAATTCCACAAATTTGTGGACTTTCAAGTTTTACTTCTGCTGTTTAGGTCATCCTGTAGCAGTTAGAGAAGATAATTTGAATCATATTTGTCTTTTAAAATCTAGTGAGACTTAATTGGTAGCTAACATACGATTTAACCTGAAAAATGCCCCAGGTGCACTTGAGAAGACTGCATATGCTTTTGTAATTAAGCAGAGTGTTCTGTATGTCTGTTAGATCTTATTGGTTTATTGTGGTAAGTCCTTTATTTCCTTTCTTATCTTCTGTCTGGTGGTATTTTTTGTTTTTGTTTTTGTTTTTAATGGAGGTACTGAGGCTTGAACCCAGAACCTCGTGTATGCTAAGCATGCAGCTCTACCACTGAGCTATACCACTCCCCCTCCAGGTTGTTCTGTTGATTATTGAGAGTAGAGTACTGAAGTCTTCTACTATTATTGTAGAGCTGTCTGTTTCTCCCTTCAATTCTGTCAGTTTTTGCTTCATGTTTTCCTGGTCTGTCATTAGGTGTGTAGATGTTTATAATTGTTACATAGTCTTGATGTATTGAAATTTGATTAATATATAGTGTTCTTCTTTATCTCTTTTAGCCTGTTTTGGCTTAAAGCCTATTTCTCCTGATACTAGTATAGCCACCCTTGCTATCCTTTGGTTACTATTTGCGTGGGATATCTTTTTCTATCCTTTCACTTTCAATCTATTTGTGTCCTTGGATCTAAAGTGAGTTTCTTATAGATATGGCACATAGTTGGTTCATGTGGTTTTATTCTTTTCACAATCTCTATCTGTTAATTAGAGTTTTAATATATTTACATTTAAAGTAATTACTGACAAGGAGGGATTTATTTCTGTCACTTTGCTATTTGTTTATAGACTTTTTTGTTCCTCATTTCCTGCATTACTGTCTTCTTTTGTGTTTGTTGATTTATTGTAATGAAACATTTATATTTATCTCTCATTTCCTTTTGTGTATATTCTATAGCTATTTTATTTGTGATGACCATGGGGATTAAATTTAACATCCTAAAGTTATAACACCTTAATTTGAATTTATACCAGCTTAATTTTGATAACATACAAAAACTCTGCTTCTTCACAGATCTGTCACTATCTGTTCTAGTTATTGATGTCACAAAATTACATCTTTCTTGTTGTGTGCCCCAAAACGTAAGCCAATAATTCTTTTGAATGGATTAATCTCTTAAATTATGTAGAAGACAACATGTAGATGTATAAACCAAAGTTACAGAAACACCAGCTTTTAGACAATAATTTTAAAAATACATTAGTCTCTTAAATTATGTGGAATTGAGAGTAAAGTTACAAACCATTGTTATGATACTGGCTTTTATAATTGCCCGTGTATTTAACTTTATTGAGATCTTTGTTTCTTTATTTGGTTTCAATTTATTGTCTAATTGCCTTTCATTTCACCTTTCCTTTAAGCATTTCTTACAGGGACACTCCAGTGGTAATGAAGTCTCTGACTTTTTATTCATCTGGGAATGTCTTAATTTCTCTCTCACTCTCAAAGACAGTTTTGCTGGATATAGGTTTCCTGGTTGACAGTTCTTCTTTCTTTTGGGCACTTTGAATATATTGGCCATTTCCTTCTGGCCACCAAAATTTTTTATGAGAAAATCTTAATTGAGTATCTTACTGAGTATCTCTGATTATCTTATTGAGTATCTCTTCTATGTGATAAGCCTGCTCTCTCTTGCTGCTTTCAGGATTCTCTGGTCATCTCTGGCTTTCAAGAGTTTGATTATAATGTGTCTTTGTATGGGTCTGAATTCATCTTACTTGGAGTTTGTTGAACTTCTTGGATGTTTATATTCATGTCTTTCATCAAATTTGGACAGTTTTCTGCCACTATTTCTTCAATATTCTACCTGCTCCATTTTCTTTCTCTTCTCCTTCTGGGACTCACAATATATACATGGTCTGCTTGATAGTGTCCCACAGGTCACCTAGGCTCTGTTCAGTTTTCATCCATCTTTTTCTTTTTGTTCCTCACATTTCATACTTTCCATTGTCCTGTCTTTAAGTTTGCTGATTCTTTTTCTGCCAGCTCAAATCTGCCTTTGAATCCTAGTGAATTTTTCATCTCAGTTATTTCACTTTTCAGCTCCAGAATTTCTTTTCGGTTTCTTTTTATGTTTTCTATCTGTTTGTTGACATTTCCATTTTGTTTATACATCATTTTCTTGAGACCTTTAAGACAGTTGTTTTAATGTCTGTATCTATTAAATATTCCATTAGGTCTTTTGGGGAACATTTTCTGCTTATTTATTTTACTTTCAATAAGTCATACGTTCTTGTTTTTTTTTAATGCCTTGTGATTTTTTTTGTTGAAAACTTAATGTTTGAATCTAATAATATGATAACTCTGAAAATCAGATTCTCCCCTTTCCCCATGGTTTGCTGGTTTTCATTGTTATTTTATTTATTATTTTTGGTTTTTTGATTGTTGTAGACAACCTCTGTTCCAAGGATCAGCCGGAGGTTTAAACTTAAAATCTTCTCAGGTGTTTTCTGAGGCTTCACCTGTCCCTGGGCATGCATGGTCACTTTCTAATTTCCCCTGTATATGCAGTTGCTTTTGAATGTCCTAGGCTTTAATTGTGTCTCCCAAAAGTGGGGGAAAAAGAGGAAAATGTAGGGGGAGGAGGGGCACAAGCCATTTAAATCCCTTGGAAATCACTTCAGTTTGAGGGGAGGAGCTTGCAACAATAGGGGAAATGTAACAATTGTCACCCTCCTCTTTGAACCTCTGTGATCAGAAGCAGTAATCAGCAACTAGGGCATAGATTCCTGATATTTGGAGAGTAAAGTCCTTTTTACCTACCCTGACTTCCATAAGCTGTGAATAGCTGCTCCAGCCATATGTGCACAGCTGCCAGCCATGGGGCTTAGGGTGGGGGGTGGGTAGTTGCTACTGTGCTAAGAGCTAAAATTGACCGAAATTAACCTCAATTTACTGTCCAAGAATTCCCTTGAAAGTTGCAAGCCTTCAATGTTCTCCAGAGTTTTAAATTAATTACATTAGACAGATTCTGCTAGCAAAATTGTCTCAGTGAGGAGATAGCTTCCTGGTTCTTCCTACTCCTCCATCATCCCAGAATTCTCTATACTTCCCATTATTTTTTTCTTCCATGCTTTCATCTGGATATTTTCTTCTGATCTATTTTTCAGCTCACTAACTCCTTCTTGAGCTGTGTCAAATATCCAGTTAAACTCATGTACTCCATCCTTAAGTTCAGTTGCTGTATTTTTTAGTTCTGTAAATTCCATTGGATTTTTATAGCTTCAATGGTGGACCCATTTATTATATATTACTTTGGTTATATTGATTTTTGTTATTTTTAAGTCCATGTCTGCTGCCTCCAACATCTGGGCTACCTATTTCTTGTTGTGTATCATTTCTCTTGGTCTTGTTTCATGTGTCTGTTTTTGTTTGAATCAAATGCTGGACAATTTGTACGAAAATTATGGTGACTCTTGATGTCATAATCCTCCAGAGCAGATTCAACCTTTGAAGGCAACAGAGAAGCAAATCAGTTTAATTCAATCGGAGGTTGAATTCAGTCTTGGTAAGTTTCCATCTACATCTAAGTTGCTTCCATTCTTAGAGTGTAGCTTTCTATATTTCCTAACAGAGAGTTTGAAGTGTTTCTTGTGGATTCTCCTCCTTGATATGTCACGACCTTCAATTTTGGTTTTCCTAGCCCTGTCAGGTTTTCAAAATCACTGGTCTTTTTATCCACAGTATGCTACACTTTTCAGCCTTTTGCTCTGTTCAATTTAATTAGCAAACACTTTGAGGGAAAACTGATGTTAATGTCGGTCTTACTTGTCTCAGTCTCCCTTCTCAATGAAATCTCAGCAATCTCAAATTCTAATTTGTCTTCTTCCAAGGCCATCACAAATGTATGAAGCTCTGCTGGATTATCTACTTCTTAGCAGGTACTTTTACTTTGTACAGTCTCTTGCTCTATTCCAAAATGTGGCAGATAGCCCAAGAATAAAGGAAGAATGGAGAAAGTTTGGTTTACTTTAAAAAGCATCCTTGTCTGGAACATGATTTTCAAGTTCTGGTTGCCTTGGACACTCGTTGATAATTTGGGGGTGAGAAGAATGTAATTATTTCAGATTTTCTAGTTGCTCTTGGAGGGAGTATTGTTGGTCTGCTATAAGCTTCAACATTGAAAGTGGAAATTTTGAACTTTTATTGAGTATTTATTATTTGCCAGGCACTCTGTTAGATCCTTATTGTGTTATCTTACCTTTTTTATTCCAGCAGGATTTTGAGATGCAGAGACTCACAGATTAAGGCTCAGAGGGAGTAAGTAACTTGCTCAAAGTTTTTAATAGGCAGAATCAAGAAATATACTTCCAAAAAAAAAAAAAAAAAGAAAGAAAGAAATATACTTCCAAGGCTTTTAAAGCCTCTACTCTTTCCATCATACTGAGCTCAATATGGAACATAAGAATATCTGGTAATGGCTACAGATTAATGGTAAACTCTGACTTTATGTCATTTGATCCAAAATAACATAAATTTGGGATATCTAAAATCTTACACAACAATTTTAATAAGGAAACTGAGACACTCAACAGTAATAAAAATTAGATCACTAAATCTCACCCTTCAAATTTTGAAGGAAATAATTCATACTTCTGGCTTAAAGGAGCAGAAGATGCTCAACAGAAAAATTTCAGAAAGAGGAAAGGATACGAAGATGAGTAACAGGAAGTTTTTTTTTTTTAAGTCACATTATGTTGGGGAGAAGTGGCTCTGGTATTTTAAATGCAGAGCTGGACACCAGGTTTATGAAAAGCAAAGGTATATTTGTATAAGGGGTGGATAGTGACTTAACAAAGTGTCGAAGTAATAAGTTCATGATCTGCAAAGTGTTGAAATAATACATTATTTTAGACTTAAAAAAATCAGGTTTCTAAATTCCATTATGTAAATTCTTCCTTCTTATCTGTAGTGATGAAAAGCAAGGAAAGAATGGCAGAAAAACATGACAACTGGAAGTAATGACAATCATGGGTATTATATACAGTCTTGCCTTTTATATAAGTGTCTCACATACACGTTATCCCACAGCACCCTTTTGAGGCAGGCAAGAAAAACATGTCACTGAAGTTTGTTACCACTATTTACTGTGGAGCAAAGCTTGAAGTAAGGCAGATCTGAGTGTGTTTAATGTGGAAAAAATAATTTTAAAGGAGGGTCAGATATGTATACCGAACCAAACAAGTGGAACTGGACAACAGAAGATGCAACCAGCAAACGGGAGGACTGAGAGAAGAAAAGAGAGATCTGTTTAGAAAATCAGCGATTTATGGGAGGATTCAGGAGAGGAAAGCAGGTGGAGAATGGGTTGTGCGTGGCTCCAGATTTACGAGAGCAGCAAGCCCGAGAAGGTCATCCAAAGTGGCACCCCCACTGGGCATGCTGTAAATAAGGGCTAAGTCAGCTGAAGAGCATTATGAGTTTTTAATTGGCCAAATTTACCCAGGCCCAAAGCATTTTGTGCCTATCCTGTACGATTCCACCCCACTTTTGTTTGGCTTAGAAACAGAGCTCTAGGGCCCAAAGGTTGGGAAGCTTGCAGAGGCAGCAAGCCAGCCTGGGACCTCAGCTCAGATGCCTTCTATAAGGCCAAGAATGCCGTGAGCAGGCCGGTTCTCTAATGATCAGAGTTTGATCAATAATCCTCCAGGCTTGAGCTCTTCCGGTGCAAGGTTGAAGGGTCAGCAGTGGTCTCCCTGGCAGCTCTGTGTACTGCTGCTTGCCCAGAACCACTCCCAGTTTTAAGCTTCTTATTCACATGCATTTGCCCATCCTTAAAGGATTTTTCTAAAATAAGAAGATAGCAAGGAATTTAGCCTCCTATTTTTCCATGAAGCCCAAAGGAACCTGTAACCTGGGCCATCTGAAGAAGGTGATTAACAGGGCAGGGGAAGGGAAATAATATTTGTCAAATAATTTTGGGTTTTTTTTTTTTTTCTTTCTTAAGCCTCCCAGCATCCATTCATAGTACTTCTGAATCTGCCTGGTGAGTAAGGTTTGAGTTCCTCAGGTCAGAGAAGGTACATTTATATTTCCTCTGAGGGCATTTGGCAAGTCATCCTGACTGCTAATTGTTCGTATGTTTATACAATGTGAATACACTACAATATCATAGCTACACACTCACGTGTAACGTTACCTATTCATTTGCTCCAGTGTTACTTAACCTTCAGTTCCAATTGGACAAGCACTCACTGATTACTTAGTGACAAGATTGACACTAGTTGATAAAATAAGCAAGCCTTAGTGATTACCTGGATAAGCTGGAGGTAGTGTCAAAGAAGGAGGAATTTGGGTAACTCCTAAGTTTCTTAGTGGGGAGAGGAGAAGCATGGGGAAATTAAGCTGAGTTCAGCTTTGCACATGTGAGTTTAAGGTTTCTTAATCAATGTGCATGTCCAGCTAGAAAATAGCTATTTTTTTTCAGGACTTACTATATGGTAAGTACTGTGTTAAATGACTTGCATGCATTCTCATTTCATTCTCATGAATATATGTGATAGGATTCAAGGGTTGCCTTATTGAAAAGATGAGTAAACTAAGGCTTAGAGAGGTATGTAACTTGCCCAGTTTGACCAAGTTGACAGTGAGTGATCGGCAGAGTTTAAGATTTAGATATTACACTCATTGACAAACAAGTGGTAGTTAACCCATGAAAATATATGAGACCTACTAGTAACAACCATTTATTGGAAAAGACAGTGAGGATGAAGGATAGGACTCTGGAGAATATCAATATTTAAGGAATGAACTGAGGAAAGGGAATATTCTATGAAGATCAAGAAAAAGTGGTCAGGGACATAGAGAATCAGGAGAAGAATTTTCAAAAAGAGAGCACTCAAAACTGTCAATTACAGGAGAGGCATTTGGCAAATAAAGTCTGAGAGTACTCATTACATGTGCTAATGTGTTGGTCACTGATGTCTTTAGCTAAAGCTGGCTCAGTGGCACATGCGAAGTCAGTGTCCGGTGGTTTGAGGGGCAGATAGCTCCAGTAAAACTGCACTAGGTCCCAACTGAATACACTGGGCCTCCCAGCCTCTGACAAAATGAACCTGTTACCAGCTTGCTACTTGGAAATGTGTTTTTAGTCCTATGTCCTTTGATGATTGCAAAATTCCAAAACAACTTAATAGGGCTATTGGATGGAGGTAAGGATGTATAGAGAGCATTTACTCGGGCATAAGAGGAATGTTCCTGAAATGCCACTTATGATTACAAGAACCAGAATTGGAAGAGCAAAGGAGCATTTTTTTCAACGCTTGCATAAAGTCTCTTTCTAGGAAACATTAAAATATGGGAACTCTGCAGAATTTATCTTTCATTCCACTCTTTTTCTTTGTCTTTTGTTAATGAATACATACTAAAATGTCAACCATGAGCAGGAGAGCATTTCCACCCCTACAGCATGTTATTTGCATGAGGATGGCGGTGTCTTGTTTGTGTGGCATGGAACCTGTGACCTGTCACATGCGATTACCATGTCAGCTTATGAATATGTCAGAGAGTACAAGTCCTGGCTTCCACCTCAGAGGGGAGACTGCTTCGGGTGGGGCTATTCTGCGAGCCAGATGAGGCAGCGTTCTGCCAGCCTCCTGTGCCAGGGAAACCCTGGACAATAATCAGTACCAAACCTAACTATGACTAGGACCACCCAAGGGCACATGGCTGGGACCCAAACCTCCTTCTTACCTTGGTCTGATCTCTTGGCAAGTTTCCTTGCTAGTCCCAGCTTTGCTCCCACTTACTTGGGGAAGAATCCAGAAACAGGAGTTATTTTAAAGAGAGTAGGGCAGAAGGAAGGGTTGGAAAGCCACTCTCAGATACTGGAAGGATCATGAGGAAGAGGGTTCTGGTTAATTACATCATCCAGGGTGTCACATTTTTAATAAACATTGATTGATGGATGGAAGTCAAAGCAAAAGCCAAGAAAAGATCTACACATGTTCAGAGATTTCAAGTTAGAAATGCTCTCCTTCCAACTCTTCCCAGAAGGAAGTCACATGGGGAAAGCAAAGCAGTGATTAGGGAACTAAACAGGCCACAGCGTTCTCTGGGGCCTTCTAAGTTCCCAGGCCAGGCCTGCCGCCTGCCTGGGGGATGAGCATGTGCTCCCAGCCACAGCTTCTCCTCTCCTGACATCTTTCTGCCAGATGGTCGTTCTCGAATTCTAGAGGTGCTTGGCTCTCCTGGTTCATGCAACCTGAGCCCAGAGAACTTTGATCCACCAATTTTCCCCTCCCTCCACCCCTCTGGCAAGCAGGGCCTGGCGCCTGGACGCAAGGAGAGGCCAGGCGCGGCGACCCTTGGTGCTCTGAGAAGGAGTTCCCTGGCCCACCCCTGCGTGCCGGGGCAGAGCATCAGCGCTGGCTCCCAGGGTTCTCGAGACAGCCTTCTCCCACCTGGCCAGCTGGCAGCAGGAACTGACGCCTTTCACCATTTACCGGGTGAATGCGCTCTCTGCTTGCTCATGAATCTCCCCGTAGGGTTATCCCGATGGTGTTTAATTACAATCCAGAATCTCAACAAATTACAAACGATTTGTGTAAACATAATAAGGATGTGGATCCAATCCACGAATAATTGCTAATAGAAAAAAATCAAAATTAATTGCTAATAGTAAAACAAAAACAAAAACCCATAAAGACCTAAACAAGCAAAAAAAAAAAGAAAAGAAATCAATTCTGCAGGGTGTATGCCTCTAGGATTTGCTTTCTTGGGGACCCTCCCAGAGCATCCTCTCAGCCCACACTGCTGTCCCGGGTCTCTGAGGTGAATTCTGCACAGGGACTGAGAACTTTGGGGCTTGGTCCCTGCAGCTGAGGCCTGCGGGGTACCCTGGTAGAAGCCACCCTCTGGAGTGGTGGAGAGTCCTGAGAGTTTTTCGCACAAGATTCCAAAAATAGCGCTCCAGGTCTGCAAAGGGCCCTGCCGCCTGTCTCCAGACCCTGTCCCAGCCTGGCATCTCCCTTCCCTTGGACACCCTTGGAGTCTGCACCCGACTTTCAGCTTCTTCTGGGCTCGGAGGACACTCTGTCCGCCCTCTTCCCTACACGCAGTCCTCAGATACCACCCCAATTACTGGAGCGGGACTCGGGGCCTCAGGATTCCAGCGCAGCCGCGGGAGCCGCGCTGCAGAAGCACAACCGACCCCGCACAGGCGACTGGTATTTGAGCTCTCGGTCCGGAAGACATTTTGGGAAAATATTGTGCATAGAAATTTATATTATATGTGTATTTGGTCGACAAATGTTAAGCAAATGTGTCTGGTGTTTTTGTTGAAACCGTTAGCATCCTGGTTGGTACTGATGGGATTCGTTGATACTATTTAATGTATGACAAGCGGATGATGTTAAGGGAGCGCCTGATTTCTCTGGAAAACACCGTGCAACACAAGTGGAGACGTCTGACTTTGTTTCCAACTGCCCATAGTTTCCCTGTCGCTACCTCTCGGTCACCAACCAGGCCGACGCCACACCCGGGGACAAGGCAACTTTCTCTGCAGGGCTATCTCCCCTCAAATGACAAGAGATCAATGGGTCTACCGGGGAAGCAGCAAGTCCAAGGGGTTCCTTATCCAGACTTTAGTCACAAAGGGCAATTCGGTCGGTAGCAGAGACGAAAAGAAACATTAAATTACAACTGTGTAAATGAGGATGGAGGAGGGAAAAGCTAGGGCCTGCTCCAGTTCTGGGAAGATTCGAAAGGGCTGGCCCGGCTACGGGGACAAAACGAGCAGTGCCTCGCGGGGTGTGGAGCGGAGGCAGAAAAGGCCCTTTCACCTAAGCTCCTGCAGCGGGACGCCGGGTGAAAACCTCTGCGCGATTAAGTCGCGTCCATTCCAGCCAGTGGCACTGACGCGTGTGGCGCTCTGCTTGGGCGCGCAGAGGCAGCGGTGTTGGAAATCTCCGCGCCAAGCACCCCCTTCCAACTCTCCCACTGGCTGCGGGCCCACCCGGGGGCGCGTCGGTCTCCCACCAGTATCCCGCTAGCTCCTCCGCGCAGTTCGCCGCGGCCCAGACACGGACAGATGTTTACTGCTTTGAGCCCCGACCGCTGGGGAGACGGAGCGACCGGCTCCGCGCACCGCCCGGCGCTGGCGGGGCTCTGGGCTCCCGGTCGGGGGTGCGAGTGGGCCGGGGGAAGGGCGAGGGGATGGAAAGAGGAGGGGGGAGTGGGTGGACTAATGATGAAAAAGTCTCCTCCATCCCGGCTCCTTAATTAAATGCATGGAAAGAACCGAGGCGAGCACATCTGGTTTCAATCTGCAGCCCTTTGATGGCATCAAATGTTCTTTTCCTAGATCAGGGCTGGAAGTTCTGGGCTAACTATGGCCGTTTGGAGCCCAGAAACCATTTACACACACTCGGACCCTTCTTGCCCTCCAGTTGAGCCTCTGGGTTATAGGAAAAAAAAAAAGTTTAGTAATCAAGGGAATGAGGGAGTATGTGTTTGTGTGTTTAAATAACATAAAACGCCACAAATAAGCACTTAATATTTTACTTACTCGTTATATAGTAACTCATTTCTAATGAGACTATTAAAGCTGTTACCAAATTCCAACAGGTCATGAAAAAATCGCTCAGCACCCCTCTGTCCTCTGTCAAGTTCGCGCTCCGCAGACGGACGACAGAGCATTATCCATAGACTTAGATGGGGGCTCCTCCACCCCTCTCGGTCCTTCCTCCCCTCCCCCTCCCCCCTCGACACCCTGGCTGGACCCTGAACCGCGCAGGAGCCACGGCGACCGCTGGCTCTGCGAGTGCCCCTGTTTCCTCCGCATCTGGGCAGCGCGACCCTCTGGTCTAAGCGTCGTAGCCTGGGGAAGCGACCTTGGCTGCACCAAAGAGGTTACGAAATTGGCCAGGGTGGGGGAAGGGGAGCAATTGTGACAAACTCTTAAGAGTACTTTCTTCCAGCTAAATAAGTATGTACATTTTCTACTGCCTTGGCCCCGGGATTCCTAGCGGCGGGGAGATTCGAACCGATTCGGCGCCTTCTAGATCTCCCCCAAGCTGCCTTTAGTCCACGGAAGAAGCGTGGGAGAGCCTTCCATTATAATCAGTCCTGTTATTTTATTACATTATTTAGTACGCTGTCTGTACAGGGCCAAATGTAGCCTTAATACGCTTGCTCTCTCCTCGTTTTTTCCGACCCTCCTTCATCCCCACCCACCCCAAAACTGTTGGAACAGCAGGAAACTTTAAAAGAAAAAAAAAAAAGGCAGAGGGAGAAGAAAATTTGATTGAGATAGTTGTGGATTTTTTTCCAGCAAGTTTCCCCGCAGCTGTTATCAAAACATGCAAATGAGATTTTCCAACAGGATCTTAAACAAATCTGGAGGAGTTAATGCCGAAGCAAAATAATCAACTCGTTTGAAGTGACTGTGGGTTTCAGTTTGTCTTTTCTCCCCGTGATACTATTGCAGGGGAATGATAATTAGACCTTTACTTAAAAAAAAAAAAAAAATCCGAAGGGGCTCTCTCGCTTTCTCTTCCCTCCCTTTTCTTCCCCTCCTCCCTCTCTCCCTCTCGCGCTCCCTCCCTCTCTCTTTCTCTCTTGCTCAGAAGTTGGCAAAGGGGGTTTTCTTAATCAGACTGTTTTTTGGTCCGAGGGAAAGGAGGAAGAAGGAGATTGTGATGGAGAAAGGGGGTCTGTAAAACGTCAGGCACCGCACAAAGGCTTTGCCACGTAATTACAGGCTCCTATTAAGTCGAGATCTGCCCTCCCAGGGGTCTCCAATTTTCTTGTATTCCCTACAAAGCCTCCTCTGCATGCCAGTTTGTGCCTTTTGAAGTGCCAGAGAGCTTCTTGATCCAACTGAGAAGGAAAAAGGAGCTCAGCAAGAAGAGGGGGAGAAAGCGAAGGGAACGGGGGAAACCCACCACCACCCTCCTTCGGACTCCTGAAGCCCTTTTTTTTCCTCCTTACGAAAAGTAAAGTGAGAATCCTGCTCTCCAATACATCTGCAAGACATCACCCTCTCCTCCTGAAACTTTAGTCACTCCTGAGAATCCACAGGAGTGCGGAGAGGGGGAACACGTTTTCTTGAAGATGTTTTAAAGCTGGAACAAGCCTTCTTCTGTTGGTGCTTGAACTCTTGCCTGGGAATAACTTTTTTAACCTTAAAAAAAAAAAACCCACTTTGATTCTTCTCTCCCACCCCGTCTTCTCTCTTCTTCTGTTTGCCTAACTCCCCCGCCCTGCTGGCCTCCCCTTTCCTCTCTCCCCCTTATTATTATTTTTAGTGTATGCGTGTGGACGCTTTGGAGAGCTGGAAGGAATTTTTTTTTTCTCCTGACTTGAACATAGGGTGACTTTTAATTTTATTTTTTGGTGTGGATTATCTCTTTGGACGGCGCCGGACTTGGCCTCAGGAAAGCAACCGAGGCTGTCGAAGGCTGCTGGTGCAGAACGCTCTGCTCTACAGAAGGGGGTCCCCCGCCCTCTTTCCACTTTTTTGTTGTTGTTCTTCCCCTCCTTCCTTCCCTCTCTCTCTCTCTCTCTCTCCTCTCTCCTCCTCTCTCCTCTCTCTCTCTCCACTCCCCCCTCTCTCTTCCCCACTCGGCTCCTCTCCCCCCTCGCGCCCACAGCGTTTGGTGTTGATTCGAGCGGGAAGAGGGGGGTGGGTGGGATCGGAGGGGGAGACCATGACCTCCAGCTACGGGCACGTTCTGGAGCGGCAACCGGCGCTGGGCGGCCGCTTGGACAGCCCGGGCAACCTCGACACCCTGCAGGCGAAAAAGAACTTCTCCGTCAGTCACCTGCTAGACCTGGAGGAAGCCGGGGACATGGTGGCGGCGCAGGCGGACGAGAGCGTGGGCGAGGCGGGCCGGAGCCTGCTGGAGTCGCCGGGACTCACCAGCGGCAGCGACACCCCGCAACAGGACAGTGAGTGAAGGGGCGCATGCCCGCGGGGGGGTGTGTCCCCGACCGAGGGCGGGGGTCCGGGCTCGGCGGCTGGAACCCGCCTGGGGCCAGGGGGAGAAAGTCAGGAACAGGGAGAGGTCGGTGGCAGCGGCCGGAGGAAGGGCCGATAGCAGACGAGAGAAAAGGATGAGAAAAGGAGGACTCTGCGGAGGACGTAGCCAGGCGGACGCTGGAGGGAGGCTCCGAGGCCCTGCGGTTGGGGTCAGGGACCCTGCCCGCCGCGGACTCTCGCCCCAAAGCCGACTGTGCTGCCTCTCTGTCCCGGCCGAGCGGGGCTGCCAGATCTTCCCGCTTGCAGGGCGACAGGGCTGGGCTGGAAAAGGGTCCCAGAGCGGGGCAGACTCCGGGAGCCCGCCTGTTTGGGAAGGCGGTGGGCTAAAGATGCTGAGTCGGGTCGGAAAGGTTTCTCCCGGGTGGCGTAAGCGAGTTCGAGGGCTTACGGGACAGAGGTGGCGGAGGGCACCGCGCACAGAGAGCGAGACCCGAGCTGCTCCGGCGGCGCACCGCGCGCAGGCTCCGGAGGCCAGGCGTGCCGGAGGGGCGGCGCTGGTGCGCCGGGCTGGAGCGCCCGAGCCGCTCTCTGTCCCAGGGTGTTGCAGCCACCTGCAAACGGGTCTGAGACGCCCGGTAGAATCAAAGGCCTGAGTGACACGAGAAGACTCTCGCGAAGCAAAGGGAGTGTCCTTTAGGGGTGAAACCCAAGCTACCGCCCCGCATGATCCCGCACAGCAGAGATGCGCTGGGGAAGCGAGGGCTCCGAAGCCGAGCCCGGTGTCACACTGGAGGAGCTCTCCCTATTGGCCCCAAGATTTCCAGAAAAGTCCATACACAGTCTCCCTTCTGCACCCTTCCTGATTGGTATCGTGCCCTTATGGAAATCTCGCCTCGCGTTATTAGCGGTGTCTTAAAAAAAAAGTGACTCCAAGTGTATCCATACATCCTGGAGTCTGTAACAGACCTGTCACCTGGCTCATCCCTGGTGACATAGGATTGGATATTTCCTCCTTGAGGTTGCAAGAGTCAGAATGTGGCTGGAAGTTTTAAAATGAAGCGGATCTCTTTCTCTGCCATTATTTGCTGACTGCTATTTTGTCTTGGAACTTGGAAGGTGTGGAACCAGGGGTCCCGCTGGCATTCTATGATTTCAAAAACAAAAACAAAAACAAAAACATTTCCAAGATTAGACTCTCAGAAAACAGCGAAGCAAACTGGACTCAGAAGCAGCTGGAAACAAGGCCTGTGCAAATTGGAGGGAGCGCCGAGGGCTGCGCTGAAACAGGCCGCAGGGAGGGCCTCTCTCTCCTGCAGGCCGCCTGCCCATTGCCCTGCTTCCTTGGTCCAGGCCTGGGCTCCCCTCAGTTTTTTTTTAGCCAAAAGTCAACTGGGGCCAATCCACTCTACTTCTGTAGAGGCAGAGGGCGACGGGGAGTCTGGCCTGGCCAGTCACTAGGGAAAGACTGGCCAACTCTGAGGAATGAAGACCCGATGTCCCCAAGTCCGGGGTAATGGCTAGGTACAGAGGCAGAGGCGTCCTTGTTGAAGTTATTGGTCCGAGGGCAGGGGTGGGTAGCAGCGGTTTGCTGCTCGCACAGCACAGCCGGCAGCGTGAATTAATCTTTCGCGTAGACATTTTTAGTTACAGGAAAATGCACTGCGAAATAATATGATTATTTTAAAACATTTTACTAGGGAATATTTACACATACAAGAGCACGGAGACTAATATTACGTATCTCCATGTACCCATCAGCCAGCTTCACTAATTCTGCAAATTCTGCCGTTCTTCTTTCTCCATGACTAATTATTAATCATAACATTTATCACTGTTCAGAGAACTAGAGGCTGCACCCACGACAGAAAAACAGGGTCGTGAAGAAACTGCTGCATAGAGGACCAGGGTGGGGCAGGAGAGACCAGCCAGGGTTGCTTTGCCTCAAGAGCAAGCGGAGGAAATGTGAACAGCAGGCCCAGGGTCGGTGGCCGCAGCAAGCCCGGGGTCCAGGCGGCCGGGAGTTGGGCCCCGCGTACTACAGGGCTGGAGGGATGCTGACATTCCTGGCGTTTGACTTTGGGCGGACGCTACGAGAAGGAAGCTCGGGTTCTTGGTGGCCTCCTAGTGGGTAGAGAGCGAGGCTAGGCCGGGGAGGCTGGCTGGGAAGCACCCGCAAGCTGAAACGGAGGCCAGGAGATGTGGCCTAGGTATGGTTCCTGCAAGACCCAGGCCTGGTGCAGGAGAGGCTGCAATGATCACGTGGCATCCACGGGGGGCGAGGGGACACATAAGGGTGGCGGTTGGAGTTGGGACCTGTGTCCCAAGGGAAACGGTTGAGATCTGCGGGAACCTGCCTGTTCGATACATGAACACATCTTGAAGTTTCAAGTGGTAACCTAAGGCCTAGTGTGGAGTGAACCCCAGAGGGAAACTGAGGTTCAGAGAGAGAGGATGCTTGAGTAAGAATGATAGGCAATTTCGTAAGAAGGTCGCAGAATGCCGAGCGAGGTAATGGGGACTCTGTCATGGACGTCTGGGGCTGGGAAAGTAGCTGAGAAAACACACACCCAAACACACCCACAGCCAGGCCACAGGCCTTGCTTTGTAAAGACAGCCGGGGCCTATTCTAACAAGTAGTAGTTGCTTTTCAAAGCAATGTTTCCTCAACCTCCTTCCCCATCTCTGGGATGAGACTAAGGGCAGGGTAAGATGGGTAACAGCAAGTGTCCAAGAGGACACCTGTCCTGAGTCTTGGGCCCCCACCAGAAGTTGCCAAGAGGGCTGTCATGAGCTACGTGGAATTCAGGACCGGTGGGGTGGCACTAGGCCTCCCTGTCTGCAGTGGACAGAATGGCTCAGACTGTGAATTAGGGAAGAAAGGAGTCTCCAGGCAGAGGACTAGAGCTGGGCTTCGAGCTGCATGGGACAGAGGAGGGCATCGGGAGTCAGACGCCCCTTGCAGCCTCCTGGGAGTCTACTACTCCAGAGTGAGAAACCATAACCTCCTTTGGAGAGACGGGGGACATTTAACAGACACCCTTTCCTCTTAGAGCTATACAGAAACACATCCTTCCTAAGATTTCTGTTCAGCTGAAATAAGAAAAACAGA
Source organism: Camelus bactrianus (assembly GCF_048773025.1). Lineage (NCBI taxonomy): Eukaryota > Metazoa > Chordata > Mammalia > Artiodactyla > Camelidae > Camelus > Camelus bactrianus. The sequence continues at coordinate 18,871,232 of NC_133559.1, forward strand.
CTCTATTTACACTGGCAATATTAATCATTAATATTGCAAATTTTTTTACAAACTGGGTCCAGTGTAGCCGAGAGGTGCTAATCACTGTCCAAAGTGAAGGCTTCTGGATGGTCCCCCCACTCCCCTGTTTCCCCCCTGATTTTCATCCACTCCACTTTCCTCTCTGTTGAAGGATTTCTTTCTCCTTTTACTGATACTCCCAGCCTAGTATACTTCTCAAACGTCTGGGTTCAAATACCTTAAGTGTTTAAAGAAACGTTCCTTAAACACGGTTAGGAATCCAATGGCTAATGGGGGAGTGTGGAGTGTGAAGTGGGGTGGTGGCAGAACAGGGGTAGTCAGGGAGGAAGGAGAAACAACTCATAAAAAATAGGCAGACCCACTCCTGGGAGGATGGTGCATCCCGCTGTCATTTCTTAATCTGAACTTCTGCAAACTCTTAAAAAAAAAAAAAAAAGCCTGCCTTCCATGTTCCCAACCTCTAAATTAGTGAAACCAGATTGTCCTAATAAGACCTTTTGTTGGAAACACATGTAGTCATAAAAAGGTAGACGGAAAGTCAATTAGACACGCGCGCACACACGCACACATTCACAAGGCGGTGCTAAGTGTGGACCGGGCGCAGCTGGGCCCCGGGTCGCGGCGGGATGCAAATACAGAACAGCGTCGCGGGAAATCGATTTGTCACAAAGGGAGAGGTGTGAACGCGGCGCGAAGGACTCACCCGCCCCAGCCGCCTGCCACACTCCCCAGGGCCCATCTCCGCCGACTTCTCTAGGCCAGAGACACGCTCAGGAGAGCGGGGAACGTTCTCCAGGGCGCTCCCGCGTGGAACTCGCACGGGAATATCAATTCTGCTGGCGTCTCAGCATTTGCAGTCCTTACGGCACCAGAAATTTTCTTATGCGGCACCACCCCGTGGGGCCTTGGAGCCGGTGCTGCCTCTCTGAATTTGGGCCTCAGTTACCACGATTCAAAGGGGAGCTAATGAAATATACCGTTTTAAGCGTAGCCTGGAGGGTTTTTTGCTTTTTCTTTCTTCTTTTTAGAGGAGGCAGTGAAATCTAGGATCATGGGAGGCCACTGAGTCCTCAAGGTCGAATGTCAAGTCCAGAGAAGAGGCTGTGAATCCTGTTTATCTTAACATACAGAAGCAAGGGGTTGAATGGCTTCCTTCTCTTAATATTTTGGAGAAATTTACAGTCTGGTGACTCCCTCGCGATTAGGAGCGAAAGGCGCTTGGAGTTTTAAGCGCCCGGGAGGTAAGCCTCTAAAGTCCGAGGCCCTGACTGCCAATACTCGCTGGGCCTCCAGATCCCCCAACTCTAGAAGACAGTGAGTTACTGGCTTTACCGTTCATTTCGCCGGGATGCCCTTCCCAAGACTCCGGAGCGCCTTTCCCGCACCTTAGGCGTCGCGCAACCCGGCATTTCTGCTCGGCGACCTTAACCTTCTTCCCGGCAAGCTCAAGTCAGAGCCTAGGGGCGTCAGGCGGGCAGCAGGAGGTCACACGGGTCCCGGCAGTTCCTTGGTCTTCCCAGGAACGTCGCTTTAGATTTTACAACATGAGTAAGTAAATCATCTCCAAACCAACAAGATGTCACCTCCCTCCCGCCCCCTGCGAAAAAAACCCCAGCAATTTCGGAGCCAAAGATATCTTCCTAGTCCACTGGCTCAGATCCGGTCAGATCCGAATTTTGAACTTCGTTTCTGGCCAGCAGCCACCTCCGGGTGCTTATTCACTTTTAAATGGCATCTATAGATTTTCAACGGTGAGGAGCCCTACACCAATTTGATTTTTATTTTAGAAGATGTGTTTCTTTTGCAGTTCCTCTCCTATATCCTGTTTACCGGCTCCCTCCTTCGTCAGGGCAACCCATCAAAGCAGACCTCTTCTTACTCCTGGAGAACCTCTCTCCTTCTCAGGGGCCCCGGGGCCTCAGGAACAGGGAAGTTGCAGAATTGTGCGCGCCTGTACGTTCCCGGAGACTCCTGAGCACCTTTCGCTCCTGGCGGTTCGAGCTTTAAATGGCTCTGAGAATATGTATTTATTTTTTACCCTTTAGGAGGTAAATGGAGTCAGCAGAAGCCATAGGAAGTACAACTTTTAGGTATCAGGGGAGTGTATATATAGAGGAGATAAGGCTTGCGTTTTGCTTGCTTTTTTTTCTCTTGCAGTGGGTAGAAGAGTTTTGGGGGGAAGAATCCTCCCGAAGAAAATACATAGGTATTCAGCATCCACCATCCAAGCCATTTCTAAGTTCAACCAACAGGATCCTCGGAGTGCTGCTCCGAGCTAGAGATCCGATATTTACAGGAAACATTTGGATAAGGAGCCAACTCTCTGTTGCCACTGGGTGTCCAAACATTTACATAACTACCTGGGATTGCATGCTAATGTAATCCAATTGGACGCTCTTTGTCAAATTCTGCATTTTAATTCGATACGGGGCCAGTACCACTCCCGTTGTTTTGGTTTCCTTCAACGCCCTTTTCAACAATCCAAAGAAGGTGCATCTGTCAACAGCATTATTATCTATCCACAAGAATTTGGATTCTTGAAAATCAAATAGCTTGGTGAGCAGGCTAACAACACTCAATTAAAAACCAACTATCTCCAACGGTAACAATAATATCAACAAACTGCCACAACCTCCTTTTCCCTAAGTGCTGTTTGTTATTAAATCAAACAATGCGGAGATATATAGCCAAGATATCTGAAGAGGAACAATCGTCGGTGTTTCAGGCTCGAGGGGTTTGTTTTCCACGTATGTAATCTTTTGAGTAAGGAGTCTCCACCGTGGTCTGAATATTAGTAGATTCTTGGCATCATCATTTGTCTAATTTAGTGAGGCAGTCTCAAGGAAGTAGTTCTACAGAGAATTATGGGCTATCAGTTTTAGGTTTAAGACCAAAAAAAATCACTACGTTTCACTTGTCCTGGAACCACTTTCCTTGATTGAAAAATATCTGGGAAGCCGATTACAGGGGCAATAGCCACTTGAGGGGATGGGAGGGGCACGAAGGCACAAATGGTGGTAGGTTAAGGAAATTTTGTGAAAGAAAATTAAAAAAACATGTCAAAACAAATCAATCACATACACAGGTGACTTCTCAGAAGAGTCTGAGGACAATCAGAATCAAGGATTCTGCTGTACCCGCAGTTCTCAAATACAGGAATTTATATCGGTCCGAGTTATGACCAGAATGCGGTCCTGGAGCACTGGATGTCCCAGCCCCTTTGCTGTACCACGTAATGAGGGAGCTCTAATTCCCAAGGACTTTGACTTTGAGCCTTATTTTTGCCATTATTGATTTTTCCAGACTCAGCTCAAAATGAGGACTGCATTTGAAAAGGGTGTATTAATTAGAACCTCCAAGATCCGAGTTATGAGAAAGGACAAGGACAGGTCCTCTGGTTCCTATTTTGTCTGCTTTCACGGAGTTAATTTGCAAGCAACTGGAAATGTTCTTAATGGCTGAGCGAGGAGAGACTATACCGAAACCCTCATACAGGAATGGCGATCGCACTGGCCTGAACTGCAGGCTGTCTATGAATCTTACCTCTTTTTGCGGGGGCGGGGGGACCTGGAGGAAGGAGTAAATAGTTCGAGGGAGAATTGATTCAGTAATTCAGTGAAGAATTTTAATTTGTAAAACAGACCCCACAGTATCTTAGATTTTAGTGTTCTCCATCTCTGCCGCCGGGACAAAGATGCAAACAGCCTCACACCACCTCTGCCCTGGTCCTCCCAGGTCCCAGGGCGCTGGGACGCAGCTCCCGGGCGGAGTCTGGAACGTACCCACGAGTCTTGCCCGACGCGCGTCTCCTTGCCTTCTCCCGCCGAAAGGGGGCGCATTCCTCTCCCAGGCAGGGGGCTTAATTAAGCCTGCCTTCAAAAACCCTTGGACTCAGGCAGGAGAGGGAGACATGCAGGATGACCCTTCTACACAAGCAGCAAAAATTGGCAAATGTCAATAGCGTGAAGTCACTCCAGGGACCACATAATGCCACACAGCTTTGTGTGAAATGAGAGTGGTCAGGATTCCAGGGTTAGTAGGAAGGGACAGGAGGAGAGTGGGACTAGATGACCCTGAGTCACTGGGTGCTAGGGCTGGATCCTGGGTTCCATGGGGAAGGAGACAGTTTGTCCCTGTGGAGTTCGGTGTGAGACATTTACGTGTATGATCTCCAGGTATTTAAAGAAGGAAGGGCAGATTTAGAGATGGAGAGCTGGCGGTAGTAGTGAGATGCTGCAAAAGTGCTCCAGAAACCCACATTGGTACCTGGAACCATTAGATAGGGCAAAACATTGGCCACCTTAGAGTTAGGCCCTGGGGTTAGGGTAAGCTGCTTTCTCTCAAAGGAAAAACAGTAGTTGCCCCCACAGTCTTGTGTGTGCCTGAAACCTGGGACTTACAGAGACTTACAGGACAGATGAGGCTACATTCTTAATCCTCCCTCTGCCCTGTGCCTTGAAAACCTTGGGATTTTCTATTTCTCTCCTGGTCCATTTCACACCCTGACCTTAGAGGGTCAACAGGACAAGGCAATACTGGGAGCAACAAACTGACAGAACACATATTTTGTCGTCTTAGCATTGATGGTGGTTAATACATACCTTCCAAGATCATCTGAGCTTGGGTGTTCACTTAAAACAGGAGCATGAAGCCAGAACTGTAAGGGAAATTGCTTTCCCACAAACGTTTGTCTGAGAGTAAGAATATTCACTCCATTCACTTAATTTTTCATCATCAGTCATGTCGTTATATTTTAAAGGACCTCACAGCGCTGGAAGGTAGTAGAGTATAAATAAGCATAAAAACAGATGGGTGCACATCCAGTACTCTGCATATACGTGGGGAGGCCAAACCTTTTCAAAGACGATTGAGATATACAACTTAAAGGCCAAGAGGCCCACCTCCATCAAAATTTGAGCCAGGATATGCTAAGTTCAATCAGCTTGACTATGGGCAAAGTGAAAGGCCGAGCCAGCAGTTTGGATATATACAGAGAACCAGGTTTTTCTCAAGTTTCTGTTGTATTTATCCACACACATTCATGCTAGTCTACAGAGGGCTTGGTAGAATTGGCTCGGGCCAGATGGGTGGTGGGGATTCAGGGTCTCGGCCTGACCTCGTCTGCCATACTTTTCCTTCTTTGCATTCATTCCCTGTGCCCCTGTGTCCAAGACCTGGGAGCTGCAGGGAAAACTGGTGCCTGGAGGCCACAGAAGCCTCCTAAATGCTGTTCTAGAATCCTCAGAAGAGGGAGTGCTGTTGAGCAAAATGATACGTAATGTACTAGGTATTTTCATGTATTCGTCCTCTGTGATAATTCATTTTATAATAGCCCAGTTAGAGACTTCTTAGGGATTGAGTTTTGGGGAACTGGTTACTATTCTGTTTCTCTTTCAAGTAATCATAAACAGATGACGTTGAAAGTTTCAATGGAAATAGGCATTGAATCTAAATCTTTATACCTGGGCACTGGCATTCATCACCATTAATCCAGACTGGGAGGGGACATTAGATAATTATATACATTGTCACTTTTCTTTCCATTTTCTACCAGTGCTACTTCCCTCAGTACTTGTCTGGGTGACAGCAGGCACGTACCACTGGCATAGCTGCCAAACCATTGTCTGTGCTCAGTAAGTGCTTCTTGAGTGATAGAATGAGCTCCCCGATTTTTGTGGATCCCCTTTCCAACCTAGTGCAAGTACTAGGCCCCCTCATCTCCCCTTCTCACTTTCAACCCTTTGCCTTGGAGAGATCCTCTAGGCTCACCATTTTAGAGCCATCTCTATACTGATTCTCAGGCTGTAGCTTCAAGGCTCCCGCTTGGAGCTGCAGGTTCATTTATGTAGCTACCTACTCGACATTTCTATTCGAACATCACAAAAGTGCCTCAACCTCAAAGCCAGTCAAAATATTGCTTTAATGAGTTCCTTTTCCTCCATATGTCTCCTTTAGCTTTCTCTATTTTCCCATATCACAACATGTGAGTGCAAAACTCAGAAATTTCAGACGCATCCTTGACTCTTTCCTTTATGCCTCTGTTCAATTCATCTCCAAATCCCAACAAGTTGACCTTCTAAAATCACTTGAATTCATCTCCTTTATAAATCTCTATGGTATCTCACCTGCACTGCGAAGCCAGCCTCCTAACTAATTGGGTCTAATTGCATCCATGCTTGTCCTCCTCTCTGCGGAGGTGATGGCAGAGTGGATATAATACATCTTCAAGGAATATTTGCCAAATGAATGAGTAAATGCTAGTGCATTCTTTTAGAAACACATTTAAAAAAAAAATCATGGCTCTCCCTTTCTTTAGAACTCACGGTTGCTTTTCATTCTTTTCCATCCCAAGACCAATTTTTTGTCCTCTTTTTAAAAAAAAGTCATTCTTTATACTCTATATTTCCACCCCTACCCCAGGAGTTAGCTCGTTCACACACATGTGCAGACTTGAGCTGTTTCCCCACCTCTCCCCAGTGTGCTACTCAGGCAAGTACCCGTGCACCCACCAGTCTCTCCTCCACTTCTCTGCCTTCTGCCCTGCAGTGTCCTTGCTCCGTGGCACTTTCCGCAGACCCACTCATGCTACCTTCCAAGTTCTGCTCCTCTCTCACCTCCTCGTGATGCCTTCCTTGACTGCTTCTTTCAGACCAAGCAAATGCCTTTTCTCATGCTTACTGTAGAAATAATCAGTGCCTCTACAAGTATTGCTTAATGATTTTCTAAATATTTTATCATTGTTAATTTACTTTGAGAATTTTCTTAAGATTAGATACTTCGGTGGGGGGAGCGTAGCATATTCCACAGTAGCACTAAGCAAAGAAATTAAATAGATAATGGGGGGGTGGGTTATTGTGTGGTCCCACTGTTTATGCAATCTCTAGTGCAAGTAATTTTTTAAATATAAGAGTAATACCAAAGTGTAATAAGTGCTCATTTTAGAAAATGCATTATTTTACATTTAAAAAATTTAAGTGGGACAGTCAAGCCACCTATATTTCACCACCCTGAACAGTCTGGTCTTAAAGCATTTCTTTTTTTTTTTTTTTTTTTTTTTACAGTTTCTATTAACATTCTTGATGACTGATTTTTCTTTAATTTTTCAAAGACTGTGTTTCCCCCATATTAAGAAAACATAAACACATTGAACCCACTTGCTCTCATCAGAAAATTAAACACACAAACAACAAACAAAAGTTCCCCAAGGATGATGAGAGCTGTGACATCACAGCTATTTCCCAGTGTTCTCAAGTTCCAATGGGTACATTTCCAGCAGTAAAGGCCTTCAGAGTAAACAGTTTCTTTTTCTTTTCTGCTTGTTCTTAGCTGGGAACCTTCCCTAGACATGAGCACATGTCTCCTTTTGAAAATTGGAAAAGCCTGCATAATACCTAAAGGACGTTCCGAGACCACAGTTGGAGAGAGCTACTGCTCAAAAAATTTGTTTTTACATAATTTAGTAAGGAAAAGCACCACAAAGCAAGTGGGGGAGAAACTTTCTTAAGGGAATGGACTGAAAATTTTCTACTAGTGTAGATCTCTGGATCTTGAATTTTCTTTTGTTAAATGTTTCAAGACTCACATGTGTTTTTGTAGAAAAAGGAGGAGAAAAACGACGTTTCTTTCTCTATACCTTGTAGAACGATGATCAGGTCGGACAGTGACATATTCCAGGACACTGTCATGTATTTTGACAGAAGAAGAAGCACTTAAGAAAAATCAAAGATAATGCATTTATCCAGATATGAAAGTCCACAGGCCCCTAGCCCTTATTTAAAGTGATAATTACAGAGAAAATATAAATTGTTATTATGAAGTCTATGTAAAAATCATTCCTCAGCAAGCTGACGTGAAAACATTTGCCTGAGGAATGCAAATATTTTCCTTAGGGAAAGTATTAGCAAGTGATATAAAATCATGCTGAACAAAATTTTAAAAAATATGAATTAGATACAGCCAAACAATCTTTCCCCTTCTCATGAGAAAGAGGGAACGGAGAGCATAATCATCATGTTTGAGGATGCAAAGCCACGCTTGCCCAGTAAAAGTTTCTGCAGTTCCCCCACGTTGCCTCGTCTCAGGGCGGAGAGACGGGGAACCACCCAGAGAGCTCTTTGCCTACAACCAGATGTGCTGTTCAGCAGCTCTAATCCTCAAGTTCGAGGGAAGACCACAGGATGAATCCTCAACACATTTAAGAAATAAAACCCAATTTGGTTCATTAATCACGAAACTGAAATCTGCAGTTTCGCTTTGCATATTTCAAAGGCTGAATGTCTTCTGACAAGAGAAACAGAAAATAATGTCTCTGCGTGTTTGACTGTTACGAGTCTGTTCTCAGCTGCCCTCAGGGAGGAAGAGATTTTTCCGCGTGTGATCATTTTTACTCAGAATATATGGAGTGTTCTTTAAATTTATATCTTTTTTGCTTCACCCCAACATTCTCCTTTCTCAGGGTGGGAAGAATACCTTTTGTCGGCACTGTTTTGGATGTTTTTGGTTTGGAGATTCAGGGCTGCCTTGAACAGTTAGGAAGTTCCAGCTGTGTTTGGGTAGGCTTTAAAAGTACAATCGTTTTAACTGAACTGAATTAATATACTCAGACTGCTGGTTTGCTTAATTCTTTTCCCTTATTACTTGTATAAATTGATGACTTATGTTGTCTTAAAGGATTAATAATATTAATAATGTGAACAATAAAGCGAGATAGAACAATGAAACTGCTGCACAAGCTCTAAGAACACTTGCCAATGCTATTACGTTTCACAAAGCCAATTCTAAGGAGTAGGTGGGGATAGCATAATTATTTTTATTTTACAGATAAGAAAACTGTGGCTTGGAGTATTTTAGTGTGCTGCTGATGAGGGACTCAAATCTTTCTCTCCTGATTCCATTTTAATTTTTTTCACTGTATCCTATCACCTTTGATGTCAACCAGATTCTTTCATATACATGATTTCCAGTGAATCAATACTGAGTTAGGAATAGGGACACCAGCACACCACTTCTTGACACATTGACATTCTGCACAAATCTCTTCTCATTCCTCTGGCTCTTGCTCTTTGTTATAAACCGGGCACGTTAACAGCACGTGACGGAAATCAAATGGAGACTCTTCTAAATTAAATTATCAAATAAAGATCAAAAACAAAAATGCATTTCAATAAATTTATACCCAGCTCTCAAAAGCATGAATATTTAATTTAGATTTAGGGACCTTAGGAGCTTCGAAGCGATTTACTTTGTTTTTGGACAATTCCATGTTCAATGACAGTTCTATAATTTACTTTAGACAAACCTCTGGGTCTTGATTTTCTCATGTAAAAATTCTGGTGCATTAGTATCTGTCACACAGGTTTGTTCTTTGGAATAAAGAGATGATGTAAAAAAGACCCCAACACCTTACTTCCCTTCCCACTGGATGCTCGCCCTTTCCCTGTTCTCCACTGCGACAGCATCTCTGACAAGTTCAGGCTCAGTTACATACTCAGTGTGGTTTCCCAATCCATTGCTAAGGCCATTTAATGTCCCTGAAATTAGGAATATTCCCATACTCTAAAATCACAGTCGTAACAGCATGTCGCTTACGGAGTGACTAAGGAGACATCCGTTTTTGCTCTACAGTTAGGAACTGAGAACTTAGAATTTTTGGTGACACTCCTAAGACCACACCCTCAGTGCCCAGCAGAGCCAGGAGTCTGGCTCAGACATTCCTGACTACGGCCCTCTCCTTCAGGCCACCCTCCCCTTCTTTAGTAAGAAGTAGATTGCAAATCTTTTAAAACTTTGGAATGGCACCAACCTTTCATATTTCCATGTGCGTCATCCATCACTGCGGACTTTACAGAGACTGAAGAATACAAACACCCTCCTCTAATTTTAACACCAAATTTAACGAAGAATATACGACATACGCTTAAGATACCAGGTGTCAAGACTTCTGATCCCAGACCCGACATAGCCTGTAAGTTTCCAGGAGATCAGACACATTAAATTTTCTCTGTGGTACAATGTCTCTAACATAGCACTGTCTTACCACTCCTCTGAGATTTCTGTGGAGTTTATTTAATTTTTTTTTTACAGGAATAATACTCACCATGTTAACTATGATTATACATAAAGTTGCCACTCTTTTGCCAACTTAGATTTCCTAACCAGTTGAGTAAGATAAACATGCTGTTTTCAGTTTGATACGTGACCTGCTTTTGTATGTATGGCTTTGAAATCTGATAAGCCTGGAAGACATACAGACTGCATTTCTGTATCATGAAGCATCCAGGACTCTTTAATTTTTTTTGCCAAGCAGTTAACGATTAGGTCTCTCTGGCATTCTTTGGTAACAGATCAGCATGGCTAACGCTTGTGGTGCACATGGAGAAAACGGGTCACTGTGGCTGAGGCACTCTGACAGCAGTTTATTGCAGGTCTAGTGCGCCTGCAGTCTGGAGAAGCAGTTTATGCATGTGGTAGATGAGAGACAGACCATCTCCTAAATATGCTCGGTGGGCATCGGTCAGAGGTTAGGAGCACAGCTCTGTGGGGAGTATCAGTTCTGATGTATGGAAAAGTGTGTGTTTGCTACAAATGCTGTGTGCACACTTTACAGTGTAATGTAGAGTCTCTAACTGGGGGTGTAGATAACTGGGTTACTGTGTTCCTTTAGAGAGCATGGAGTTCTTCCTCATCTAGGAAAATTTTCCCTTGGTCCTTATATTCTTCCTTTCTTTCTCCTGTATATGTTTCTCCCACATGCAGTTCATTCCCAATGATTTAGAGAAAAAAGGATAAAGAGAAATAACAGATAATCTGATTCTTTCTCTGAGCTGCTTACAGCCTCATCCAGAATATCTTAAAGCGGGATGCTTGGCTCACCCGCATCAGAAAGAACAGCGGTGTCTTCAAATGCAGCTTCCAGAGCCCCGCCCACACCAAGGGAATCCGAATCTCCTAAATATGTGCATTTTAGGTATCCCAGATGATGTCTATGTGCCGCAAGATTTGAAAACACTGATGTGCACCACTTTCTCTCACAGTAATCGGAACTGAATGACGTGTCTCTTTGTGGCATCCACTGTGTCTCGTGTGTTCCATTGTTATTTAAGTCTCCCTAAGGGTCAAGCTTATCTTTTCAACCAGGTGTCTGAAGTTTGAAGGCAAGGACAGAGAGGCAGAAATTGTGTAACTTCAGAGCGTTTATCACGGTGCTTTTCATATTGTAGGTGGCTTAATAAAAAAGCCGTTATTGAATAAATGAATGCACGGAAGAACAAGTGGGAGATTTAAAAAAGCACACAGAAAAGCACTCCCTGGGTGCCTGGCACTGTTTTTAGTGTTTCACACAAAACAAAAACAGTTTAAGGCAATTTGGGGGGGTTGTAAAAATCCTCGCTATGATGAATTTTCGGTGATTATTATCTCAGCTCCTCTAGAAGAAAAAGCATGAATTAAAGAAGGGGCCGTCTAGCACACAGATACTGAGATTTGCAATTTCACTTTAGTTTTAGGTAAGTTTGGGAAGTTACAGTTCAGTGTTTTGTATTGTCTTTCCTTCTGATGGTTGATACAGTTTTTCTAATATTGATGCAGTTTCGTGTACTTACCTTCTATATGATCTGAGAAAAGCTAAGGTTTAATATACCAGTTTTTTTTCTCAGACGTTGACTTTGGGAAGGTTGTATTTTGAAATTTCAGCATAACTTTTTCAAGTTTTCCATGTTTAGAGACAAATTTATTCCATTAGTGGGCACATACATTCGCTTGGCACGTACTAAAGTTTCGTCTCAAATATCTCCTTTTAAGGTGCGCTCCAGGGCTTTTGCCCTAAATGGATTTTTTCTCTTAAATATCAGGCTTTGCTTTTTTCTAATGAAGTATCTCTAATTCATAGATTGCTGTCCACAGAGGGTGTGGGGCGATGTGGATAGCCTCTTGGATGACAGACCATTTAATTAAAAAAGAGCTACATTTAGAAAAGCAGGCTTAGCCTGACTTTAGAAAGCTCTGAGGAAGAGAACAATAAAGGAGGGCCTTTGCAGAGACGAGGAAGGGCAGAAACCCAGGGGAAAGGCTGTCCTGGAGCTCTATCTGAAGCAGAGACCACGGCTGAGTTACAGGCCCCTAAGTCCATCTGGGATCCTTTGGTGACATAAACTTTGTTCTGGTGGTTGATGCCATCACTGGAACCCCCTTAGTGGAATTACAACTTCATAATTCACAGTTAGCTGTTGTTTATTTTATACGGAATCACTTGTGGAGCACACTGGCGGCATCCTCAGGGGAACTGTGTGGTTATGCTCCTGCAAATCTCATTGTTGCATAATTAAGTACGTCAGAAGCAATTCACCAAGTGTCATAACATCCCATATTTCAGATCTTGCAGATGCTCGCCTTGGTTGTGATTGTCCTGAAGGTTATCCCTGCTGACTCACCTTCTCAATGAGTTTTCCTTTGGGGGAAACAGTTACCAAAGACATCTGGGCTTCTGGTTTAAATACAGTTTTCTAAGCAGCAAGCATAATGCTTCCATAGAAAAATAATCATCTACGTGATACTGACCTCTGTAGTGTAACTGTAAAATGCGGTTCTATTCTGATTAACCCATAAGGATGTAAAATGTATCAATGAGATAACAGAGAAGGTTCCTTGGCTAGCAGAGGGAATTTGGATTAGTTTCCATGTTACTTTGTGTTTGGGCTCAGAGATGACCCCACTCATCTAGCGCCTTTGAGTCTTTCAATGGAGGAAGGGGGTTGAGGGAAAGAAATGAAGATTTATTGAGCACGCACCATGACGAGGTACTGTACTGGGTGATTTACGTTTAATTTTCACAGTAATGCTGAGTGGTAGATATTGTCATGCCTAATTTACAAATAGGGCTTTGAGGCTCAGAGAGAGCAGAGCAGCTTGCCTGAAGCCTCAAAGTTAATCCTGACAAAACCAGAACTTGTTTTGACCCCCGGGGCACCCCATACTCCATTATCCTATCACTTATCCTCCAGTGGCTAGAAAATTGGAAAGAAGACGATTGAGTTGAATGGCTTTTCTGTGACGTTTAATCAGTGGAACACAGGACTCCTGTAACTGTGGTATTGGACTGTGTATTAGGCTTACAAATTAAAAAAAAAGGAAATAGTCTTTCAGAAAATTACATCTTTGCAAAGAAAACCCCTCATGGCACTGGATAATTTAATGACAGTTAAGCAGCAAAGTTGAGGTTAATTACAGGGCTCAGTGAACTTGACTAAAGGGGTGAGTTGGAAGACGGCACTAGAGAAGAGATTAGGTGAGCCAGAGAGCTTTCCTGAAGATGAGGAGTTGATTTTGATCATGGCTCTGACCTTGAACGTGGCACCCAGCCCCTCTGAGCTGTGGGAAGAATAGCAGTATATTTTTTACAAGTCCATTGAAGACTGTATCAGGTCTAACACTGGATTAAAATACTGAAACAAAGCAAGGAGGTTATAGCTCAAGTGGTAAAGCACATGCTTAGCAAGCACAAGGTCCTCGGTTCATTCCCCAGAACTTCCTCTAAAAATAAATAAATAAACCTAATTACCTCCCCCAGCCAAAAACAAAATATATTGAAACAAAACAGGCTCAAAATTTTGGGCTATATTCATTCCTGCTATGGAAATGATTTTTGTTTTTTTGAGGATGCAGGTAATTAGGTTTACTTATTTATTTATTCAATGGAGGTACTGGGGGTGGAACCCAGGACCTCATGCATGCTAGGCATGCACTCTACCACTGAGCTATGCCCTCTCCCACTGAAAATGATTTTATTATAGTGAAGAATAGGATTTTATTTGAAAGAGTCAGTCTGATTTGGTTGTTTGGAATCGGAAATTCATTTTTCCAGATGCAATGTTATAAGTGGTGGTTAGGTTCCCGGGAAGCCTCCAAAAGACTAGTAAATATATGACACAGATGAACAGTAGTGACCATGGAGGCAGCTGGAAAGCTGCCTCCTGGAAGGGTCTTAGTGACTCAACAGTAAGGAGGAAAGGGATGCCTTTCCCTCTTCGCTGGTATAGGACCAGTGCTGGGCAAAATTAGAACTGGATGAATTTAGTCTCTGGGCAGCCTTCTTGAACACCCACTGCCCCACCAAGGTCTGAACTCAGCACTTCTCTCCTGGTGCACTCACATCATTTATGGCATGGTCACATTGCCCAATTTCTTTAAGAATACCACTGAGGTTTTGTGTGCCTCGATTATCCTGCTCACCCCTCTTCTCTACAGTTCTTACTGAGGAAGATAAACACATAGAAGAGAAGTTTAATGGGGAATAATATACTGAATTGTCATCATCTGGGCAAACACTCAGTAAACCCTGAGCATCCCAAGGCCCCTTCTTCTGAGATTTGCCAATAAGACAAGGTTAGAGGCCTAGGTTTAAGTCTGTCATGACTGCACAACAGACTTCCCTTCCACTGTTTTTCTCTTTCTCTCACTCATTTTCCCATGTTTGACAACTATGTATTGAATACCTGCTGTGTGCCCACCACTATTCTAGGTTTTGGGGATTCAGCAGTGAAAAAGACAAATTGTTTCTCCTCATAAACCTTACATTCTCCTGGGAAAGAAAGGCAATACATATGTAATTAAACAAACAACTAGATAAATGATTCAATTATAAATAAAGATAAGTCCTATAAAGGAAATGAAACAGGATTATTAAGCAAGGATATAAATTAAAAGAAGGAGTTAACCTTGAGGAGATCAGAGTAAAGAGCCTCTCAGGTGGTGGGAATGAACCACAAGTGCAAAGGCCCTGTGGCAGGAACAAGCTTGATAGATCCAAGGAACAGAAAGAAAGTCAGTGTGACTGTAAGATAGCAAGTGATGGGAGTTTGGCAGATGAGATCACAGACACAGGTAGGTGCCAGGTGATAGTGACCTTGTAGGTCATAGGGAAGAGCTGGGCTTATATTCTAAGTGTGATGGCTGTGGGAAGCCACTGGCGAGGTTTGAGCTGGGGGGAGGGTTGTAATCTGATTGATATATTTACAAGAACAACATGACTTCTATATGGAAAATAGGTATTAGAGGAGAAAGGAGAAGCATTGGGCCATATGAGAAATGATGGTGTTTGGAACCAGCCATCTGCATGACAAGCTGAGCAGTGGTGGTGGGCACCCAGACTGTCCTTCTTCTAGGGGCCCGGGAGGCTGACAGGAGCCGGCTGGCTTAGTAGATAGAAGAGGCCTCACCTGGAGCACTGACCCCAGGTATTCCTTTTCTCAGCCTCATCTTTTCTGTATTTCCTTACCTAGGTTTTCACTCAAACTTGTGAACCTTTTCACAGAGGGCTCCCTAGAAGCAGTTGACAAAGAAGAGGGGGTGGTTGGGTGCAGTGGGGTGTGAAATAGGAGCAATTTTTTTTTTGAGTTTGTTATTTGAAAAGTTAGAGCCTGTAATTCAGGTACTGCCTGTAATTTTCCCAGAAAGGAAGGGTTCCGTTTTAAGTTCTACAAAAGCAACCTCTTTGTAATTTAGCAAAACACCAGAAGGCGGTACTGCTAACGACCACAATTCAGTTACGTGAGGACTTGTGTAACTGAAATGCCTTGGGCAGTTATCAGTATTTCCTAGGCTGGAGTCACTCCCCTTCGGTGTGTATGCTTTAACGCAGCCAAAGGTCAGAAGTCCGTGAGGTCTTGTCTCCAAACAGTGAAACAGTACGCATCATTCAGATGAGCTGAAGTCAGAGCATTTTACCTACCATGGCCATTGGTCTAATAAGTATTCACTGGGTTCAGCACTGTGCCAAGCACTTTGGAGGATACTAAAGAAACATATGACCCGGGCTTTTGCTGGAAGAGACAATCATCTAATCGGTGAGGTGAATCTAACCCTGGCCCTCCCCTAGCTCACCTTCAGTGTAATTGTAACATGATCAATCCTGAGATCACCAATCCTGCATACCTGTTCCTCCTCTTTTCCTCATCACTCAATGGTACCTCAGCTACCAGGTGGAAGCAGCTCAAAATCTCAACAGCAACCGTAGCCCCTTCCTGTCTTCCATCCTACATGCCTGTTTCTCGGGGCAGACATTTGTCTCACAGGGGCTTGATCAGATCTTTCCTTGTAGATCTTTACAGACAGAATTTTGTCTGACTCAGAAGTGATTCCAGACTGGAGGAAGAATTTCAAACCTGTAAGAAGCTGTTGGAGAACACTCAGAAGAAACTGGGAATAGGCACAGCTTGCTTTTCAGGATGATTTTGAACCCCCAATACTTAAGCACTGGGCAGCTTGGAGCACCGTGAGAGTTAAGAAATGCCTCATGATCTCATCTTCCTCAGCCTCCTAAACCTTCTAACTCTTCTCGTGATGTTTCAAGTTATTTGGCAAATGTGATAAAGTCACAGTCAGCATAAACTTACAAGTATGTAATCGATTAAGCAGGCCACGCAGAGAAATTCAGTATTTGAAAAGAAAAACTGGATTTCATATAAACCAAACTTTGAAACAAGATGACAGTCCCCTGACTTCGAGACTAGGATTCAGGTACAGTTTATTAATTTCTTAGCACAGGTAATTTAAACAATATTTTTCCTGAGGCTGAGATACTGGCTTTACAACAGGGCTTACTTGAGGTTTTATTAGGCTTCTCTCTTCTTCTGAGCTTCTACTAATATCTTTATTAATGATCTGAAAAAAGGAGCAGAAGAAACTGGGTCAGGATAAATCATTGTGGCTAGAACAAGCAGCCCTGCGCATCTCCCGATGCAGGGGGACACGGAGGGCAGCCTGCAGCCTGGGAAGGCCGTTCAGAGTCAGCGCAGGCTTGGGATAGTCCTGTCAAAGAGTGAGTCAGGTCTGGACAAGTAGCTGACTAGGGCATGGCTCAGCAGCCCTCAGAAGGCTGACTCCAAGCCACAGGATTTATGAAGGCAATCTGCAAGACACATTTAGCGGGAAGATGATTGGGGAATGACAGTGCTTTCATCCAGACTAGGAAGTTTAAAAAATACTTGTTTTAGTAGATGAAGAATAAAGAATTTGGGATCAGAATATCTAGATATCAGTAGATCAATTCTGCCTCTATTACCCACCTATAAAATGGAATGAGAATGCCTGATTTTTCTCATTTTATCATGGGGTCTTGAGGGGCACAGCATGGCAGAAAAGATGTATACGGTTTGAGGTCTGATCAACACTACTATAAAAGTCTATTATACAGGAGGGTAATAGGCAGAAGGTAGATTTTTCAAACTAGCAGGGATATATGACGAAAGGCTTCCTGGAAGAGGCAGCATTTGAACGGGACTTGGATATATAATTTTCTTTTCAAGTCAGAATATTGTGAGTTAAGAACAATAGAAATACTGAGCAAGCACATTTCAAATGGACTTGTACCTGTTCAATCCCACAAGAACCCTTCCGAGCAGAAGGGTGAGGCCTGTGAATTTCCTTGGCAGGAGCTAACACTGCTTCACTCCGTTAGAGTTAAAAATACAGACCCTCCGCCTCCAGGCTGTCAATCTGGGCACCTTTCACCAGCATTAAACTCACTTAAAAATGATTTGTAACAACATTACACTTAAAAAAAAAGCCTGGTAGATTTTTTAGTCAAGGGTACAAAAAACAAGTTGCTGTTTGTATTCCAGATAGTTTTTAAAAATATGGTCTGGTGAGTGGAGAATGCAGCAGCTTGGAAAAAACGCTGGCTTAGAGGACCGAAAACCTAAGAGGGCAAAAGCGGGCAGCTCTGCGTTTTATAATCCAGCTTTTCTTTAAATGGAGCCACGGGCGGCCCTGGAAAAGGGGGAACGGAAGGGGAAGAAGAGAAGTGGGGAAGAGAATTTCTCGTTCAAATAATCCCAGGGTTTTCAGCAAGGTCAAAAGTCTGAGAGTTCTGTGGTGCCTTGGGGAGTGGGACTAAGGAAAATGTGACTTGCCAAGGTCAGGAATTTCTGACACTCATTCAGATTCTAGCCTTAGGGGGGTAGCTGTTTGATGAGGACAGAGGAAAGAGGTGGCATGAGGGGTGACATTTAACATCGGCAGGAGACAGGCGGCTGCAGGAGCTTGTGCGCTCAATTCCAGGAGAGACATTTCCAGAACAAACAGAGTCACCTCTTAATTGCCTGCATATGCATTTGGATTTCCCACTTGGTGGATTCTTTCAGAATCTACCGTTGCCGCCTCTGACATGTACATGCCAGAGTCACTTCATTTCCTTATCCCACAGACTACACATTGAGAACCCCAAATCATCTGGAAACTAAACCTAGGCAGAACTCGTTAGAAGTGTCTACCTCCTGGGTAAATGAAAACAAAGACACTAGTATTTATTTTTTCAAGCATAAATACAGAAGGCTTTTGGACTACCTTTTGTTTTGGGGAGTGGAACTAACATGCATTGAGTACCTTTAAATGGTCATGCCTTGCTGTTAGAACAATCAAGAATTGATTGTAATACATCAAAAACAAAAGAATTGATTGGACAATTCTTCAGCCCCACCCCAAATGCAAATTATTTAAGCTTTCTAATTAACACTAGCCTCTTTTCAGAGTAACACAAAATTAAACAAAAAGCTTAGTGTTTATGATATTAAGAGCTTTTTTTTAAAAAAAGGTCACCTTGACCATTAAGGATTTTTTTTTTACAGATCAGAATATTGTGAGTGAAGAACAATAGAAACACTAAACAGGCAAATTTCAAACCCCATATATGACAGCTGGTTTTTAAATAATGAGAGAAGGTTGGTGTGGTACATTTACAGTCTGTTCAAGTTATATTTGGTGAACAAGTCCATGGGAGATACTCATGGAGATTAAGCAAGGGCTTTTGGTCTACAAATTTCCCTCTCTACCCTCTTAAAGGAAATTTCTTTGGATGTTCAGGGACCCTCCACAACTTTTGTGAATTCTCTTCCTTTCTTTTCTGTGGCTAAGCCAACAGGAGAAGAGCTTTGTTCTGAGAGAGAGGCAGGACCCACCGACCAAGAACTGGACTTGGCATAGTAGCCCATTTCCTCACCTTCCCTTTCTCTGAAATGAGGATTACAACACCTCCACGTAGGGCTGTGCTGAGCGTCCAGTGAGGTACCGTGCTGAGCGTGGCCAGCCGTGTGCCGGGAGTGCAGCAAATACTTGCCGGATGGAAGTGATTTCGTAGTAAGCGCTTGAGCCTGATTTTACAATTGAGCAGACACCGCGGAGTCCTTTATCACTCAGCCATAAAAACTGTGTGAATATTTCCTTGAAATATTTGTAAACATCTGGAAACAATTTAGTCCGAGGACACTTTAGGTAACTAAAGGGACTCATTCTTAAAATGAATATATATTCTCGGGAGACTCTGGGGTCGAAGAGCAAGTGACCAAATACTTCTCCTCGCTCCGGAAAGCTTTGTGGTGAGAGAGAAGGAGAGAGAAAGAGGGAGAGACAGAAGGGGCGGGAGAGAAATAGATTTTGCTGGAAGCCAAGCATCAAGCCTGTTTTGTTCGAGAAGCAATATGTTGCTTATTCTGTGACTTTAAAAAGGGAAAACATCTAGGCTATGTATCCATTTATTTGCTGAGTTACCTCTACATCCAGTGCCATAGCTCTAAAAATTTGATGATGATGATGATGATGATGATGATGATGATGATGATGATGATGATGATGTCTATTAACCTAGAGCTCTTGGGAGATTAAGCCTAGAACTGCTTGCTGAGTTTGGACCCAGTAAACACTGTAAAATAACTGAAGGAAACACTAACACACAGAGTGCGATGCGGGTGAAGAAAATGTAATGTCACATAGTGTTAAGAGGGATCTGTGGAATGGGGCTATAATTGCCAAAATTGAAGTATTTGATTTTTTTTCTGTCTTTCTTAGAAATTGCTCTTATTTAACCAGTCCATTTGAAAAAAGCAAGTGGATTTTTAAAATTTGCTCTTAAAGATAACATCAAGTCAGGTTTTAAGGGTTTCCAACTTTTAAACCTTCAAAATTAATTTCAGATTCACGATCAGGATCATCCAGACTTCAGAAATTTTGTTTATTTGTAAAATTTTATTTAAAAAAATTCTGAGTACCCTTACTTATTTAGCCAAGTAAGGACATTTTTGTAAACCTCCTACTCGTTTCTGACCCTATCTTTCATAAAGGAAAGCATATTATTGCATCAAAATAATAAAATGACTGTAATCTCAGAATAAAACTGATAAGTGCATATGACTTATGAAGAAACTCACTGCTTTGTACTTATTTCCCCCCTTCTCCATTTTGTATTGGAAACTTGAAAGCTTTGTCCTTGTTCTGAGCACTGTTGACTGGGAATCTTTGATTAAGGAGTTTTTTGCTTCCTGCATTTATTATATAATTGCTGACTTCACTATTGAAACTCATGTGATGATTTTGTGATGACTCAAGTTCAAGGAAAATTCATACTGTTGTTTAGTTATGCATTTTCAGTTCTTAGTTCTATGACAATAAAATTATCATCAATATGCATTAACAACCAATTGCATATTTAAAACCAGATGAAAGATAATCTGAGTTAGAAGCAGGCATTTGAGACTTTCTTTCAGGAATTGTTGATTTGAAGTTGTACTGAATCCATCAGGATACACTTTTTCCTTATCCACTGGTACCCAATCTCAGATTCCCCAACTTCTTAGGGGCAGTAATAGGAAAACTTTACTAATTTTGTTATTTTGAAACACCTAATGAAAATATATGTTAACTCTCTACAGACAAAACAATTTTTCACATTTCTTGATTTGACTGATACTAGTTTACTGTAACTCTGTGGAGCCTTGTATCGCTCTTAGAACACAGTAGGGACTCATTAAAATGCTGATTGAACACATAATGAATGATGATATTCCTGGCTATCACAGGCTAACCGGAACCATAGACTGACAATTTTGAGCTTATTTAATGCAAATAACAAGTTATAATTTATTTTCTGGTAAATTTTTTAAAACATGGAATCTATGGGGTAGGTGGTCCACAGAGCTGAAAAGATTGAGAGCATTTGTGTGTGTGTGTGTGTGTGTGTGTGTGTGTGTGAAGATGTGAGTAGAAACAAGGCTGTGCTTTGAGGGAGTTTTGTGCACTTAATCTTTGTTTGTGACCAGAATTCTATGCCAAGAAGCGTGTGATTTTTTTTAAACTTTCAGTATATGATTCTAGGGTCCTGAATTAGCTTGAAAAAAATCCTTTTCATTTCTTAGGTATTTTTCTTGCTTTCAGACACCAGGTGGCGATATGAGGTGAGATGCGGGGAGTTTGGGGCACTGAGGTTGGATTATGTCATAGGGAAAGAGGATAGGTGTCTGGAGAGCAAACTGAACAGGTTCAATACTGTTATGTGTGTGTGTGTGTAACGCAGGCAGATAAAAAAAGGAAAATGTTTTAATGATTTTGTTACATTTTGTTGAGAGAGACTAGGTTGGCATTTATCATCTGTATGAAACGGTTTTCTCATCAGATTCCAGACAGTATTTCACTTGGAAAATACAGGCACTACCTACCAGAAGGTCTGTAGCTCCTGTTACCCATTTTTGATTAGTACTTCTTTCTATATAAGGCCCTCCTCCTCCCTTCTCTCCTATTCATTCAACATTCACAGAGCACTACAATGTTGCACGCACTGTTTTATGCATTAGAAATATTGTATTATGTAAGGTCTGGTGCCCCCTAGGACCTTGTAGTTTAGAAGAGGCAGACATGCGAACCCTAAATCAACGACATGTTATGGATTCTAGGATAGAGCCAGAATCAAGGCAGGATAAAGAAGAGTTACAAAGGATGAAGCTGTCAGCCCAATGGCTAAGGAAGAACTTCGTGGAAGATATGAAAGTTGAGTTGCATAATGAAAGATGAATCGATGTTAATCACTTAGAACAGATTAGGGGAGAGAAATTATTATACGTAATAGTCCATCTTGCCACTGTGAACAGTTCAAGTGTGTGTGGTGGGTATGAGAAAAGCTGGGTGGGTCTTAGCATTTAGTCACGGTCGTACCCAAAAGCAAAATCGGTAGTTACCATGAGTAGCCTAGTTTTGACTTTGAAAGTATGAGAGACTACACATTTGGCAACACTCCCCACCTCCTCCTATATACAAGGATTTGTGTGGTAAGAGTAATTATAAGAGAAATTGGGCTTTAAACCTTCAGATATTTTTATGCGATCAGGATGGATTAAATATGGGTCACCTGGATTTTTTGTCAGAGAGCTCTGGAAGTGTGATTCTGGGAAAAGTATAAATAAAGCTTAGAAATTCTTCAGAGAGATGGAAATTTCAGAAAATGCAAGAGTCTGCCTTCCTTCCTGCTTCCCTCCCTCTCTTTTTTTGTTTCTTTCTCATGTTTTTGCTTTTATTTCAGGTACATTGGATTATGTAGTTTTCCCCAGTTCCCATCTTTTCTTCCTCTCTCTTTTCTTTTTCCCTCCTTTTCTTCTTTTTCTCTCCTCCCCCACCTTTTCTTTTCTCCTCCTCCCTCTCCCTCTTTTTTCCTCCCCTATTCTTATGTGAGTGACAAATACAGAATTGAAAATAAATAAAATAATGTGGCACAGTCACAAGGGTTTAACATAAAGCGGGCAGTTTTTAACCCTGCTGCTCTGGTGGCTGACAGAGTCTTAGAAGCAAGTTTCCGGAGACGATGTGACATTTCATTGGGGTCAGGGGAGCTATGCCTTATTGTAACACTCAAACCTGCCTTATTGCAACATTAATTCAAGACATGTTTAATGCACAACTGTGTGCATGATACTGTGTTAAGCACTCTGAGAATACAAAGTTCCTTGTCCTTTAAGAAACTTCAGTTGATGGCTAGGTCTAGGATCTAGACACTAGATTAGATAAACACACAAATAAATATAATTTCAAATGAAAAGTGATGTTATGAGAGGAACAACTTATTTGATACAGGAGCCGTTTTTAATCTTAGAAATCCAAAATTAGAGTAGGATTTATTCAGGTTTACATTTCCAGAAAAGAATATGCATTTATATTAACAATCGTCCAAGATCAGGAAGTCCTTCCTAATAACTGACATTAATCCTTATGGGTTAACGATATAATTATTTTTCCATAGTTCCAAACCTTTTGATTAAATTCTTAACTTGAAGGGTTTAACTCAAAAGAAGAGCCTTAAAAATCCCAAGAAAAGGGGTTAGTAAGCCTGTTGGAATATCCTTCTGTGAGTCACTACTGAATTAAACACTGGAATGTAGCTAACCGTCTAGAATGTAGTTAAAAGATAACCTTATATTATTATAGCTCTACATTATTATAAGCATTATAACTTTATATTATTCAGTTCTGCATTACATATATCTGATGAAAATTTAAAGCTGTTTTTATTTCAAGTCACTAGCATTATTCTCTTGTTATTCAAGAATTATATTTGCCTTTTTCTTCAAGATAAGGAATTACAAGCATTGAGGATTGAAATGGATCCAGTAGAGAAACTTCATGGAAATAAGTTAAAGAAATCTTTGACTACATAACTAATTCTCTTTCTGTCTCCCTCTCTCTCTCTCTCTCTTTCTCTCTCTCTCATACACACACACACACACACACACACACACACACACTCACACATTCACACACGCACACGCACCCCTACCTCTCTTACACTTTTCTGCATCTGGGGCTTTTGGAATTTTTGTATCATCAAAAAGGCTTACCTTCTGCAGAAAGCCCTTGACCTTGAGGTACCTTGGGAAATTTTAGGAGCTGGCCTAATCCTATATATATTCCAGGCAAATTTTGACAGCCTTATTGCTTTTCATCATTAAGTGATCCTGGAACTTTTCCTAAATAGTTGGGCATATTAACACCGGCATCTTGATTCAGTTCCAATCCAACCTTCAATTTAGTCCACTTAGGCTAGTCATAGCATTCTTCTCCGATCCTTACGTGACCTGAGCCATTCTGGGAGACCGCTGTGCGTGCTGTTAATATTTGTAGAGTTCTCAGGAGACAGAAGCTATAGAGAAGCCAAATACCATGGTCTTGTTATTATTACTAATCACAGGGCTCTACCTCAAAGGAATGAGGGTGAGAAAAGATGAATTAGCATTAATAAATGGCTTGCAAGATAGAATATGCTGTAGAAAGGTTCTAAATTACTATAAAGAGTGGAGACAGCATGCAAATGTGATTAAGGAGGTGAGGTCAGAGGGCAAAAGCTGGAATATGGGTGCACTTAAGGTCAACGTGACTGAATTCTGCTATGATGTAATTTCCTGCACATACCAATCTCAGAGTCAGGTTTTCAGGAAACAGGATATTTGATATGGCAGCACTGCCTTACTTATGAAGGCGACCAGGAAAGAACAACAGTTGACTTTCTTGCTGGGCTGTGATCCCCCTCGTCTGCCATCCACAACCTTCACTAAACAATCACCGTTGTAAATAATTTGAAAATTGGTATTGCCAGGTAAAACTTGCTCAGCCAGACTCTTAAAAGGAGAACTTTAAGGAATAAGACATTTGATAGTGTGGTTGGTATGATGGAGGATGGGTAATGGGGTTGATGGAGGAATTTATTACTTGCAATTTCTTGGAAATTGAATTAAAAAGATGAGAAGAGCAGCTCATGAATTGGGTTTAATTTTGAGATGAAACAAGGGATTGAGGAAAATTTATCCTCTCAGAAATTTGATCTGATTGGAGGAAAGTGAGATGTAATAGGAAAGCAAGGAGTCTACAGAGTGGAAATTGCTAATGAGTCTTTGCCTACAAAGTGAAATGGCTGGGGGCAATGATTCCATTTTATTTACAAACATTTGATTCCTAATTTCCACGTTTTCTGCCTGTGAGAAGCGGGACTAGTATTGTTCACCACACACAGATTCCATGAGGCAAATACAGTTTTAGTTTTCTATAGCACTTCACAATTTTCTTGGAGGAAGGTTGCTGCCACAAAGTGTTTTATTACCACATACTTTGGTTTCTAGGTGGAAATGTGTCCAGAATGCTGGCTGCGAATGTATACAAATTTCAGCACCATAAAGTTTTAGTTTCTCACTGATGTTTGTTGTAGAACCAGCCAACACACGAAACACACTAGAAAGCTTCGATCAAATTTTTAAATGAATTTAGGGAAAAATAGTTACTTACAGAATCTTCGAACTCAAGGTTGAAAAAGAACTTATAAGTGATGGAATCAAACCTATTCTGGAATCTGGAATTCCTTCTCTGCTATTCCTGGCAGACAGAATCCAGGGCTTGCTTAAAGATTTTCTCAGCTAGGGAGTGCACTATCTCACAGAACAGCTGTTTCCTTTGTAGGGTGGAAATTATCTTTCTAAAATTTATATGCAAATTTTGTACACATGTATGTCTGTGTGCATGTATAATAATATATTTTGAAGAGGCACAGTCCCCATGTAACTTCATTTCCTTATTTAAAAGCTAGTCACATGAGCTTAGAAGTGTAACCATACTTATGGGGAAAATAAGAGAATTGGAATAGTGCTTAAAATCGGGGAAATGTGTGCGTAGTGTTTACCACTCTTTTAAGAAAGCACATTTAGGTTTTTAGTACCAAGCACATCCTCTTACTGACTCAAGAACTTCTATTATTTCACAATAAAAGCAGACTGTAAATAAAACGTTACTGATTTTTCTTCTTCCCTGTTCCCGTAGTAACCAAATGCTCTCAGCCACTGAAGTCTAATGAGTAACGGCTGTGCTTGAAGTGTCTCTATGGATAAAAAATTTTAAGTACGATAACATCTAAGGACTCTTTGTTGTTGTTACAGTAACAATAGATGCAGGAACTAAGAGGTGGCTAAAGGCATCAGTTCTTCTAATTCGTCATTCAGCCTCTCCGCACGGTAAACCAGGGAACTGGCCGCGTCTCACACGCCAGTGCGCTGGGAGAGGTGCCGAGGCCTGGCAATGCAAGGGTCTAGTTCACCCGCTGGGGTGTCTTCGGAGGCCTGCTTTACAAGATACCTGATATCAGAATGGCTAAATGCAATAACTCTACCCCCATGGACTATGGGAGCTAGAAGGGCCTGGAGAGGGTGTCCTTCCAATCCTCTTCTCTGCAAAATTAGAAATATGAGGTGATTTGCCCAAGAGCAGCT
Organism: Camelus bactrianus; assembly: GCF_048773025.1. NCBI lineage: Eukaryota > Metazoa > Chordata > Mammalia > Artiodactyla > Camelidae > Camelus > Camelus bactrianus. The sequence goes on from NC_133559.1 coordinate 18,897,310, forward strand.
AGCTAGTCACAGAACTATGCCAACAACCGGAGCTCCTGTTTAATCTGCATTATGTTCCACCGGTGGCTTTTCCATAGCTCCCTTCTGGCTGTACCACTCAAAATAAAATGCTGTGTAACTACTGCATACCTACACATTCCATCAATTGTCCCTCCCTGCTTTTAGTAAAACTGTTCTGGAATATAGTCGTTGTTCGTGTCATCTGTCTGTTGGCACACGCTTGGGGAAGGAGTATGTGTCCTTGGGTGGAAAGGTCCTTCTTCCACGCTGGGAATATGTACACGTGTGAGAGTCTTAAACAGAATTCGATAGAGGAGAGTATTTTCTTCTTCAGAGTCAGGACCAAAAGTGTTTCTACTGCCTGCTGTGCTGGAGTTCTTTTTACTTGGACGTACCAACTCCCAGCCAATTCTGTTTCCTGTTCAAGTCACTTCCTGTCACAATATTGTAAATCAACTATACTTCAATATGAAGATAAATAAAAATAAAAAACTCAAAAAGGAAAGTGGAGACTATCACCACCAACATTTTTGGATTTGTATGCTGGCTGGAGTCAAACATCAAAGATTTTTTTTTTTTTTTTTTGGCCAAAACAAAGTTTATTTATTTATTTTTTAGTGTTGATTTTTTGTATATATATATATTTTATTGAAGTATAGTCAGTTTACAATGTTGTGTCAATTTCTAGTGTACAGCACAGTGCTTCAGTCATACATGAACATGCATATATTTGTTTTCATATTCTTTTTCACAAGTTACTACAAGATAGTGAATATAGTTCCCTGTGTTATACAGTATGAACTTGTTATTTATCTATTTTTAAAAAATAGATGTAGTAGTTAGTATCTATAAATCTCAATCTCCAAATTTATCCCTTCTCGCCCCCTCCCCTCCTAGGTAACCTTTATTTTGTTTTCTATGTCTGTGAGTCTGTTTCTGTTTTGTATATAAGTTCATCTATCTTTTCTTTTCTTTTTTTTTTTTTTTTACCACACAGCTTTTCGTTTCAGTGGATACTGGGTTGTGCTAAAATAAGAGAGCAACTGAATTACTGCTGGTTCATTATTTTAAATATAAAATCTTCAACACATATAACCAGTGATTTGATTAACAGTTAATAGTGACTAATAATTGTGGATGTGCTTTTTTGCTCATTTCAGTGAGGAATCATTTTTAAAGTCTTTATTCTATGAACAAACTTATAGCCTCATACTGGTATTAGATATAAGAACAATAGTTACGGATAAATAATAAAAAATAAAATATAAAACTAGATGTACTTGAGGCCCTGAAACAATTAATTTTATTTCATTTTTTAAAAGTAACATTTCTGTATAGTTAAGATGAAAAAAAAGTACTTCTATTAGTTCCTATTAGAAATTCACATCTCCAGTCAACAAGAAATCTGTAAGAGGTATGAATCCACATCTTCTCCCCCAACTATTCTAAGTGCATCTTCTCTTTTCACTTCTCTCCCTGGACATACTCTTTTTTTGCTCTGTTCTCTGGGACCTTTGCTGAGACCTCAGTCAAAGTATTACAGCACAGGCTTAGAGCAATTTAGGATGACTTTTCTGGGACTTTCTAGATGTGCAGTGTGGAGAAATAAAATAGAGAGGTGCTTCCAACATAAAAGGCTTGGGGCTTTAGTTTCCTCTCCCTGTGGTGGTGTGTGTGTCCAAAACCCAGCACAAAAGAGAGACAGAGAGGATCAACACCTCACATCTGCACTGGTCACTCATGCAAGGTGCCAGGTAGGCAGGAACAAAGGAGAGAGTGACACATGAAAAGTCCCAGGGCCACATGACAGTAAGACGAGCCCGGCATGCCTGTCTAGAGCTATTTGGAAACGCAGTGGGTGTTACTCCCACACCGCAGGAAGGGTGATAAATGCATCATTAGTCACGACCAGCAGTGACATGGCTGTACTAGAGAAAAAGAGGCAACCTTGAATCTCAATATCATATTTTTTGTTTTATGGTGCCTGTTCCCTAGTGTGCAGTTCTCAGAGAGGAATGTGCCCCAGTGTTCTAACAGTTAACATAAGGTACAGCTGGCAGTCCAGAAGGGATGTGGTTAAGATTTGTCAAGCCATTTGAAGTCCTTTATAAGTAAAAATACTTCACCGAATGACTCTTATGATCCAATTTTCCAGTTGAAAAAGGGCAAAGAACACATTTTGCCATTTGTGTTAAAGATTAGTATCGCTTTATTTACATGTAAATTACCTTAAAAGCTAGGAAAACCTATAAAATCTTAAATATTCCACACTGGGGACTCAAACTAAAGAGTCTTTGTCAAATAAAATGAATTCTCCAAGATCTGCTTTGAGCTACTTTCTTTGCATCTAAGCACAGCCTCTCTTAGAGGAAGGAAATAGTAAAGTTCTCACAGAGAGAGAAAACGTTTACCACTCAGTAAAAATCCAGGGGCCTTGCTATATGAAAGCTTTAATTTAGCTCGGCTCACTCCTCTGTGAGTTAATTTAGAGCACCAATAAAAGGAGATTATTTTTGGACTGAGAATCTGCCTGGCACATTCTTTGAACCTAACAGAGCTAAATAAAGCCATCCAGACTCCTTTGATTTTTTGGAGGAGGTCACCCACAAGTGATAGCCCTGTGATGGTTTTTATGAATGCAGCAGACCAAATGTGAAGGAACATGCTCTGATCTGGAGGGATCGGGAGCATCATATGTGAAGAGACCCACTTCTTAAACACACGTTAACTGGAGAAGGTATGGAACGTGAACACACACACACACACACACACTCACTCACTCATCCGTCCAGGAGGCAGCCAGGAGAAAGGGAAAGTACACAGGCCTAGAAGTAAAATGAGGTGTGTCTCAGTTTTGGCTGTGGCTCCTAACTGGTTTCTATTGGGCAAATCTCTTCATCTCTTTAGATCTCGGTTACTTACTGTAAAAATGGGAACAACTGTCTCCCTTGAAGGGTTGTCAAATTGGATGCGAAAAGTATATAGATTCACAATCACCTTACAGATAGAACATTCTAGTTTCGATTTTTTTCCTTGCCTGTATCTTTTCTATTTTGTTCCTCATAATAAATGTAAGACAAGCTCATCATAGAAAATTAGGGAAGTGTATAGAAAAGGTAATAAGAGAAAATATTTATTATTTAATTACTCAGGGGTGAATACTCTTAATATTTTGGTTTATTTCCTTCTAGTCCTTTTTTTCCCTGAGCACTGTTTTATATAGTTAAGAATATACCGTATGTCTAACTTGCTTATCCTTTATAAACACAACTTTTAATACTGCATATCCCCCTCCTCCTCATCTTTATCAACATTATTGCTACCATCATCATCGTCCTTTATTGAACACTATATACCAAACAAAATATAAGTGGTTTATATATATAATGTGATTTTACTTCACTCTCATGAAATATTGATGTTTGTATACTAAGATAAATATAGCCAATAAAAGTAAAATGTTGAAGGGAATAATAATATGAATCTGTAATTAATAATATTAATCTATAATTTTAAGTTAAAGTAAACTTAAGGTGCAACAAAGTAACAGTAACACCGACAATGTCCTCACACTTCTTTGGAAAGTTAAATCTAAATAAGGATATACACATATGTTTCTTGAGAAAGGTGTCTTACCACTTACTTATATATGCACTTGAGAATAAATTTTGTTTTAATTTTAAAGTCTGGAAAACAGAGCATCTCTTTGTTTTTCTGTTTCCTAAAGGATGAAATCATTTAAAGATGGTTTAATGCCTCAGTGAAATGTAAAAAGTCTTCTTCCAAGAATACATGGGCACCACTCAGGGTTTGGGAGGGTGTTTTAGAATCACTGTAGATGCCTTTAGCTTATTAAAATTCACTATTTTCCTGACCATTTCGCCTCTAAATGAAGCAGCTGAGGGGAATAAGACCATATTATTTCTTTGGTTTTCAGAAACCAATCTTGTGATTTCCATTTTTATCAACAGAACACATTCAGAGCAGAATTGGAGCAAAGTTGCCGCTGACTTGATTTGGCCAAGGATTCTTAAGCAATGCCTTTCACAACTATCACATCTTGCTGCTGAAAGCTTGCTGGTCGACCAGCCTCTATTAGACGAGGTGAAGGGAAAGAGTGCGAGAGATGGGAGAGTCAGCCTTTAAAAGTGAAGAGGGTGGGCAAGGAAGGGTCGAGGGGGTCTCTGGAGAAAGGGCTCTTGGCTGCTAACTTTCTAATCCTCCCTTCAGAGTGGCCTGCTGGCCGCCAAGGCCAGCGTTATCCTGTGTGTGGTGCTGATGGGCTATAATCCTTTGTCAGAGTAATTGACGGTGAAATCTGCACTTTTGCAGCTAATGATAAATAGGGCTTTTAAAGGTTGTAATTTCTTGTTTAACTGATGCCAGTTGCAAATACTTTGTGCTGAGGAATAATTCCTCTCTGCCAAATAAAATACAGTGGAAGTCTGGGGCGTGTTTTTCAGCTTATTGTTAATCACAGCTTGCCTGACAGAGCACTTTCTATGCAGGAGATAAATGCTCAGGCCGTCTAGCTGCCAATTTCAGTACAGAAAGGACTTTTCTTGTGGAAAAAGCTTTTCTGTTTCTCCAGCAAACATTAATAAAGCCTTTTATTTTTATTTTTTTTTAACTTTTGAATTTTATTCTTGTATAAAACTCTTTCAGAGAGGTAAATGTTTGGTTCCTTGAAAAGAGAGGGATTCTTTGAGTTTCTGAATGTGTCACTTCTTTCTCTGTTCCATCCTGGAGCTGTGGTTTGCACAGAGCTCCTCCAGATAAATGGCAAGGGGGTGACGTTCTCAATTCACAGGAAACTGTGTTGTGAGCAATGGGACTGGGGAAGAGGATCCTGAGGGGTCTGCCCATTTCAAGACTAAAGGGAAAGTTAGCAAAAAGAGCTGGAGAATGACAAGGAAAAGAGAAATGTGTTCCTATCAGCCCAGAAGGAGACAGCCTTGCTTGGATTTAAATTGGGATTACTGCCTTTAAAAATGAAACAAAGCAACACAAAAAAACACGATGAGAAATACCAGTTTGCCTCAAAGTACAAATGCATGCATTTCTGGGGTTTTCATAAATATCTAATTATATTTCAAATGTACCAGTAGAGTTAGCAACTTTAAAATACCTGAGGTCAATATTTCATCATCTGATACTATGCTTTTGAAAATTTTCATTTTTTATAAATCAAGTTGTTTGAAGTAAGGCTCCTGGGAGCCTGAGAGGCTCAGTAGGTCTCAAGTGGAATGTCGGAGGGTGGGGGCACTTCCAGGTAGTGTAGACAGAGCCTTTGATGGGTTGTGTTACTGCAGGTTCCTAGCAGTAGGATGCATGGACTTTTTGGACATACATATTTGGCCCATTTGGAAGGTCCTTCAAAGCTCTGCCGTACATTAAAAAAGTGTACTTCTTCATGTCGTGAATTTGTTCTTTGCATCTTTAGTAACTCAGATACACATACACTTCATAGATTGAAAGAAAGATGAGCAGGAGAGTTAAAAACAGGTCCAAACAAGACAGAAAGTGGGAGATGATGGACAGAGATATTAGGGTGGAAGTCTAAGACTCAGAGATGCCTGAAGCATCCTTACCATAAAAAGTAGGAGGACGGGTCCCGTTATTAGTACCGACCTTTCATTCCATAAAGCACTGAGGTTTTGCCTCACGCCCAGCCAAATCCAAGCTCTATGCCATTACCAGGATGCTATCTGAAATTCAGGCAAAACTGCTGCTGTCACCCACTCCTCTGCTGAAAAACTCATTACTGACTCCCCTGCACTAAAGGATGCTGTCCAAATGCATGTCGTAGGAGGCCCTCCACCAGCTGGCCCTGCTTTCCCTTCAGCTTCATCTTTCTCCTCTTCTCAAAGCTCTCAGTGCTCAGCTTTGGCAACACAGGAAAGTCAAGATCATATCATTTATCTGCCCTGCATTCTTGAGATGTCTACTTTTCTGAACCTCTAAAATTAGGACAGTGACATGCTCCTCCATGGGGCTGTCATGAGGAAAAAATGAAGTGAAAATCCACTATTAGGAATGAGTAATATTGCTTTCTATCACTCTGCTCCATTCAAAAACAAGCCATTTCCTCCCCTGGTCAAAATATGTATTTCTTTTCCTTTAAAAACCGGTGCAATTAGTTTCTCATTTTCTGTGGCTCTTTTTTCATCTATTAAGATATAGTCGATCTCTCCTTTGTGCCACAACTTTACAGTGCATGCCTCCATTATCTTACTTAGCTCATGTTTGCAAAGTTGCTTGTTTGTGTATCTGGTTTTTTGTTTTTTTTTTTCACTAAACTGAGCTCCTTGCGGGAGTGGAGGCCAGTGACCTTTCTTTCATACCCACCACCCAGACGATGCTCAATAAACGCGCTACATTGAATAGAAAGAAAATGCGAGATAGGAAACCTGAATTGATTCATCCTTGCAACTTAATTTTAATTCCATTGTTTAAAGGCTCACATAAGTCTTGGGCATGAACTCAGTTTAATTTGTTAGCTATGATCATTTCATCTCTACTCAGGCCAAATGCTTTGCTTGCTTTGTTCAAGAAGTACACATTTGTCAGACTCCCCACTATGGAGTTGGCAAGTGCGTGAGGTGCATGTGAGGGAAAAACAGATGCATATTTCTGCTAACAAATGTTAATTTCCATCACAGAAAGAACTAAAAAGAGAACTACCCAACTTAATTTCTTAACGGGGCTAACCAGTTCCTTAGACGGAGGTGCTTGCCCCCATTCATGTTAGAAGATATCAGATTTTGATTTGTTTTCTCATCTTTTCCATTGTTCTACCCCATGAGCACCCTCTGAAGGATAAACACTTGAATTTTAAATTTTATTTTGATAGCACTTAAGGCAAAGACAGTCTAATATGGTTCTTCCATAAATGGCCATAGTAGAGTATTTCAAATAACATAGGGATTCCAGAAAGCTGAGGCTGCGGCAGTTCAGTGATTTATGATGCTGAGTGTAATGGATGGGTACTAGATCTATGCAATTATCTTGTTCCCACTGGCCTTGTGCATAATCGGATTTATGCTCCCACGATTCTGAGAAGAATTTGTAACTAGCTGACCAGGAGATGAATAGAAATATCTTACAGGCTGTAACTTCAGTTTTTAATATTTTGCCAAATCAAATGCTCTGAAGTGTTTCTCTGAACTAAACACCTCTGAAGAAAATCATATGATTGCAACCCAAACACATATATCAAGAAGTTGGTGTGTTTATCAATTTCAAACTCTGAGTTCCAATTTTACCCAGCACACTCTCACAAATGCCTATCCATGTCTTAAATATTCTTCCACTTTTTAATAGTTTTAAGAAGGAAGTTTCATAACCTCTGCATTCCTCCAGGACCTCTGGTTCTATGAAAGACATGCAGAGTAAAGAGTTTCAAAACTTGGTCGGTGTGGCCAAACTGCCAGGAGTCAAGTGTCAGCTGCGTGCCCTTGGTCAGGCCGCTTAGCCTCGCTTGTAGATGGAGAAGCCTCGGTTTCACCATCTACAACGTGAAGGTAATAACAAAACGATCTCTTAAGGTAGCAACCTCTTAAGTGTAATGTTCCTTGTAAAGTACCTAACAATGATTCTTGGAAAGTAGTAAGTATTCAGTGATTGTTATTAAGAGACATTAATTAAATATTTCGTTGGGAAATCATATTAACACAACATCACATTAGGTCCTGGAAAATAGGTAAGAAAGGTACAAAATATTGTCTCTGCCTTCACAGAGTTAATCATCATAATGTCTTACATATATGCATAGTATTTTTAGGGGAAAAAAAAACCCCATCTTATTTGAACCTCACAACAATTTTTTAAGATTTTGTTTCATTTGTGCGGACATTTTTCCCCCATTTGCTGGTGAAAAAACTGGAGCATAGGAAGGATGTGAGCTTGCTGAGTGACAGTGAGGGGCAGACACAAGGCTGGCGCGCAGGGCTCTGTCTTCCAGTCGGTGTCATTTCCAGTATACACCAGTCTCTCCCTGTGAGTAGCTATTGAGACAACAATACATAGAAAACAAAGAAGGCAATATGACAGTGTATAACAATGTGACAAAATGTGTGAATCAAGCACTTAACACATCAACACAGTTAGAGTTAAGAAAAGAGAATAATCAATGTGATCTAGAGAAGTTGGGAAAAGTAAAGTAAAAATTTTAATTAAAGATAAAAATAATGAACTCACTCACTGACCATTTTTCATTCTGAATGTTACTAAATACTGGTTTCCCCTGTATATTAAATTAAATAAATGTTACTTTGATTAGTTTTGCTAAACTGCATTAAATTATTAATTTTTTCCTAGAATTGTACTAAGTACTCTTTTCTTACACCATAAAGACGTTTGGAATATAAATGAAATAGCATATGTGAAGTGTTTTATGATCTTTGGAAGAAAGGCACCATGGAAAAGCAACCTCTCAACCCTCGGACGTTATGAACACAATTACACTGTCTCCCTTTAACAGAATTCTGTTCTCTCCAACTGCACTGAGAATAAAACAGGGAACATAGATTTCTAGTTCTTTTCCTGAGATTTAAAAATCTCTAGGCTGTGGTTAACTTTTGGCTTGAGACCACAAAAAACACACTCCAAATATTCATCATATCCAAAGGTTAAATAGGGTACACAAGATGTAATTGATTTATTGGCCATTGGTCACTGCAGTCATTGTATAGGACCATATGCAAACTTGCCCTCTCAGCTGTACTGTATTCTTAAAGGAACTCTGAGAAGCAAGCTAGATTTTGGAAAGCCAGTGACATACATCTTCCTGTCTCTTGTCCTGAGCCCCCACAAGGGATGATCTTGGAGAAACTTGCCATCGTGATGGTTTTTGTTGAAACAAATAAAATGGTAGACAGATTTGCCCCCATAGCTCTGCACCCTGTGTATAATAGACTATACATCAAACTTTTCTTAATCCTGAATGTTACAGTTACTCTCCTGGCCTAGGGGATAAATTGTTTTTCTGGATGCTGTCCTTTTGGAAGAGGCATCAACTTGGAATCTAACTAACAGGCCCAAATTCTGTTGTTACTGGATCCTTTGTAACATTATTTTTCCAGCCCTGACAAGAAACTGCTTTTCTAGAGGGACTCATAAAACTTACCTAGTGGCTTTGGTCTGGACTTTGAAGCATATACTGCAAATGGTTCCAAAGGCTTGCGTATTACTTGGGTCCTAGTGGGATGGTATCAGTGTATAAACTCTCAGAGCTTAATGGAAGAGCATCCTTCGTGATTCATCTTTAGTGCACGCCCACTCTTTTCATGCCACTTTTCCTACATGTCTGCACGATGCGGCAGCTGAAGACCCCACTGATACAGCACTTGGTTGTACCAACCAGCACAACTGGGCAACTGACTTACTTGGAAACGTATGCACTCTGCCTTTGTTTATTTAAAATTTAAACATATGAAGTATCTATTTAAAATACTTTTTTTTGTTGTTGTTTACAGCTGAATCCAGCTGGCACTGACATCACATGAGCCATTGTCTGGGAGCTCCTACCTAGAAACTAATATGTCAAAGTGAGTTACCAGATGTAGCTGGCGTGAGACTAGGTAATGATGATAGGTTTCAGCAGTTTTAGTGGGCTACATGGAAAGCCCAAACAAGTAAAATCTTTCACAGTGCCGCAGGCTGGTCCTTTCCACTGTGGGCAATTAGATCTGCTTCTGGTTCTAATGTTTACAGCACGGTTGTAGTTCAACCCAAGAGTCTCTGAACTGAGTCACACAAACACTCAGACAGACACACACACCCCCACACATGCACACAAACATTTTATAAGTAGGTCCCCCATCTCTAAATGTTAGATTACTTTAAAATTCCAAAACTTTATAAAACAGTTTTTCATCTTTGCTCTCTTCTCAACTGTTTGAATACCTGCTATATCTGAACATTTTATTTAGAGTTTATCTAAAAGAAAATAAGCATCTATGCAATGTTGAAATAACCCTGATATCCACAAAGATCATCAGTAATGTTCTTTAAAACATCAAGAACACTGCAGATTTGACTACGAAAATGTGTATTCATGGAATTGCATGATATCTAGGTAATCACAGATTCCAAAATTGGAGATAATTAGTGACTAAATGTATTATTCTTTAAGGTATACCTCTTTGAGGCCACAAATTTAATCACTGGTCAAGTATTTGAAGAAGAATTTATAATTTAAAATCAGTAAAAGATATTAAAAACAGTCTAATAACATTCCCTGTTTGATAACAACAGAAATGGAAACCCAGGTTGGCAAAGTTAGATTCTTACGATCACGCAACTGGAAAAAAAAATCACATGACTTTTTAGGACCAGACAGGTCGAGAACCCAGGTTGTCTGACTTCTAATCCACTGGAGTACTTCCCTCCTCCAGCCCCCGCCAAGTAGATGAAGCCATCTTTATGATAAAATTCTATGGAAAAACTTATAAATATTGGATTTCTGGGGAAGGGTATAAAATCACTATTGTGTAAATCTGGTCTGGGGTATGACTAATTAGAGATAAACTTTGATATAAAAAAATAGTCTGTCTAAGATCAGGAAGTTAACTGCACTAATGTCACATGGTGACCACCGAGGCTTAGTGGCAAACAAAGCTAGTGCCCCTCCGGCTTTTGGAAAGAGCTGGGATTGGTACTAAGACTGAAAGTCTCCAGGAGAGAAAGTCATGATAATCCTCTAGCCAAGTAGCTTAGCTCCCAAACTAATAGATTTGTAGAAAGAAAGAAGTTTAATGATACTTTCAAGGGGAGGTGTGAGCACAACCTCTAGAAAACCTTAGTGTGAAAATAACCAAATAGAACAAAGTGAAGGAGCCCAGTAGGACCAGAAAATACACTGAATAGCAGGAAGGGAACAGATTTCCTTATAAGTAACTCCCTCTTTGGCTAGATTAAAAAAAACATAAAACTGCAGCTCAGGATGGTCTTTCTTGCCCAGATCGGTTACCGTACACACACTCTCCTCAACTGATTTACAGCAAACATGTTTATAAAATCTGGTTTTCAAAAATCTCTTCTCCTACCTACACACCTAATCCATATATATATATATATATATATATTTTGTGAGTCCCCTGAGTTCACAAAGACACTTTATTTTAAAGGTGCCAGCTTCCCAGTAAGCTAACCACATCATCAAATGATGTGCCATTTTAATCAGAATTGCAGAGGAATAGAGAAAAAATAAGAAGAAAGCCAGCAAACGAAAGTTCTGTCGGGTTGAATAATGGTTTTGTAGTGGAATTAAACACAAGTTTGTCCTGATTTGTCCCTCCTCTTGGTTAAACTTATTGCTATCAAAGCCCTTTCTTGAAAGTAATTTAAGAGTTGGGGAAAAAAAATCTAAAAATAGGGAAAATCTGTAAAAAGATCCAAGGATGTGGAGGGAAGAATGGCCATGCTGGCACTGAAAGCACATTGGAAACAGATGTCAAGGAAGAGAATGATTTAGGTGGTGACTAAAAAGCCATTGTTCTTGCCCTTGGTCATCCTCCTTTGCTAGCTTTCTTCTTTTTAATCAATAATACTTGTTATTAGGTCTTTCCTCCGTCCTGGCTCCTTCCTGTCATGAGTTGAGCAGTATATATTCTTTTTGCCAACTTTCAGTTGATGGGGAGTTGGAAGTGGTGGCCATGACATGAGTCACAGTGACACATAGATTACTCATAGGTTTCCACTCCAGGCAGACAGAATCACCTATTAACAAGGAGTTCTTTAGGGCTGTTCAACAGCAGGGGACATGATTCAGTGGAATAAGATTATTCCACGTGGATTCTGAGTGCTTTGCCCAAAAGCTTTTCTTTTTTTTTTTTCTCATATGACCTTAGTGCATCAGCTTCCTTACTAGTCAAAAGTCACATATCCCTGGAGAGGAAATCACCATATTATTAAGGTTTAGGTGTCGTTGACAGACAGTAACATTCTTGTATGTTGAAGAATGAATTAGTCATGCTTTTGCCCAAGTTCCTTTACCGGTGACAGGGAACAGAAAACACAGTGACTAGAAATGACGAAGTAGAAGAGAATACAACCTAAAGCTAAATATATATATTTGGAACAGAAATAACTGTGTCAGGTCATGTCTAAAATGGTCAATAATTCCATATGTGTCAACCATTATCAAAGTCTAACATTTGCCAGTGCTAAGCTGTATAGGGCTCTGTTCTACACACTTTATTCACCTGCCTCAAGGCTTCCTTTTAACTGGGGAGATAATTACGGATGCAAAGTCTTGAAAGACGCATGTAACACATGCTTCTGGAAGCCATGTGCCTTGTAACCCTATTAAGGTTATTATTAAACAGGAAAACTTGTGTACCAAGACTTTATAGAAACTCACCCCTGAAAGGGCTGTCAGGTTTGGTGACTGAGTGTGAATCAACCCTGGGTATAGAATAGGCGTTTTCACCAAGCACAGTTAACATGTTCATTCAGTCACTCAAAGAAAAGAACCTAAAGTATGCTGGGAACTCATGCTCGATGCTGGGATGCTACAGTTAACAAGTCATAAAAGGCTCCTGCCCTCATGAAGCCCATATTCTACTGTGTGAGCCAACTGATAGCAATAATGACAGATAGTCCTAAGTTATAACGCACATGGGTCATTCAGATGCCGGAAGGGAACAAGTACACTACTTCTCGTGGTAATCAAGACAGTCTCTATGAAGAGCTGACGGTTAACGGAGACTTGGAGGAGGAGGAGGAGCCGTCAATATTAGGAGTCAGTGGATGGGGGAAAGGCCTAGGATACGTTGTTAGGCAAAGGGAGACAAGGGCAAAGACGAATATGAATAAAAAATGGGGAAGGCGTGATTTGTCACTATCATCAGCTGCACAACTGGAATGGGCTGAATGGAGTGACTAGTCATAACGCAGCTGAGAAAAGGATGCTGAAGTTCACATATGGTAGAGAGAGGCTCATGCTGACTGTGTCTTCTCACTAACCACCTGCTTTGGTGTTTCTGTCCTCCTCCCTCACCCATTACTGGCTCTGATAGCCACTCCATCTACTGGAATAACTTATTTCTATTGTTACTTTACTTTTCAAGTGTTTGTGCTGTCATTATGCAAATCAGTTATAAAGTCACTTGAAGGTGGACTACACATAATATTTGTGTATTTTTCAGGGTACCTACTCGCCTGGCATGCATTAGATGCTCAATGAATACATGTTCAAACAAATGACTACGGTGATAGTGAGAGGATGTGAAGGTCAAGGTTAAGTGTGACCATTGTTAGTGGCACCAATTTTTGAATTAGCCTAAAATGGTTGATATAGACAGTGTTTTAAGCAAGTCCACTGTCACCCAACCCATGTAACTGTCCCTCAAGTCCACTGTCATCCAGCAAACCCTAATCGGAGGTCAAAGTTAGTAGGGGTAATGAAAGAAATAGCAATTGTTCTCATTTCTGTTTAGCAGATTTAAAGGTTAGAATAACTGTTTCTTAGAACCCTACCAGATTCCCTCTTTCTCTAGACAGTGCTCATAGGTGAACTAATTTCTTTTAAAATAAAGGTTCGCATTAATTTCGAATTGGAGACTTATCTCTGCAGAGTGCTCTGGGCATGAAGGAACAGGTCAATCGCCTAAACTTCCTCCAGGCATGAGTGACTACAGGATAGTCTTCATCCAATTTATCCTCTAGCCAGAGGTTTTCCAAATCAAAGACAAGAACAAAACAAAGCAAAATCAAAAACATACCAGCAACACAAACAAGACGACATGACTCAGTCATTGCCTTAAACAAACAATTATTCAAAGTTTTCTCTTGGGCTAGATACTGAAAATATAAAAACAATCCTAAAAACCCATGGTGCTGGATTTGAAAGAGATCTTTAGTTACCTAATGTAACCTATAATTCTTCCAGTAAAGAACTTCAGGCCTAACATCACAGATTTTGTCAGTAATCCTACTGAGTTAGTCTGAGCCTCCTGATTGCCAATCTAAAGCCCTTTCCACAATTGTTCCATAACAGAATTTAAAGCAAAATGGAAGGAAATGTGTATACCTAGTTGTTACAATTTAAAAAAAACATATATTGTTTATATCTTAAAGTGACCCATTTTACTGACAAGAAAGTTGAAACCCAGAGATGTTATAGTGTGATCTATTTCTCCAAAAATGTCAAGCTTTAAACCACTGTTTATACTTTGGCTTTTCTAATTCTTGAAAATTATTTAAAATTTTCTTGGTTGTTTAAAAATACCGGGCTTCTTATGTTGACCATTTTGGCATATTTCAGTCTTTATATGAGTTTGATGTCAGAGACCAGAGTAACACCTGAGAGGGGCTTCAATTACCTCTTGAGCCCTCCTCATTTTCTCTGTACAATTACCCTGGTCTCCATCTTTATTGTGATGAAAAGCTGATTCTGTGTTCTCTGTGGTTTTCTCTACTATAGGCATCTGTCTCGTTAACTTGAGACGAGAAAGCATAAGGAAGCACAAGTCATGCTTCTATTCTCAAGCCTTCAAATGCCTCATAACTGTCTTTTCATCCAAGTAAAAGAGTCTCGTTCCACCACTACTGTCCTTCCAAGAGCTGAGCTGACTCATTAATTATGTACATCTCCTCCATTGCTATCTGCTTCCAGCTATTTTTTTTTAAACCTGGGTTTTTTTTTTTTACCACATTTTTCTTGAGAACATTAAAATTTATTACCCCAAAAATGAATCATTAAAAAAAAAATGACTTATGGCTGTTGTCTCCCTTGAAGACACCAGTTCCTACTGCTGATGTCGAGACTGATGTTGTGTCTTTTACAAAATGACAACAAGTCTCACTACAAAGGAAAAATGCTCCCCAAAGAAGGCAGGAGCTTAGGGCCCCTCTAGAGCTCTGTTTGTAATCCTACTCAAATACCAGGCGCTTCCAAGGGGACCACACACCTGGAATATTGCGAGTTTAGAAAGCTTTTAAAATCTCAGTCAGAACTCACTCTTTTCCCAGAACTTTGCCTTCCTTGGTTTCTTTTTATCCCTTTGGAATTCACCAAAGCGCTCAGACTTTTAGAAAAAAAAAAAGTTACTGAATAAATATTGAGTAATATGACCCAACTTTTGTGTTTTTAGACATGTGGCAACCAAATTATTCAACCCAAGGCAAACAGGCTGCAAAATCATTGAATTTTCATAGCCTGGGTTTAGCCCTTGGCTGTCTTCCTCCTTTTTCCTGTCTTTTTTTTTTTAAAACTCATTCTAGTGAGATTACTTTTTAAAGGTACAGGTTGCTTACCTATCTTTGAGTCTTAGAATCTGCCTGCTTTCTGAATGTTCCTTTTCAAAATTTAAATTGAGAAAGGAAAATTGCCTTGTTAGAAAGCCAGGAATTGACTAGCAGCAGAAAAGTGTCCCAAATAGGGCTTTTTTGGACAAACTTCGATGCATGATTTCCATGTGCAATTTTGAGTCTACTGTCATGTCTCAGTTTTTTTTTTAATTTAAAAGCTTTTATTCATTTTTCAAGCTCCCTAGATCTTAATTATGCTCTCCATCAAACCTTAACTAAGCCATATCAACATATCTGAATGTCTTTCTCACTTTCTCCTGGTTATGCTGTGATAAGGATCTTACTGAATAGTTAGACTCCAACAAGCAGCGAACAGAAGTAAAAAGGAAGAACAGCCATGGTTTTGACTAGTCCGTCTCCAAGGAGAACTCGCAGCAGTGGTCGGTGGCAGGTGTAAAGCCTACACTTACAAAACGACTACTATGTGCCAGACTACCTGCCTGCTCTGTGTTCACTCAATCTTCAAATGACCCCAGGAAGTAGGTGGTCTTACTTCCATTTTATTTTACTTTATTTTTTTGAACACTGAGGCTCAGGGAAGTGAAGTGTGTTACCCAAGGCACACGGCTAGTAAGTAGCAGGACCTACAGGAGAACGCAGGTCATTCTGACCGTCAAGCCAGTTAACTTTCCACTCTACTCCCCTGCTCTCCCTCCTCATTATAGTTTAGTTGGCTCCGATGAAAACATTCTCATTTTCCTCTTTATTCAATATCCAGAAATGAATTGAAAAATGAGTAATTAAGTGATTCATCCATAGAGAAATCGGGAGTAGGTTACATATCTGAAGCCAGAATTTTATGTCTTTAGCAAAGAGGTGTTTTGTTCAGTAATGAACTCCTATAATAATAAGAATTCCAATATATGAATATTTCATGTCTGATCATTAATTTGTATTTACTGAGCACTGATAAGAGCTTCAATGAAACACACATGTGAACTTTGTACTCTGAAGTTACCATCTAAAATAGACACAGAGTCACATGGAAAAATGCCAACATGGGGGAAATTATCAAGGTAGTCCCAGAAGAAAACTAGGGCATGGGAAGGCTTGCTTTATGTCAGACATCCTCAAGGTTCTGATCAGAAATCCCTTCAGAAAGATGTCTTAAGAGAGTTAAAGCAGATAAGGTGACACAGATTGTGTTGAAGTTTTTGACTCTATGGAAATATACTGGTCCTAGAGAGGTGAAAGGAAATGTGTGAGATGAAGTCAAAAGCAGTGCAAATTGTATTATGATACCTCATGTTCTTAAGTGTTTTCTGTTTTAAATGAGAATTGGCTATACTGAGAGAGCTAAACTTTGAGCTGTATCTGCATAAAACCACTGTAGCTTTACATAGAGCCACTGACCCATCTTTTGGGTGAAAACTATTCAAAATAATGTTATTTCACACTTTGTGGAGCATTTTATTCTCCAAAGAACATACATCCCCCATATTACATGTAAGGTGTTTTCATGCTATTTTCTAAGGTTTAGGACTAATGCTTGACTGAAAATAAACCATGTCTATGCCAAGTTGATGGTAAAGGAAAAAAATATACTCATGAAAGACCATCACGCTACATTCAGATTCTGGCAGCTGCACAGCTGGGCATCCGTACTGGCTGAGACCTGGCCACTCTTGACAGTTGCTGGGATTCAGTGGTGCAGGATACGAGGCATGCTGTTGAGAAGATGTGCATGTGCTGCTGAACTTGGCTTTGGTCACTGGGATGTGCTAAGTGCAATCTACACTCATCCCAATGAAGGAACTCACGTGCCCAATTATCGGAGCACTTATTAAAAGGACGCTGCCCTAATTACAATCGGAGCTTAGTGTAACCAAAGAAACGCAAATGAATGCCACAGCTGAATCTCACTGCTTTTCATAAGCCTTGCAATAAAAGCTAAACAGTTTTTAGTGGCTTTTACAATTATACTTCCCTTCAATTTTCCAAAGGTTACAGGGCCCGAACCACACAAATCCCATTAAAGTAAGTAGTTGTTGTGCAATGAGTTCCTTTGAAAACAGTCTTCAATGCCCATAAAATGATCAGCGGGCTGCTCTTTAGATCCGCTTGCCTGCCATGTTTTCAACCAAGGGGCAGATGACAAGCTTTGATGTGGCGGTTGGTTTCTGCTACCGAAGCTGGCATTTTATCTTCTTGCATCAGATTTCTTCCCAAATTGATGTGACTCAGGCATACGAAACAGATTTTTCTTCAGATTTTATTCCTAAAATATGTTTTTGCTGTACCTTTAAATTACATTTGGCTGACTGATTTGGAATCTCCAAGGCTTCTCCCACAAGATACAGAGCAGGAGAGGGTCAGGGTCTTGGGGAGTTAACCGGAGCCTGTGTGATGAGTGCAAGGCGATCATGGCGCGCTGCCTGGGCCTCCCGCTGGAGGATGGCTCTCCATCCTGTCTTCTCTACCTGTCTTCAGTGCAACTTGAGCAGCCGCAAGTGAAGTCCAGAGTGAATTTCAAGCTAGAGCCAAGGACAGAGCTATTGTTCTGTTCAACTTCTATTTGAAAGCACGAGGGGTCTCCTTCTCCTCAGGAATTAGGGCTTCCTTTCCTGAAGAACTGCTTCATAAGTATTCTACCATCCTGACCCACTGGAAACACCATTCTCCTAGCGTCTCTTCCTCCTGTGTGTTCCTGTTTGTTTCAATCATTTATCTTAGATGTGCTTTTCTGGTAAGGAATAAAAATGAAGGATGAATTCATTCCTTCATTTACAAAGGAATGAGAACCACAGAGCCTTTTCTCACCTCTAAATCTGGTGAGAAACCTACTTGAAAAAACAACAGGGTAAAAGGATTTTTTTCCTCCACAGGTAAAATAATGCAGGGACAAAAGATAATGTTAACCTAACTGTTTGCTATACACTGTTAAAAAAGAATAATTGGAATTCGGGAATTATTCAGCCCTTGAAAACTTCATGTAAATCACCAAGGTTCTAATTTTCTGGGACTGCTTCTATACCACAACACTATAGAACTCTTTCAAAGTTTACTGTCATTTAATTCATCAAAAGACCCGATGTCTTTTTTTATAGAAATACTGAGTGCACAGAGGTGGCAGGATATTTACACAGAAAGAATTGAACCATAATTTTAAAAAAGTATTTGATTCTATACTAAAATATGTATGGGACTTTAGGTATGGAGAGATCCGTATGGAGTGGTGTTGTCAGCAAAGTTTTCTAGAGAAAGTAGGATTGAGACATGTCATAGGAAACAGGTTTTGAACTGTGTCTTGAAATGAAGAGAAGTCCTAATATGAATGTGGGGAGAAGATGGAAGCCGGGGGTTCACTACTGTGCTAAGGCAACCTTGTACATATTTAATTGATGACACAGAGACTTACAGAGGCCGCTGAAAAGGCAAATTCAAGAACGTCCAGATCAAAGTAGCTTTCCTGGATGAGCATGGCTGCATTTTTTAACGGCTCTTCTGGCAGGAGTAACGACCCATGATACTCCTCTGATACCAGTGATACACGTGGACCGTCATCCCGAGACCCTCTTTGTATGGCTGGTGTGGGTAAACCTGTCTTCGCCATGAAAACCTCTCCCAAGGTGGTGGGTTTTTATGTATATCCCTGCTGCATCCTCGTCCCTCTCATGCACAGCATGTGTACTGTCATTTGCACTTAAAAGTGGAGTGGAATTAGAAGTCCTGGCTTCTAGCTCTGGCTCAGGCACAGCTTGTATTGTGATTTGAGGCAAATCCCTTCATTCTTCGAGGCCTCATTTACCGCATGTAAAATAAGAGGATTAACTTAGACAGTTTCTCTGGCTTCATGCGCTGCCAGTATTTTATGACTCATGAATCCCAGTGAAAATTCACCTGTTAATAGAGTCATTTCTCTTGTTTTTATTAGAAAGCATGGCAATCACTGTATACTTGCAATTTACTCAGTTGTCCACAACGTACATAGTCGTCCGTAAAAATCTGTAAACGCTCTGGATTTGAAACATCTTTCTGATAAAAATGCATCCATGTACCTGGTGGTTATTCTGCAGTTTGGTGAATCCTACCCATTTCAGAATTCCAAAGAATTAGCTCTTTTCTGATGCCCATCAGACATCAGTATCCTTGGACAGCATCTTTCAAAATCCACCTTTGCAAGTAGCTATTTTTACAAGAAAGACGAGCTTTCACCAATGATATAACATCGCTGTGTTCTCTCCCCCATATTCAACCAGAGTCCAGAATCTGATAAAAGTCCTTATCCCAGGTATTTCAGATGCCCCATGTTTGTAAACCTCTACGACGTTCAGGTTTCCTCTCGTGCTGCTGGTGAGACTGTGCTGGGTCCTAGTCTTCTGTGTTCCGGGGGGAAAACAGGAAGCTCACAGGTGGTGATTAGTGAGCAAAGACAGAGGAGCCGAGGGCTGCCGCTCAGGCTGTCTCTGTTGCCCCCTCGCCGTCATTTCCTATTACACTCGCGCTCCACAGGACACTTGCCAGACCCAGACTCCTTGGACCCCTGTTATTTGAGTGTCTTTTCTCACCTTCAGCAGGATCTGGACTGGTGTTTTCATTTGTTAAAAACAACAAGAACATTTGCTGGGAAACTTTCACTGGAATCATTTCAGGTCATCATAGCTATTTATTCTCTGTCATAAACTATAATTCTCCATTTCCCTTACTCCCACGTCAGGGGAGCTGGTGGTTTATGGTGGACAGTCAGTGGAATTTGAGTGAACAGTGGAAGATTTCAGAGAACTAGCGAGAGAGATTCTGCAGCAGGTTGTAGTACAAAGAACAAGACATAAAATATTCTTGTTCTCCATCACAGTCTGGCAGGACAAGAAGAAACAGGCTTCCCAAACAGCATAAAGGATTTAGAATTTGTGGTTATACCTGAGAAAGCACTTTCTTTGAGGAAAGAAAGCAAATCATGGGATTGGCTTAGTAAGAGATTTCCTTTATATGATTAAAACAGCCTAGGGCCTGTCTCATCGGTCTCACTCTTGGGTAGGGATGGAAGCTAAAGACTTTGCAGACCTGTGTTAAATGGGAGCATGCAATGCAGGTGTGGTGCTGTCAGAAGGGCCTGAGTGACCTAGAGAGGCCTGAAGTGCAAGCCATACAGAACTGCAGAAAGGGAATGGGAGCAATGGGAACTGCCTGCAAACATTCAAATAGGAAGGAGAATGCAGATGCAAGGCAACAGCTGAAGGATGTGTGATCCTAGGTGTCTGAATTCCACTGTTGACATGATTGTGAACTAATTTTCCTAATTGCTTTTAAATCAGGGATGGTAAAATCAGGGATGTTGGTTGAAACATTCCAGGCTTTGATAGATCCCAGAAATCACGATAATGCAATTTGGCTGCATTCTCAAGATGCCGCTGACCTGACATTCTTATTGAGAGTGTCACAGCAGTGCCTTCAAAGCAGGGCTCCTCAGTGAGGTGCCGCAGATGGAAAAAACCAGAGAGATGGGCCATCATAACGCTGAGAGAATGGGGGCCAGCAGCTTCTCAGTTAGAGGAATGCGGTCGAGTTTTTATGGGTTTTATTCTACAGAAACAGTTTTCTAAAGACAAGAAAGGTTTCACATTTTCCCCGGGAACAAATTCAACAAGCACTTACTGGGTGCTTTAAATGTCAGGAGGGAGGCAGCCGTCTGTATTCCGAGCTCCCAGGGCACTCAGGAAGACAGGGTTTCTCATCAGAACGACTTGGAGCCTCTTGTTAGGTGCTGAGAGATGTGGGCCGGGAACCCCTGGATTTAAGCTACACTTTGAATCTTCACCCAAATCTAGAACATGCCCTCAATTTGCAATAATAATACTGCAGCTCAGGTGGGCGCCACTCTCCCTGGGACCTCAGGATTCCTGCTAGCAGTCTTCTTGACTGTTTTGTGTCAGTCAGAGAGGAGCAGGGGGCTTTCCGTGTTGGAAAAAACGTTTGAGAACTACTTCCCACTGAACGTGGGGCAAGTGCCACGCTCTTCTTTCTCTCCAGCCTCAGTCTCACTCCTCGTGTTTCCCTTTGCGTTGAGCCTCGTCAGGGGAGAGTGATTGGCAGTGCTCGTCCAGTTCATCAAGCCGAGCGTGTGACTTGGGCTCAGCAGCTCAAGCCGCACATCTCTGAGCGCTGCACGGGCTCTGCGGTGGCTGGGCTACAGGGGGACAGCTTGGTGGTGGTGATGGCACAGCTGGTCTTCCGCTCAGCTTCACACGCCCTCATCCCCGCCTGGGCTGAGTGGGGGCGGCAGGGCAGGAGCACGCCACTCCCTGACTGCTGCAGGCAGGCTAGGGGATCAGCTCGCCAGGGTGCCTTTGGGGGAACTCAGAGAAAACCAGGGAGGAATCTTGACAGGTAGAAACTTGGGGTCATGATTCCTCCAAGGTTCCTAAGACCTCAGGGCCCTACAACTCCAGTTTTGCATGAAACCATTTCAGAGATCTTTCAGGCCTGTTTCCTGCTTCCTGAATTCTCACAGGGTGAGTCCCAGGCCAGTGTCAGCTGGGCTGATGGTGTTGAAGGACTAGCCCCGATCTTGGCCGAGGCCCCTGAAGCCTGCGGCAACAGCATGAGGCCTTGAGCAAACAGAGTTAGCAATTACTTGCTGTTTCCAGGAAATGCATGGCAAAGCGGACATCCCTCTAGTCGGCGTGAACGTGGTCTTTCCTCTGTAGCTGTATTTGTGTTACATGGCTATGCTGAGGTGAAGTAACCAGGGAATAGTCGGTCCTCTTGGTTATGACAGCGTAGGAATAAATGAGGTCCAAAGCAGTCTGCCTTTCTCCCCCCATCTCTGGAGAAGTCCGGAGAATATGGGGAGGAGTAACATTTTCCTTTAGCCTTCTTTGACAAAACAAACTTCAAGGAGCATGCAAGAAATGTCTTTCTAATTGTTCAGGTCCGGTCCCAGATTTAGAAGCAACAAGGAAGCATCAGAACCATCGGGGGTTCTAGGCACACAGACGCGATAGCACCAGTGCCCACATCTGCGCAGTGAAAGTGGCATTTAGCCACAGACTTTGACGAGCATATGAGCAAATGAAACCATCTCATGGTAGAATCTGGGACCTCCAACGTGACTTTAGCTCCTTATCATCAATTTCTTTTATTCCAGATGACCAACTGAACTCAGAGGAAAAGAAGAAGAGAAAGCAGCGAAGGAACAGGACAACCTTCAACAGCAGCCAGCTGCAGGCTTTGGAGCGTGTCTTTGAGAGGACACACTACCCAGATGCTTTTGTGCGAGAAGACCTGGCCCGCCGGGTGAACCTCACTGAGGCCAGAGTGCAGGTAACCAGGGTATTCCCCTCCTCAGAGACACATCTCTGAAGACTGTTAAAAAACACAAGTTGTAGGTTTCAGACTGGAGCAGGTACTAATAAGGATTATAAATGGGCAGCTTGAGAACAGAATCCGTTTCTAACTGTGTTTCTCTTGGCAGCACGGTATTTTTAAAAATCAAAGTGAACGCCTTTAAGTAGGGCAGAATGTGCCTTGCTGCAGGTCTCACCCTCCCCAGGGCTTCCCACCCTTCCAGATTCGTGTTCCAAACATTGTCCCTCTGAGCAGGTGACTCTGCACCCCTCTCCCACGAGCTTTCAACTTTAGCTGCAGGGTGACCAAAGGGATGGACTCTCCGGCCCCCTCCTCAGGTTTCCTCCCCGACTCTGGGACTGTACAAATCTTCAAGAAACATAGTATACACACACACAGGCATGGACACGGATGGGAGTGGGAAATTAATGCATCAAAGACCTTCCACTTAGGAGCTGCGTAAAGAGCACGTTCGAGTAGATGATTTTGCGAAGCGAAGAAGGGTAGGGACACGTAAGACAGGGTAAAGAGAGGACAGCAGTTCTCTCTAACATGAATGCCATGACTCAGCAAATCCAAGTCAGACAGCTAGAAACAGTGCCGTCTGGGATGAGGAATAACAGTGACGATAACAATGCAGTAACACTAGCTGGGTCCTTGTTCACCAATGAGTGTTCTTAGTTACATAAACTAATCTGTCTAATCCGCACACCAATTCAACGAGGTGGACAGTATTACTCATCTTCAGGGGAAGAAACTGAGACACAGAGGTCAAAGTGCTTCATGCAACGTCACATAGCTAGGAAGTGGCTGAACTAAGATTTGGAGATGGCTATGCCGATCCAGAGTTCGTGCTTTCTAGCACGATAGTAGACTTTAAATAAATGAGTCTTCTGGCGAAATGCTTTTTTCAAGTAGTGCTTTGCTGTCTCTGCTGAGAGTCAAGATTCATTTATCTTCCATATTGCCGGCGGTAGGCTGCTGTTTCGCTAAGCGAGGTGGGTCAAATCTGTCTTGTCTTCCTCACGAAATTATTGTTTGTATACCTGTGTTCAGTCTGGGCTTGAAGGATTTCTTTCTGAAGATAGTAACTCTCTTGATGGGGGCTTGAGCTAGACTCAGAGGGCTGGGAAGGTAGGAACTGTATCCAACACCCTGTACTGTGAGAGACATTTGTTAATTTGAGGGACAGGGTCCTCGAGGTCTCTTTAGCCTGAAAAGAAGGTGTGTGAGGGTTTTCACCCTGGGAAACAGGGTCCTCATTCAGAAGAGGTCAGGAAGGAGGAAAAAAATGTCAGTGACAAAAGGGGATAGTTGCCTGGGCACCGTGGTGCCTCCAAGGATAGGTTAGGAGAAGGCGTACGCGACGATGTGTACGTTACGTGGTACATCACTGCTCTCCAGTCCCTCAGGGCTCAGGTGACATTGGTCCACAGGCACAAAGCTCAGTCGTGCCCTCTCCGCTCTGCCGTCCAAAGCAGAACACTGAGGTCTGCCTTCCCACATCCTCTTCCCCCGTGCTGCTTACCACAGCTCTCCAAACACACTCTGTTTCTACTCTTAAATCCCTTCCTCTCTCCTTCAAAACCCCCATATTTTTTATGTCTCAGGCTTGGCCTGCAGTGGTATAATAAATAATTTTAGGCCAATAACCCACAGTCCCTGAAAGTACCACTTTTGCCATGGCGATCTGAATTTGAAATAAAGAAACCTGGACAGGGCCATGCTGGAATTTTTTTTTTAAGATGTGGAAGAGCAATTTTGGGTTGGGGAGCTATTTCAGCCCCATCACAACAATAAGCAGATGACTTTCCTATCTGTTGAAACTATTAACGTCCACCTTTTCCATCCTGCTATGTTCTAAAGTCTTTTAGAGTTAAGAGCATTTCCTATGTGAGCAGGAAAGAATTCTCCCTCCATGACCTTTCTTCTCCCTTCGTGAAGTCTCACCCTTTCCCAGTCTGAACCACTCCCTCTGACTCTGGACTTCTTTATTTAAAAGAAAATTTTTAATGGAGGTACTAGGGGTTGAACCCAGGATCTCGTGCATGCTAAACGTGCACTCTACTACTGAGCTATCCCCTCACCCTGACTCTGGCCTTCTTTATATTTATGGCATTTATCACAACATGACATGTATTATATTGAGCTGTATGTGGGCCAACTTCCCCAACTAGACTGTGAAGTTCTCCTGGATGGAAGCCATATCTTATCATCATTGTGAAATTCTTTTTTTTTCTCTCCTCTCCTGTTTTCCGCTCAAACATTTATCGAGCATCTGTTATTCTCCTGGAGCTGTTTTTGCTTTGCTGGGGATGAGTAAGACACTGGCCCTCTTCTGAAGGGCAAAGAAGACAGATGGGCACATCCTACTGTTAATATAGAGTAAAATGATTCCTACACTAAGGGAATGTTCGAGAATTAGTGACAGCCCAGAAGAAGGCATGATAAATTCTGTCCAGGGAAAAAGGGGAGAATACGTACGCATTAAGCAGCCATTCAGTGAAACTCTCACAACAACCCTATAAGCAGGTATTATTATCTTCATTTGACTGGGAGACAAAGGATCAGAGAAATTAAATAACTACCCAAGGGCAAATGCTTAAAACCGTGGAGCCAGTATTTTTATCCAACTCTGTTAAAGTCATGTTCTTTCCACTCCAACATTTCACAAAGAAGGTGATGTTAAAGTTAAACCTTGAGAAAACATGTCTTTGACACCTGGACAGAGTGGGAGACTATCACAGGCAGGGAGACCACTCGGCGTGAATATACATAGGGGGAACATAACTGAATACATTTTGGGAGTCTTGGGCCTAGGGTAGGATTTGGAATAATAAAGGGCCAGTGCATGAAGTCCAAGAGACACAGGATGTGGCTGGATTGGTGGACAATGAGCTAATTCTTGAACAGTCTGTGTTCTATGGTAAGACGTTTTGATTTAATTCTGTGAGTGATGGAGAGTCAGTGATGATGTAAAGCGAAGCACTAATACAATTATATTTGCATTTAAAATGATAACCTTAATAGCAATGTGGAAGACACGTTAGAGACAAAAGAGCTGAGAGTCTGTGAAGCCAGGCAAGGTTCTGCCTCTACTGATTTCCACCCTGGCCTGCCTTCCACATACTTTCCATGGTTATCTTATGTGAATGTTGCCCTCTAGAGCTGTGAAGTTGTCCCATTCCACACCATAGGGTTTCTTTCCCCCACACCTTGCCATGCTTTCCCATAGTTGCACCTAATTCCTGTTTTGCCATTTTTCAAATGTATATGTCTGTCCTCTTTTAATAGATGGTGAGCTGCTTACAAACCGAGAATGTCTCATTTCTCCCTTCCTAGTATTTAAGCCAGGGTCCGGAACACAGCAGGCACTCCATAAAGATTTCTTGAATGAGTAAATGAATGAATAAAATTCCACAGCAGTCTGGATGAGTTGTATGATCATGAGTCAGATGTCCTTGAGCTCAGAAACAGCCATTTATTATTTGTGTGAACGTCAACAGATTACTTAATCTCACTGAAACTGTTTCCTCAACTTTGAAATAGAAACATTAAAATCTAACTGTAGAATTGTCTTGAGAACTAGCAACAAAGTATGGAATGTGCTCATATAAGTTCCTAGCCCTAACAGCACTTAATAAATGGTAGGTTTATCATGAGCTGTAGCCAGTGATGTCAGCACCACCTATCTCCTTGGAACCCTAAAATTAAACATACTCCAGTCAACTTCCAGTCTTCAGTATCTGCATTTCCGTTTCACAAATTTCTTTCTAGAACTTCAGGAGACATGCCAGTAGTGCTGGAACACTAATAACCAATGACTGACAGAAGCCAGCATACAAATCCATAGCGCTCTCCCCCTCGGGTGGGAGGTGTGTGTCCTGCATTCGTCCTTTGAGTCCCTGCAGGACTGGGCTACCAGGGAGCTGGCTGAGCAGCACACAAGTTAGAGGCTGCTCTTCCGTTGCTACTTCCTCACTCTCCTACTGGTGTTCCTTGCACTTCCCAAATAAACTATTTGCTTCTTAAATCCTTATCACAGGGTCTACTTTGGGGAAGATGGAGAATTTTCCTTAAATATCTAATAAGTATTTTGAAAACAGATGAAGTTTTGGCATTTTGAAGAATTTCGAAAAAAAATTAATGTCATTGTATCTGTGGCAGAAACCTAGTGAGATTTTTCTTCTTCTTCTTCTTCTTTAAATTACAATTCCAGCAGGGATTATAATCCATATTTTGCTACCACGTGAGTTAGCCATGGAGCTCATCTCCGGTGGCTTGATGTGGGGAAGTACCTCATGATCTTGTCATAACAGTCTTTGTCCTTAACAGGTCTCTCACACGGCCCACTAGGAAAAGATTACGGCATATATCTACGGTTCTAGAAAGAATTCCATACTTAGCCTATATTTCCCTCGGGAAGGCATGATATAGGAAAATCAACCAGGACTTGATTCATGAAACCTCTTCTTTGTTTCTCCTCTCGCTCCTGATGCCCTTCTCTCCTCCCGACGATCTTCCAGGTGTGGTTTCAGAACCGAAGAGCCAAATTCCGCAGGAATGAGAGAGCCATGCTGGCCAATAAAAACGCTTCCCTCCTCAAATCGTACTCAGGAGACGTGACTGCTGTGGAGCAGCCCATCGTACCTCGTCCTGCTCCAAGACCCACCGACTATCTCTCCTGGGGCACGGCCTCTCCGTACAGGTGAATGACTGGCCCACTCTCCCTTGCTCCACTTCCGCACGTTTCTCCGCGGTCGGTCATGTTCAAAGCTGCTTGTGCAGCTGGCTGACATTTCTCACTGGGTTACCCTCTTCAGAGACATTCAACTTGCTGACATCCCCAGATTTTCACAGGAGATTGCTAGTTGCCCCAGGAGCAGGGTGTGGGGCAGAAGAGAGAGGGACAGGCCATCAGCCATCTCCTCTTGGACTCAGGAACTCTTGCAAAGGTTTCAAAGATGGGGAAGAATCTAAAAGGAAAGATCATTAAGCTCTGCCCAGAGTCCCTCTTGCAATCATTCTGGAGCAAAATTTTACCCCATTTCTAAATTTAAGATAGATTTGTTTTTATTATACTTAAGTAGGAATCTAACACACAAGGTTCTAAGTGTATGACCAAAGGCAAACTTCACAGTAAAACTGATTTTGAATGAAAAGGAAAGAAGGAAGGAAGGAAAAAAAGGAGAGAGACAGAGAGAGATTGAGAAGAAAAAAAAAAAAATCCAAGGTCACTCAGATCCTGTTCCTGGCCACAATTCTTTGTTAGTAGGTGGGGATGTCTTATGATCCAAGATGCTTCCTATTCTGTTGCTAATTCTTACCTACTTATCTGAAGTTTTTTGGGAGTTAGTTTGTGTGTGTTTTTTAAAAAGTATATATAAAAACAAAGTATAATTTACACTAAATTTTTATATTTAAAAGGTGAAAAATACTAAAAAAGCAAATAGAAGACTATTTCAAAAAAAAAAAAAAAGCACTTGGAAAGGCTTTTAACCTCCATTTATTATGCTGTTGAGAACACATAGATTAATGCCAGAGGGAAGCTGAGACACACGTGCCTAGGGCAATGTCATCAGCCTTAAGTGTCATTCTTTAAACCTCAGCCTGAGTACTCTTAGAAACCAGATCCAGGTTCAACTCTCTGGCTCACTGCAGTGGAAGGCGAAGTATTCACAAATTCATTTATTATGCTTCTGTTTACCTTTTTATTGTTAAGGTTAATTAAGGGTTTAAAGAGAGGTTTTAAACTGATTATAGGAGATTATCTCTCAGCTGGGGATGAACTCCTGCTATGAAACACAACATTTGTGAAATGCAAATACTTTCCAAAAGTTGATTGCTCTAATCAAAGCCAAGAAACCTCACCTAAATATTCTTTCTGTTTCAAATAAGTTCCTTGAAAGAAACACCATAAATGCATTTGGAAACTTTTTTTTTTTAATCCCCTATTGTAAAATTTGCCTGAATTACTTTGGTCTTTGTACATGGAAACCCTATGCAAAGGAAATTGGAAATTTCTATTGCTCTCAGATAGAATATGCCTTGCTGATTTCAAAAAGATTAGTCAATCTGTATGTCCTATTTGAAATTTAGACTCCTCTTCTATAGAATTTACTAAAAACACATTTTGAAGACCACTGTGAAATCACGTAATCTTTAAATTTTTAAATACATGGAAGATTGCTTTGTTTCTCTGATACATATGGATAGTTCACAGACTCATTGAATGGCTTGGGAAATGGATGTGCTTCGGAGCTTGATGTTTCAAGGCCTCTGATTTGAATTTGGTCACAATCAGCAAGTTTTGCTTACTTTTCTTCCTGGGCCCTAGTGAGGAGCTTTCCGTACCAGCGCTAATAACCCAGATAGCTGTCATGTGGTTCTTAACGATGAGAGGCGGAGGGCAACACACTGCATGAGCAGGGACGAAATCCTTCCTGAATCAGTACTGGCTAGATTCCCTGGACCTCAGCGCAAGTTCAAGCCCCAGTGCCTGCATCATTTATCCTTTGTATATGGGCATCTACCTGAAACGATTAACATACAATTTATGTGTGCTTTTTGGGGAAGTGTTCTATTTTAATTTGAAAGATTATGTAGAAATACTAGATACATTTTTCAAAAACATTCATAATTCCACCATCTTGAGATAATTAGTTTGTTTATTTTTGCAATTAGAGTTCAGTATTTTTTATAGTACAGATTTAGTGTATATACTATTTTGTATTCTGCTCTTTTCACTTAAAATCATATAACCTAGTACTTCTTACTCATTTTATGGTATATTTTTATATCATTTCTCTCTTAGACACAGAGTTTGTAAAAAATAATTAATTAAAAGTTCATAGAATCTGATTGTTCATATTCTGTATGAAGAATAAATTAATCTCCAGCTTTAAGTAGAAAAATGGTGGTTTAAGCAGTAATTTAATCAATAATAATGTTTTTGACCCAATGTTGACTGAAGTGTTTATATTTTGATTAATTTCTCAAAGTGGCAAAAAGCTATTCTGTTACTTGGAGAGTTTTCTGCTATGTTTAGAACCAAAATATGTTATCATTTCATATTTTGAAGCTCGGTAGGAAATACAAGTCTTGTTAAGGAACTATAAAAGAAAAACAAGTGGTGAAAAGCCGAGGAAACGGTAGACCTTTTGTGTTATGGAAAAGTAACTCGCTATTTCTGTTGGTACCATTATGTCAAGTTAGTTATCTCACATGTGACATTCATTAAAAGGCATTTCTCTTGGTTAATCCTTGGTTAATGCTCCTGTGTGGCAGCTCTGTCCTTGATCTGGTTCCAAAGAGACTGAACACTTGCCCAAGTTTAAGCCTTCAGTAAGCAGAATTAGAGCCAGAGCTCACGATCCCTGTCTCTGTCCAACATGTTAGGCCACATAACTATGTTTTCATTCAAATTAAACTTTACATGATATTGAAAATAGCGAAAAGTTTGTAAGACTGGGAAACTCCGTAAACATGCCTGTTTGATTCAGGGTCTGTCTCAGATCCGTGAAGCACGCCTGTGCCTGAGGTCCATGTTCTGGGGTGTGTGGGCTGCCCCCCGGGATGAGTGATGTGGCTTGGTCATGCAATCCATGTTCATTGAGCAGACAGTTTTGCCAGAGAGGACAGTTTACTGACTTCCACAGCTCTCCCCTAAAAGAAGAGAGGAGGAAACCAAGACTCAAAGCAAGAGTGTGCATATGGTCAGAATTACGGGATGGGAAACAGCCAACACATTTTTTTTCTGGGTGTCTTTTATATCCAGAGTGATGGCTGTATAATTTATCATCTAAACTGGGACACTTTTGAGAGTAAAAGGGGAGTGCTATTAATAATGACACTAGGACAACAGGCATAAACCAAGACTGTCCCTGGCAAACTGAGACATATGGTTCACTCTATTTATAGCATGTCCTGACCTCCATCATTCCCTTGAGCATGTTAGAGGTGATGATGTCAGGCAGGCGACTGAGTCACCAGAAGGAGCAAAGCATCCTCTAACATGGACACTACTGTCCTGGCAGGTGTCTTTTTTATCTACCCGTAGCCAGCTGAAGGAAGCTTGTCTTTGGCACCCATGCTCACTGCTTAGCTCAGAATTGTTCCTGTAGGTAAATGAAAGCGCACAAAAGCACCAGAGTTACTAAGATTCATTACCTTGTAGTGCTTTTCCTCTTGGGTAGCAGTGATTAACCAAGTTCTGGACTTTTGACTGTTGTTTTAGATGAAGTAGTCAAGAAATCTTTCCACAGAGACATCCTTTCCTATGAAAGATAAAGAATGACGAGGCTCTGCAGTACTGGTCTGGAGTGCCATTTCCAGAGGGAGGGCTGGGCTTCAAAGAAAACTAATGACAAAAGAAAGAGAGGCCAGCGATCCTTATTCACAATCTCCCTCCCCCAACCTTCTCCTCCTTCTCCTCCCCTCATTTGATCGTGGTCACGGTGCTGCCTGACATCTGCTGAACGCATTTGGCTCATTTCTCCCTTTCACACTTTCAAAAATAGATCCTCGTCCCTCCCAAGATGTTGTTTACACGAGGGGCTTCATAACGGATTCTAACGGAAGACACTGAAAAGGTAACTTGTCAGAGGGGGAAGAGGGTGGCTGCTGGGGGTAGGGTTTAAGTGGGAATTAAGTGTGTTCAAGAAAGTAGAAATGAAAGTAGTGAGGTCCTCAAGTGGGGAATACTATTGGAAACCAGAGCTACAAGAAAATATGTCCTTAAAGTTAAGGGTAGTCTGATAGCCTAAAGCAGGGCTCTTCAAAGATTACCGGGCATATGAATCACCAGGATTCTGTTACAACACAGACTCAGATTCAGTAAGTCTGGGGCAGGACCTGGGATCTGCGCCTCTAACATGCTCCCATGTGATGCCCATGCTGTTGACACTTGGCACATACTTTGAATCGTGAGGCTTTAGATGACTGTAGGATATGCGACAGAGGTCAGAAGAACGATGTTCTTGTCCTGGCTCTTGTTGCTCCCCAGGCCAGTTGGGTCATCAGTCTCTTATGTAGGTTTGTATCTAAGATTGAACTAGTGATAGTTTCCCTATTTGATATCTCACCAGGGGTATTTGGAACCAATGGTTAAGCAATGTGCAATTCAAAAAAGAAATACAAAAATCATTAAGACAACAGAAAGATGCAAGGCTTCATACATAAAACATCTCTAGGAAGAAAAGTTCAGGATGGCAGAGGGATCACTGAACGTGCAGTGCAAACTGAAGGCTCTCTGATGAAATATGGTCCAAATGTGTCCACTTTCAGAGCTACATATACCTTTAAAAAATCAACTTCTGAATCTTAAAAATAGAAGTTGAAAATAATTATTTAAATCACAAAAGATCACTTCTAAAAGGATTTATCAGGTCTTTGTTTAAAAGTAAATTTCGCTAGGAAAACTCATATTGAATTTTCTTACATGAAGCAAGCACACCTAAAGTGTTCTTGCACTGACAAAAGAACAAACCAAAGATGATCGCCAACCTCTACACATCACGGACAGGGTCATGAAAACCTCAAGCTCTGCAGTCTTGGAAAAATACCGAGCTGGGAAGCCCTGGGGTCTCAGGAAGACACAGACTTCTTGGGCTGACAGATCTGTCTTTGGGGTGAAATTTTCAACAGCTTGTCATCATTTGTCCAAAAGGGCCAAATAGAAAACAAAGTTAGAGTTGAAAACTGAGTCAGGTATTATTTTCCCCCTAGCTCTCCTCAATTATCTTGTGATTTGTGGGATTTGCACTCTGGGTGATTAGAAAGCCGAGGGGGAGATGTTCATGCGTTTCTTGGCTTTAGAACCACCCCATGTATAGTATTTTCCATACTTCCTTGGTGTTTGGCAGTCATTTTAACACATTCTTCCTCACGACATCCTTTCGAGGTAGGTTGAAATTATCAAAAATGATTTGTCCCCAGTGAAAACAGAACTCTAACCCTGCCAGTGGTTAGCATTCTGCTGTGTATGTCTGAACTCCATCTGTTAGGGATCTCCAAATAAGGAGATGGAAAAATTTCAAGCTTACTTAAATGTGTCAGCTCTGTGCAAGTCCCAGAGCAGATCTGCTGAATCAACAGATGGGATACAAGCATTTCTTTTTTATCTCTAATTCCTTAATGCCCTTTATTTAGCAATGCAGTTTCTTGGTCATGGACACAAAGAACTTTACATTCTTAAAAGTGAAATAGAAATGTTGCTGTGGCCAAACCCTGTAAGCCCAGTCGCTGTGCTCATCTCACGTCTGCCTCCTGTTAGAGGGATGGGTGGTTCTAACTCAGAAGGCAAGACCAATGGGCGGGGTCTCTGGGTGTTGGTAAGCAGGCTCTTGGTGTTTTCATGTGCTACTCTGTACAACTTACTTAGTTTCAACTTCACCCTTTTATCCCAGGAAGCTTAATCCTGTTTGGGAAGAGTGGTCATTTTACATGGTTTGAATGGCCCTATAAAAGTGGTTGAAAACAGCTTACTAACCTCATTGGTTTCTGTCTTGTGTGAAAAAAATCTCAGGATTCTCTTTCTTTTCCTAACAGAGAGCCATAACAGCTTTGATGACATGGAAAACAGGTGGTCATGAACAATCTTTCAAACTGGCAGCCACTCAAGTCTCTCTTGCATCTGTTGTCACTTTTGGAAGTGGGTCCTCTCCACTTTACTTCTCATGCCTTTTTAAAGCATGACTAAGCTGCTCTTAGATTAATTCTGTCTTTTCTGATGCATAACATGTCTCTCTTGTCACTGGTATGTCAGAGGACTGGTCCCTACTTGCCTAAGAGGCACTTTTAGTTGAGAAACTAAACTCATGTCAAACTACAGGAGGGAAAGCAGACTTGTTTTGTTTAGTATGTGCACAAAGTAGCACTGTAATCTCTACCTACAGAGTTATGTACTCTACATGTGTGTTTTGAGGCTGTGAATTAAGGCCGTCTCTGTGCTTTTATCCTATTTCTTGTGGCTCTGCAATGCTGAAATAAGTCAGACCAATTTTTGAAAGTTTATAACTTTTCCAAACATTTACTGAGTGAAAACATGATCACTTATCAAGTGTCTAGGGAACTGCAAAACTCACTCTTTAACATCAACTGCTTTTTTTATTCTCACACCCCTCTAACTTGAGAGCTACCTGTAAGGCATTGTCATGGTCTCACTAACACAGTGGTGTCTTTCTAACAGCACCACAGTACAATTAGACAAGGATGCTGTTCTCAACTCTGCAAACACAGGCTGCCGTTTAAGGAAAAATGTCTCTGTGAAAATCCAATCTTCTGTATAAAATAGAGCTCTAATTTTATTAATTTGGTTTTGCTATGGGAAATGGATCAATATTCATCTCATTTGGGATGTTAACATTTGGCCTTCTTAGAGAATCTCAGTATTTCCAAGAAATGTGTTGCCATCCTGAGTCTTCAGACTAGAAAACCAGATGATACTAGTAAACTATGAAGTAACTACAGCAAAAAATGGTTATATAATAACCATGGAATCACAACTATAGTAGACATTTCTAGAAAACAGTTAACAGTACCTTCAGTAAACTAAAATAATTCCCCAAGGTTCTAATTCCCTTTGTCTGCTAAGGAAAATGGACCACACTTTGATCATCCAAAAAAAAAAAAAGAGAGAGAAAGAGAGAATCTCTATTAAACAGGACTTGGCTTGTCCAGAATCTCAAAGGATGGAAAACATAACGCTCAAAAAATTGGGCCAAATACTTAAAAGCACAATACTCCATGACAATCTATAGTTTGCCATCAGAGAATTTTTTTTCTTTTCACTCTCTCATGAAGTTTTAGCCTCCTATTTTCAGAAGCTATTCAACTTTATTCTCAGTACTTAACTAATGATACAGATAATTCAAATTTCCAGCTTCTGTTCTATGCA
Source organism: Camelus bactrianus (assembly GCF_048773025.1). NCBI lineage: Eukaryota > Metazoa > Chordata > Mammalia > Artiodactyla > Camelidae > Camelus > Camelus bactrianus. The sequence continues at coordinate 18,931,808 of NC_133559.1, forward strand.
TTTAAAATGGTACCATTTTAGGGCTTAATTCCTTAGGGCTTAATTTTCTCACAGAAACCTTGCTGAGAAAGGCTGGTTTGGTTGATTTCATGATCTGTAACTTAGGTACATTTCCCAAATCCAGTTGTCTCTTTTCTTAGCTACTTAGAACTTTGCTTTCTTTGAAATCTTAGATTTCAGTATATCCTAGCAATTTATTGAGTATGAGATTTATGGATTTCCATGTATTTCTAGTAGCATCTTGAACAGAAGCATGTAATTCATATACAACATAAATGATAATACATCCATGGTTTTTGAAAATAAGTGAGACTTCTTGATATATTGTTAAAAAAAAAAACTTGTCCTGTTTTAACAGGCTATTCTGATTATTTATCTCACTCCTAATTGAAACTCACCTGAACTGGGGATTCTTTTTCTGCTTTTGTCTTTTGATAGACAGTGGTAGAAGTAATAGTGTATTCGGTAAATCTAAACTGCATCAATATTTGTTCTTTTTTTAATTGTTAAAAGCTGTGATGGATTCAGAATATGCAATCATCAACCGCTGCTTTTGTCATGTCTCTTCTGATTCTACTCATTCTATTAAGATAGAAGAATTAATGGGAAGAACTGGTTCCTTAAAATAAAAGCATATTGGTAAAATATTTTTGTAAATCATTACTCACAGCAGGATGACAGAGATCTTTGATATTGAAAAGCCATCGGTTTAATCATACTAAATCTAGATATTTCTCAGTTTGTTATCTATTCATTAAATACTTTATTGGACGCTGAATATGGGCTAGATATGGTGTTAGCACTTCCTGGGGACACAGCGGTGAACAAGGCAGATATGGTATCTATGGAGTTTATAGCCGAGGAATTAAAATAAGAGCTAAAAGGAAAAGTACAGGGTGCTATAGGTGAACCTAACTTTGTGCAGACGATTAAGATCACGTATCCAGAAATGAGTAAGGGCGTAAGCGTGAAGCACACAAAAATGAAACAGAAAAGAGTATAGGATCCTTTTAGAACACTCTGAGTCTTTTTCCTTCCATAACACACACACTCACAAATATACTGGTGTTGTACGGATTTTAAATTAAGGATTTGTATTTCTGGAAAGACCTAGTGATGTGGGACTAATTACATTTCTTTAACCCAATTTTCCTGGGTTAATTGCTAGTAATTGAGCTGAAATAGGCTATTGTGAGTCTTGACTGTAAATCTTGACTAGGTGGTGTCCCAAATAAGTATTAATGATTTAGTCTCTCTATTTGTAGAGTAGCTTTAGTTTTTTTCTTTTTCTGGTCTGTCACTTGATCCCCAGAACCACAAACTCCTGTGTGGCTGACAAAATTGCACAGGAATGCAGGCACCAGAAGAGTTCATGTCTTTCCATTTATAAGTCTATCTCATTCCAGCCCTCAGTTGAAAGGTATTTTGCTAATCTTAGAAATGACTAGAAACATTTTCATTTAGATTAAAATGAGTTCCCTTTTAGCTGTTTAGTATAAAGTAATGGATAATTTGCATCCAAGTATAGGAAACCATTACTTTTCCTTTAAAAGAAATGCATGGATGCAATTAACAGAAAACCACCAATTACAATTTCTCCCCAGTGGTAGTCCCAGGTCTTAATTACAATTTCTGACAATGAAAAACAAGTCTGGGTTTTTCTCAACAATAAGAATGGTCGGAAACACGGAAACTGGAGCCTTCTCTAGTTTATCTAGGAGATTTAAACATTTCCAAAATAACTGACCCAAAAGACAGTGTGAGCTACTCAAGTTCATTTGAAGAAAAGCTATAAAATCAAGGCCAATCAGGATGGAAACTCTTGGTTTGGCAATGCTTGCTACTATCAACCAGTGGATCAAGAAAGGTAGAAAAGTCATCTTACGCTGTTTAACTGGTTCTCCAAGTACACTATTTAATATGGTATTTATTGACTATCTAAAATGTGTTAGAATTAAAGTCAGCTACCTAGAGAGAGGAAGGCAAAATGCCCTTTAGTTTCTTTTCAGATACCCTCTTCTCCTCTTTGCTCCCACAAGCTGGTGACGTAGGCAGGATGAGATTAAATACTGTTTTAATTGATCAGCTGATGAAACACCTGCTATCCACCATAAGCAACTTTCTTCTCTCACCCCCGAAATAAATCATTACTCACTATATCCGACACAGAAAGTACTTCTTCCCTGGCCTTGTTCCACTCTCCACTGCTTTTCCCTGCCCTTCAAAACACTGCCACCCTTTTCCAAGTGCCGTAGACTAATGGAAATCTGGGGCTGTAAGGGACCTCAGAGGTCATTTAGTCCAACCCACCTGCCCCGACCTGCCCCCACCTGCCCCCATCCTGAGAGTTGCAGCCATCTGGGGCACAGACTTGCAGCTTTGTGAAACTAATGCCTTTTATTCTCCCTGCTCTCTCCTTTGTCCCTACAGCGCCATGGCTACTTATTCTGCCACATGTGCCAACAATAGCCCTGCACAGGGCATCAACATGGCCAACAGCATTGCCAACCTGAGACTGAAGGCCAAGGAATATAGTTTACAGAGGAACCAGGTGCCAACAGTCAACTGAGGAAAAAAATAATTAAACAGGCCTAAGAAGAAAGCAAAAACCATAAGACACCTATCCTGCTCTGTCATTTCTTCATCTGCTGGAAAAATAAAAATAAAAACAAACAAACAAAAAACAGAACTAAACTATTGGGACCATGGCAGAGAAAAGCAGGAGAGGAGCAAAATGAAAATTAGTTAACAAATGTTCCTCCTCCCTCTGGGATACCACCACCACTTGTTTCTGTGTGTGTTAATTTTGTTTTTCTTCCTATTCATATGCTTTGCTTAATATACTCTGAGCTTCTTCAGTTAAGTTCGGCCCACCCACCCCCATGATTACATGGGTTTTAAAAGAATCCACAGCAGCCAAAGAAACCAGAATAATTGCCTATATTCTCCTCATTGACCTGTCTGAACTTCAGTGCCTTACCTTAGCCTTCTTCCCAGCTCTCTGTATAGAAGCTCTAGGAACTTCTGAAAAGCCAAAGTCTTTCTGAAAAATCTGTGCCAGACATAATTCCCTTTCTCATTGCCTCCATCTCTGTTGGTCATGGTAAGGTTTTCCCATCAGCTACTGGGAAACAATTGTGTACAACATCTGGTGGCTGGCCTGTCTGATCCAGTGTCATTGTCTGTGTCTGGCTAATTCTAAGCTCTAAGCTCTAGATCTAAGCTCTAGATTTAAGCTGTAAGCTATAGAGGATAATATCACCATCACCACCAACCCTTCCCCCCTATCCAAACAATTAGCCATCTTAAGTTAAAGATATTTGTTGTTTCTGGATTTACTGTCACGGGCTATTTGATAGAAGAAATATTTTTCACTTGAGAGAGGAAGAGACATTTTTCTAGGAAAACAAAGACTGAATCGTGAAAGGCATGGCCTACATCTCTTTGGTGCCTTAAGGATAGTCAGATGCACACTTATATATATACTGTATATATTTATATATTATATATAGATATAAAATATTTTTGCAAGCTTGAGTTTGCAGTTTTTCAAACACTACAAAGAGCAAATTTCACACCATCACCTGTGTCCTTGTCTCTACAGTGATGAGACTTTTTATTAGGGATCCTGTTTCCTTTCTTTCTCTACACAGAGCAATTGATAGGGCAACTGTTTGAGAACAGGTCCAATTTTCACATTAGGGCTTTAAATAAATTAGAAACTATTTGAGGCTATGAAAATGTCCTTAAGCCTGAAGCCCACGCTCTGGTGGAATGCGGATGCATCCTGATCTGTCACGGGAACTACACTTAGAAGAGGGAAAGCCATTTAGTCACCCACCCTTTTCCCACTCAACAGGAATCTGCAAGACACATGTTTAAGTGGAATTCTTAAAAGTCTGCCTAAATTCTAAACCTTTAAAAGCCAACTGTGGGCTGTTTTTGTTTCCTAATATTTTGAAATAAAGTTTAGTATCTAGGGCTGGGAGCCAGGACTGACCTTTTCTTTGTTTCTTTCTCTTTGTTTCTGGCCATGCTTTTGTAACTTGTCAGGTAGACTTGACCAAAACACATTACCATGCTGTGCCTTGGTTTACCTTTTTGTAAAATGGGTTTAAACAATATACCTACCTCACAGGGGTGTTGTGAGGCTCTAATCATTTGCTACTTTGTCCTTTCCTGTATTCTCTGTATGTCCAGCACTTTGTAGCCATGGGAGGAAAGGGACTATAAAAGTATACAATGTTAATAGAAGGATACGGTACCCAGAAGCCTTGTTGTCTAGCAAGGAAATGCTACCTTGCTGTAAAAACTTACATTTGGAAATGAGAAATAGGTTTATATTTTCAGACCTCTCAAAAAGCACATCATTTGATCAAAAATTAATTTAAGACATTTATTTGACTTTTATTTTCATCCTGACCAACTTGGGTTCTAATAATTTCTGTTATCAGTGATTGAAAAGCTTTAGATTGATTTTGGCCAAATATGGCAACTCTAAGTGACAGACAAGGATTTGGGATTTAAGATGCACTCTCAGTACACGTCTGTTATTTCCCCTGGCATATCAGATTGAGCTAATGGCGGTGTTTTTTCAGTCAAACAGCCACCAATCTGAAAATGTATTTCAAATGTTGATTTCGTACTTCTCTTAATAAGAAGGAAGACCATTGTATGCATTTTGCTTTCATCAACTGATTCCCTCATCTTTTAGTCAACTATTAGAACACTTCTTACTGAATGGCTTCTGTAGCCTGGCTGAACAACACACATCACTTGCTCCCTAAAGTTTTCTTCAACTAATTCTTTTGTCCCACTAGCTGATGCATATTATCAACTTTCAAAGGAAAGTGTATTATAACAGATTAAAACATTCTTTGTGAAAAGAGTGCAATCCAAGAAATTGCTGAGATTTTGGAATTCAGAGAGAACGGCTAAAAGAGGAATCTGAGTTATAGTTCAGGGGAGAGAAATCATACATGAAAGGATTTTGTCAAAAGCGAGGAATATTAGAAGAGGGAGTAAGAGTCATGTAAAACCAAACCATTTGAGAACTTCATCCTGATACTCATTTTCAGTGGTGAACAGAAAAGTCTGACTCCATAACCCCAATGCTCGGTGAAACTAGGCAGTTTTACTCAGTGCCTGGGCAAGTGCTGTCTGGGGATATCACAGAGCAACCAATGCTGTCAGCCACAGGAGCTTTTACTGCCAACCAATACCACATGCATCTATTATCTAAGCACCCGATGGAGAAGTGCGCACAGGGTACAAGCACTCAATTTTGTTCACTCGTTATTGATTCTTTAAAAAATAGGGGTTTGAGATGTGATTTGGAGGAACAGCCTTCTGGCTCCTAAGCCAGGTATCAATAGAGGGCCTCAGAGCCACAAAGGTCAGAGGCATGTCCTTGTTCATCACCATCATTATACCCAGATAACAGATGAATACTTACGAACTGTCTATCTGTGTCCCCAATCCCTCCCCAAACAAAATGCTGACTTGTAAGATACTTGGCAGGTTAAATCAAACCAGAAGAGGTGATCGGATAAAAAAGGGAATGACATGACATTTAGGATATAAAGATCTCATAAGAAATGTAATATGTAAATTATATCTTGCTTTATGATGTAAAATATACATTGTTTGCGCTAGAATAGAAATGATTCCTTTTCAATAAAAAGAAAGAAGGATACTACTGCGTTGTCTTTTGTTATATACACTGGAGGCTGCTGACTTTTCTCTCTTTGAACTTCAAAAGCAGGTCTGCTAAAATCTAAGGCTGCACTCAGAAAAAAGTGAAGATAGGAGGGATTTATGAACAAGAGAACCTTTATCAGAGTGTAATAATCGTTTCTATAAAGGAAAATCTATTGTTCCTCACAAACCAAAACTATGGTAGGAGAAAGAGAGGATTTTTTCTTTTTTAGTATAATAGGTAAGTATAGACAGGAACTTTTAGGAGAGTTTTGCTATTTTTTTACCCACATCTTTAGTATCCACAATAACAGCGATAGGACAAAACAGACTTCATATAAAGTATAACTTTTTCTTGTAGAAAAAAGAATTAACAAAGTAAAATTTAAGCACCTATTTTTATAGCATTGGGTATGTGGGGAGGGGAGGTAGAAAAACCTAATTGGGAGCCAAGGGTTCTTTTTCATACAAATTAAAATCTGATTTAAAAGTCAACTGTAGCATGAACAGATTTATGCAACAGTTCAAGTCAGTAAATTAATGTGTCAAGCAAACAGGAGTTCAAAGAGATAGCAAGAAAACACTGTGAGCTGGAGTGGGAGAAGTTTTCACTGAGGACCTGGAACTTGAGTTTCATCAGCAAGGATTTGGGCAGGAGAAGAGGAGGTGATGGCTTTCAAGTTGAGGGGTATGGTATGAAGAAGAAGGGATGAAGTCAGGGATACAGGAATGAGGAATTTGTATTTCAGGAGCACAGCAAGCTGGGCATAGAGGGAATGAGAGCTTATTTTGAAGTAGAGTGTAAGAAAACACTGAAGAAGTTGTGTCTTCATCTTGCAAGGTGTTATGTGTCAGACAAAGGAGTCTGGACTTTTCCTCAGGCCATAGAGGTCCACTGAAAGTTATCAGCAGGAGAAAAAAAAAAGGTGCCATGCAAAAAATACTACTTTAGCAGGATTACTGTTGTAAAAGAATGAAGATAAACTAGAACAGATAGAAGGAGAACAAAAAACAAAGGACGAATAGGAAACATCTTGCAAGGAGGAGAGAGTCAATAGGACTTCATGGCAGGAGAAAGAGAATGGAGTCAAAGATAACACTGATTTGAAACCTGGGGACTAGGAGAATGAATCACCAAAAAACTGATGAAACTTAACAAAAATGGGAGAGACCCAAGTACAGGAGAAGATGATTTCAGTTTTAGATGTGTTACACTGTTTGAAAACCAAAATTTAAGTGTCCAGTAAGTAAAGACATGAAAGTAGGGCGGGGAGCCAAAGTCAAGGATGGAGACAGAAGCTTGGGATTCATCCTTAAAGAGGTGACACCTTGAGGCACAGAAGTATGTAAGTTCTTCGAGAAGAGAGAGTGTCATTATGACTCAAATAATTACTTCAGTAAATGGCTTTTGGAAGTAGTTGAGTCCAGAAAGAAAGATAGGACTTTGAAGAACATCTATAATTAAGGAGAGAGCTACTGAAAGCAATTTACAAGCAGCTGTTGGAGAAATAGGAGAGAGGTCAGCTTGTTTGTTATCCCTGAGTTAAGAAAAGAGAATTTTTCAAAAAGAAGGGTATATTTAATATACTCAAATGCTGTAAAGAAGACTAGTTAATTGGGGATGGAGAGAAGGACACTGGGTTTGCGATTTTCTAGCGTACAGGGCACTAGAGCGTTGGTAGAAGAAGGTACCTTTGGGAAGTGATGGCAAGAATAAGTGCTTTAAAAAATGGAAGCGTTGGCTAAGGACCACTTGCTTGAGACTTTGATGTTAAAAGCGTATTAATAAGGATTCTTTTAGTTGCAGGTGGCAAAGGCAAAAACCTCTCAAACTAATTCAAAACATAAGAGGCTTTACTTAAAGAACCACAGGGTTGCCCACTGGAGCCAGAGCAGCTGTGGGAATCCCAGACCCTGGAATGAGGCTCATAGCCTTAGACCAGGCAAGGTCCATACATCCTGCCCTGGGTCTCACCATCACTCTTCTGACTGTGCCCCTCCCCTGGGAAAAGAGTCTACAGAACCAGCTGGATGTACCCGCTTGGAATCTGCACCCTTCATTGTAGATCATCCTTCAGGCACTCGAGACTTGGGATTTCCTGTTCAAATGATCTGGAACCCATTTTCAGGGTCTACATAGGCCTCTTTTCCTGAAGCCACTGTTTGTGGGGGTTGGAGTATGTAGATGGTCCTTGGATATGAGTGTTGCAGTTGCCACCTGTGTATGCACATCAACTTTTGGTGTGGAATGGGGCTGAGGTGAGAAGAGAAGTGGGTGGGCCATTGGCTTGGGGCTCAGGTCTGACCCTCCCCACACTGTCACATTCTGGAAAGGAACTAAAAAACAGTCTGAGAATTCTAAATGTGAACCTGGTGTTTTAGGTCATTATAGAGGGATCACTAATGTAGGAAGGCGGAATATAATTTGTTTATGAGTTTGTTAGCTTGATTTATAACATAAATGTGCGGATGCAAATATGTGGACCTTCATTTTTACTGTTGCCTGGGTATCACTCTAGCATCCCACTGGGTGAGTGACACATGCCTCCTTTAAGGCCTGGCTTGGTGGAGGGCGGGGCTTCAAGATGGCAGAATAGAAGGACATGGATCTCATCCTCTCCCACAAATAAAATCAAAATACATCTACACGTGGAACAATTCTCACAGAATACCTACTGAACTCTGGCAGAAGATCTTACACAAGTGGAGCCACAAGAAAAATCTCCACATAAACATGTAGGAGGGAAAAAAAGGAGACAGGACCTGCTCCCAGGGAAGGAGCAGTGAAATACGAAAAGCGCCCTTAGCCCAGAAAGCCCCTTCACCAGCAGGAGGGTCAGCTGAGACAGAAGGGGAGGCTCAGAGGAGAGCGCAGCCGCCACCCTGCAGCAGACAGCACAGAGAGAAGCCCGCACAGAGGGTCTGTGTGGCCCCCAGCCCGAGACACTAGCCTGCAGGTGCATGCTGGGACTCAGTGCCGAAGCTGGGGCTTTCAAGCACAGACCTGGGGAGAGAACTGGGGTTGGCTGTGTGGAGACAGCCAGAGTGTTGTACATGCTGGGGCTGGCAGTGTGTGCAAAGGAGCCTGGGTCTGCCATAGAAGGCGCCATTGTTGGTGCACATGAAGGGAGGGACAGGACACTGTCATAGCAACCTCCTTCTCCGTGAGTTCACAACGTGTGACCCTGCCAAAAAAGTCCCTTTGTTAATGTGCTGTCATGAAGGGAGGAATGGGACTCTACCATAGGAGTCTTCTTTACAGCTTGCTCTGGGAAGGCGCAATCACTGGCAGGTTGCCCCCAAGCAGAGGCAGGGCTGAAATTTGAGCCCATTTGCCCATAACCCCAGGAGCTGGCATTAAGAGCAGTGTGCACACGTGGAGGTGGGGCTGGGGTCTGGGCTGACCTCACAGCCCTCAGTGGATACAGGTGTGTGAGTCTGCATAACTACTGTGGGCCCCAGTGCCTGACTTCAGTGGAGCTTCCCTGGTGGCTTTGTGAGCACAGCACCCAAGGGACACCAGGGCAGGCTGCCTGCATTTCCATGGCTGAGGTGGGGCTGAGGACAGTGCCAACAACAGTGTACTTTGTGAGCTCACACCATGGGTTACGGTACGATATCACAGAGGGCACTTCCCAGTGGACATCTCCTGCGGAGGAATTCTCAGCTCCTCTCCCAGCAGAAGTGCTCCCGTCCTGCCTACCTCACACAGCAGCTCAGAAACAGATCTAGAAGTTTCTACTCCAACAGCTGAAGAACAGACCTGGCCCCCAACAGGGCTGTGACAACCACAGAGCAAAGAGGAGGCCTGCTTAATATCCAGTGCAAGCTGTGGTCACCACAATACCAACTGCACCCCCTATCAAGGGGATAATAGCCAGCACACACGGAGGAAAGATGTGACAGCCATACATACTAAAAACAGCGCTTGCAACAAAAATATTAGATGCACACAGTCTACACAAGGATGTTCCCAATAAAAAAAGGACCACAGTAGACAACTGTTACTCCTAAATACATAGAGTCAGAGAAATATAAGTAGAATGAAGAAGCAGAAGAACAACTCTCAATTAAAAGAACAAGAGACATCCCCTGAAAGGACAAACCATGAAATGGATCTCTCCGGTCTACCAGAACTTGAGTTCCAAAAGGAGATGATAAAGTACCAAAGAAATTAAGGAATTGATAGAAATACAGATTACTGTAAAAATAAATTAGAAACTATAAAGAGGAGCCAATTAAAATCAGAAAACTAAATTTCTGAGATGAAAGCTGAGCTAAAGGCAATAAATAGCAGACTAAATAATACAGAAGAACGAATAAGTGATCTAGAGGACAGAATAATGGAAATCATCCAACCAGAACAGCAGACAGAAACACAAATGAAAACAAAACAAAACAAAAAAAAGAAAGTAATATAAGAGAACTACGGGATAATATAAAGCATGCCAATCCATACATAAGAGGGGACATAAGAGGGGTCCCAGAAGGAGAAGAAAGAGAAACGGGGATCCAAAATGTATTTGAAGAAATTAGGGCTGAAAACTTCCCAAACCTAAAGACGGAAACACATATCCAAGTACAGGAAGCACAGAGGATTCCAAACAAGATGAACCCAAACAGACCTTATAATTAAAATGGCCAACGTTAAAGATAAAGAGAGGATTCTAAAGGCAGTGAGATAAAAACAAAGAGTTGGTTACAAGGGAACCCCCATAAGGCTAACAGCTGATTTCTCTACAGAAACATTACAGGCCAGAAAGGAAGGGCAAGATATATTCAAAGTCCTGAAAGACCTGGCTTGGCTGCCTTTTGAGTTAATTTCTGGAGATTCCATTAACTAGAAATCAATGCCAGAAATCTTGTTGAGTCATAAATCTTGAATCTGATCCCATCCCAGACCTCTTGTTTACTCTCTTAAAAACAGGACTTGGAGCTCTGTGCATCCGCAGGACTTCAGTTTAAAGGCTTCTTTCAAACCTTCTTCCTTGGGACAGGATGACAGGAGAGTTTTAAACAGAGATATTCTGCCCCCTATCAGCCAGCCTCCCAATTTATTGTTTTACAGGGGATGATGTGGCTCGATAACTTCTATCAGACCTGTGGGGAGAGAGGACAGCAGAGAGGTTTGAGAAGGGAGATTTCTAGTTATTTATTTAGCTCTTCTTAAGCCCCAGTACTTTCCACTGTGTTTCAAATTTCCTGACTTTGCTTGAAAAGGGGGAAATTCTGTTACATCTCACACCGTTGGCTACTGTCTGACCCTCAGGAGTCTTGGAGATCTGGCACTGGGTTGAGATCCTCCCCTGCCCCACCCCAGTTCCACAAAATACCTCAGGTCATGTAGTTCTAGATTTGAAGTCCTATAATAAATAACACTCCTCTTTTCATTGATTAATTTCTGTATTGTCAGGTACATTTTGGTTGCAAGTGGCAGAAACCCAACCAAAATTAGGTTGAGATGGTTTAATTAGGGTGTTTATTAGATGGATGGGAGGTAGGTGGTTTAATTAGGATGTTTATTAGATGGATGGGAGGTAGGTCACCGGAAGAAAGGAGGAGCTATAAGAGACAGGGTAGCTCTGAGAACCTCAGCTGCTGGACCTGAGACTTGACATCACCAGAATGCTCTGTCTCTCGTCTCTGCAGGAAAATTTTCTCCACGGAGTAGGGAAAGTGGCTGCTGGCAGAGGCAGACGTACATCCTTTCAGCTTTATAAGAAGTATCTGAGAAACCAGCTCCTTTTATAAACATCCTGGGAGAGTACTATGATGTCCCGACTTGGTTTGTACACACTCATAAGCCAATCACAGTATCTTGGAATGAAAGGTGTAGGGATGTACTGAGCATCCAGACCAAGGTTGTCTGCCTTTATCAGGCACCATTTGAGCATCAGTGCAACTCTTCTGGTCCACACCTCTAGCTCTAGTCACTACTGAAGCACTCAGTCCCCAGAGTATTTCCAGAGTCTTGTAGCCAGAGCATCAACTGAACCAATGTATAAATGCTCTCTGCTTTCATTTACAGGCATACAATTATTGGGCATCAGTCCCCACAGCAGTGGCAGCTACCTTGATAATGCAACCATGTGTTGTTTTCCTCTTTTTACCTTTTTATTCACTTGGCCCCTCATTCTTGCTCCTGGAATCATTTTTCCAAATAAACTAACTGCGTGTCAGCCATTACCTCTATCTGTGCTTTTTTTTCCTTTCAAGGGGATGATAGGGAGGGCCCTGACTAACCTAAAGCTCTATTTGCTTTTGCCAGGGACATCATCCCCAAAACTATGTGGATTGAGTACTGAAGACCTGTTCTTACTGGAAGACAGAGAAGGAAATGAAACATAGGCAGATTAAAAAAACACATTATCCAGAGCAAGGAAGAAGAGAGAAAACACTTTTGGCTGTAAATTGTTTTCCATCTCAATTGGTATTAACTATTAGTTCTCACTAATGTTGGCAAATGTTCGCTGCAAGCTCTTCAATGAAAACCGTACCAATTCCTTTCTTCTTTCCTGTGGAAGAGACCACTAGCATCTCAACAAAGTCCATTTACTCTCCTTTCTGGGCACTTGAGTAGACTTCATTTCCCAGCATCTCTTACAGCGAGGTGTGGTCTTGTGACTAATTTCTAGTCAATGGAATGTGAGCAGAATTTGACAATCTCCATCCTGACTCATATCTCCCATTTGTGCTTTCCCTTGCTCTTTCTTCCCTCGGGCTGAATGATATGACAGCCTCTGATCAACTTTAGGAGCCACATTTTAAGGATAGTAAAGCAACAGTCAACCTGGGGCCCAGAAAAGTGACTTCAGGAAGCAAAGCTGCAACTCTCACTCACCTGGAACCATTCTGGTATGTTATATGGTGGGAAACAAAGTTCTATTCTGTTAATCCATTACATGACAAGGTTTATTTGTTAATTGCAAGGCAACCCAACCTAATATACCTCCTTCTCCATTTTTGCTCCCTTTCCTTCTCTCCTTCCTTCAATACCACATGCATTTCAAGATCCTTGTAACTCATGGACTTACTGCTTTGCAACACCAAACATTCTTACTCTCCCATATTGGACATTTGAATATTATAAAGTCTTGTGCCCTCTTGTGCCCTTTGGATAATACCTAATTAACTAAATGTTGTTGTAAATGAATACACTAAGTAACACTTTCGGTAGATTAGTTCCTGACACTCTGCAGTTCCTGGAAAATATCTCAAAATGTTATTCTAGTTATAAAAAGGCAGCATTCCGAAAGTAAGATAGCTAGGTCATCTACAAATTGAAGACATCTGAAAACTATTCCTTAGAGTCACATATTTATTTACTTAGTGTCACTCAGTTAAGCAGAGGTAAAATAAGGCGAGCAACCCGGGACAGCCAGAGAAACTCACACATGTGCACAGGAAGACGGGAACAGAAATGTTCCTTATAGCATGGTTTGCAATAATAAAATGTTGGAAACAAATAAAATGTCCATCAAAGGGAGAGTAAACAAACTGTGCTATATTCATACAATGGAATACTATTCAGAGATTAAAAAATGAATAAATAAAACATGGGTACATATATCTAGTTAGACACCTCTCAGAAACATAATTTTGAGGGGGAAAAATAAACAAGTTGCAGAAGGATAAACAAGTTGATGCTATTTATATGAACTTTAAAAATGCACACTAAAATCATATATTGTTTATAAACACATATGCATGTGGTAAAAAGATAAAATGAAAAACAATTTCAGAATACTAATTTCTAAAAAAAGCAATTTCTGAGTAAGGTGGTATGGGACAGAATTGGGAAGGGTGTGATAGGTGCTTCAAATACATCTTAAATATTTCATTTCTCAAAAAATATGAGATGCAAATATGACAAATATTGAAGTTTGACAAAAGCTGGATGGCAAGCACAGCATGTGCAAGATACTGATCTCTGTACTTTTCTGTGCTTCTTATATTTCACAGTTTGTTAAATGTGGGGAAAAAAGAATGCACATGTATATCTTACAACCTCAGCAGGGAGATATGCAAGATTGTGGTGAGTGTGTTTGTGTAATCCTAGCCTTTGCTCTAGCCAAGGTGAAAGGAAAGATGTTATAATACATTTTTAAGAAGACAAAAAAAAAAAAAATCCTGTGTGTAACTTAACTCATCCAGTCAAGCTTCTAGGCATGGAAGAGGCAGTATCTCTGAAAGATTTCTACCAAAAACATCTCCCTTGGTTTACTACTGTACCTAAATTCCTGCCTTCACAGTTTGGGTTTCCAGGAGTCTTCCATTATCTGGGCTGTGTGCAGTAACCCATACCTTGAAGCTATTATCAGCCATTATCACTCCTGCATGGTCTTGAAGGCAGAGGACATAGCTCTGATGCATGTGATGGGGGCAGAGGAGAAGCATGTGTGTGGGGTAGGGGAGTCCTGCTGCAGAATAGCAAACATTGACGGGAACTCTACAGAGAGGAATTTTAGTGGATAACATGATGTAATGGGAAAAGCATGGACCTTGTTTCCAGTCCCTGCTTTGGAAAGTTGCTTATCCCCAATGAGCCTTTTTTTCTTCTTTTGTAAAGTGATGCCTACGCCATAGGTTGGTGGAGGGATTAAAGGAGACAACAAACCGAAAGGATTAACATAACTACCTGAATCATGTTGTAGATTTCCTGTTCCTTCCATACTTCCAAGGGGTAACTCACATACAGTGGAGGGAGTCTTGGGCGGTAGGTTAGGAGGCCCAGGCTCTCTGTGTGGCATCATAGCAGAAGGAACTCAAAGATAAGGGAAGTGTGGCAGCGAGAGGAGGAGGGAAATGCGGAAGGAAAAGAGGCAGTGTACAGAACGTGTGTGACAGCCCGGGTCTTCCCGGAAGTGTACACAAGATGTTTCTCCTGCTGCCTAGCTACTCTTAAAATTGAAGCCCCCCCCCCCTCCTTGGATACAAAAGTGAAACTCAAAGTTAGAAGCCCCTTTCCCCCACCCCTTTGGAAATTCTACAGAACGGTGAGTGAGGAGCGTTCCAATGAATTTCTTTTTCCTCTTCGTTAACACAAAATAGACCAGCCCCAAAGCGGTAGCACACAGAGATAATTTTTGAGTAAAGACAAAGTCCCCAAAGTGTTTTGCTTCTGCTTCTGCTTCTTGTGTGTGCAGTGCCCCTTCTTGTTCCGGATGGCGTGCTTTGCGCCAGTTAGCTATGGAGAACTTTCCTCAGCCTGGACATCACGCCCTATTTCTCCTGACCCCCAACCTTTCCCTTGTTGTCTCCTGGTGCGTTCTCAGTGAGTTTTCTTAAAGTTAACTGTTTCCATGCCAGTGAGGAAAGCAGCAGCCCCCACGGAGGCCTGTGAATGATTATGAAATTGTCCTTTTCCAAGCCTCAAAACATTGAAGTCTGGGCTAGCTCTCACATGCCCCTGCTGTCTCTGTCACTAGGTACCTAACTCAGCCTCTGCCTCCCAGGGAAAGAATGCACCTCCTTCCCCATTTCACCCCAACACCAAATAAATTGCCAACGATCAAGTGGGATTAAAACTATACTGCAGGGGGAGGGTATAGCTCAAGTGGTGGAGCATGTGCTTAGCATGCACAAGGTCCTGGGTTCAATCCCCAGTACCTCCATTAAAATAAGTAAATAAATAAGTGAACCTAATTACTGTCCCCCCTCAAAAAAAAAAAACTACACTGCAGTACTTAACTGGCAGGGAGGATACCATGAACACAAAGGTGGTTCTCCCAGGGTGAGGCTTATCCATTGCACTCTGGATGTGCTGACCCTATGATTTCCCCAAATGTGGGAAACTCAGCTGCATAACTTGTGGTAGTTGAGGAATGTGTTCATGCTCTCCCCTGAAAAAAAAATATACTGCAAATATGCTGTGGAGCAACTGGAAATCTTACACATTGCTGGTGGAAGCGAAAAATGATATGATCTCTTCTTTAGAGAACAGTTTGTTTCTTATCAAGCTGGAAATATAGTTGACATAAGACCAAGAAATTCCACTCCTACATATTTATCCAAGAGAAAAAAAAAATTGTATTTATAAAGACCTATACACAAATGTTTATAACCATTTTATTCATAATAACCCCAAGTGGAAATAATTTAAGTGCTCACAGTAGGTGAATAAATAAACATACGTGTGGTCTACTCATACAATTAACACTACTCCATAATGAGAAGAAACAAACTATTGATTCATGGATGAATCTCAAAAACATTATGTTGAGTGCAAGAAGTTAGAGACAAAGAGTATATATGTTTGATTCCATTACATGGAATTCTAGAAAAGACAACATCTAATCTATAGGAACAGAAGTTCAGCGGGTTGCCTATGGCTGGGGTTGGGAGGGCTGATTGCCAAGGTTACAAGAGATCTTCCTGAGGGATGGAACAGTTCTCTACCTTGACCGGGGTAATGGCTACATGACTGCACAAATTTGTTAAAACTCATCAAACCATACTTATAAAATATGTATATTTTCTTGTATGTAAATTATCCCTCAATAAAGATTAAAACATTGTATGACTATACAACAAGAAGAAGTTGGAGATACCAATAAAGCATGTAGTTAGTAGAAACAGAAGCTCCTTGAATGACCTGTGGTGAAAGGCTTAGGTTGTAGGAAGTAGGATCTAGGAACAGCTGTTAATCAGTGGCTTGAGCTGCAAAACAATGAATAAATTTTGGTATGTATTGGTTAATTCAATGAATTGGGCACCTGTACCAAAAAAAAAAAAAACAAAACTCCACTATGACCTCAGAGAAAATTATATATTCAGAGTTGCCCTGAAGGCCTAAAGGACTAGGCTCTGCAAACAGGTAATAATAACCATTATTAAAATCTTAATTATTACTTTTTATTGTATTTGTACTTCTCTTGGTGAGTAATATACCTGTATGATCACAATGAAGTTTCCTGAAATTTAAACACAATCTATTATTGGAAGATACTAATGTTGATAACTAAATACAGGCTGAACATGATTTTCCAATATGAGATAATGTGCTTAACATTTCACATGAATGTAAATCATTTTGTCAAGTAAGGCCTCATTTTATATCACAGAAGGGCAATTATAAGGAAATCCTGGGGTGTTGCTTTAAAAAATCAAAACTCAAAAAGACAGACCCCAAACTATGGTATATGAAAGCTGGATGGCAATTTAGGTAAAGCCACAGACTGACCCCTCATGCTAACATTTTCTCTGCCAAGACACAGTCAGGTTGGTTCCAGGAGCCAGCCTAAGAGAAGAATTATATATTGCACTCTCCCCAGATGGAGACCCACCAATCTGAGTGATGGAAAAGTGCGTTCTACACTTCATCATGATTTTGAACCAGGTATCTATATGAGGATACTTTTTAAATACATTTTTTACACTATTCTGATGCATTTTCAATGCTTGAGTGGCATGGCACCAATATGAGCAAGATGCCAGCTTTTGGTTAGCTAGCTGTTCCCTGGGCACACTGTGGAGAATGCCAGCTCTCAAGTCTGTTTGAGTTTCCAAACCTTTTGTGGCAAAATTAAACTCAAAAAAGAAAAAAAAAAAAAACCCTCACATATTCTGCTTGCTAGGCAGTCCTATCACACAGATTTCAGAATAAAGTCATTAGTATTGAGGAATTCTCCTAATTATGCTTGGAAACCTGACACGCAGTTTTGATAGTCACTTCATGTTGTGCTGCCCAGCTTGAACTCTAAAAATTGTTCAGCTGCTAAACCAAGTACATCCCAGGTTTGCCAAGGAAAATAATCTGTTTTCCTATTTCCTGTGCTCCAACAGGGTACAAAACATAGAATAAGCCAAAATTCCTCCACAGTGGGCTTGCAGTCTTAAGGAGACCATTATTTTCAATGCAGAAAGTCAAATATTTTTTCCAGAACCAATTTTCTTGCTGACCACACTGAACATTGAGAAATCAGTGAGCGCCTTTTTGAGAAAAATTGAATTGAAGAAGGAATTTGGCTTTAGACAACAGGAAGTGGGTTTCTATTGCTGTACGAGGTCAAGAGAGAAGGACTTCTCAACCACGTTGTCAAAGGTGGGCGAAAATCTCTAGAGGCAGTGACTACTCCTTTTGATGCTTATCTAAACCAAAGCAAGGTTTATCCATCACTCCTCATTTAATGACGAAGCCAGGATAATACTGATGGGTTATTCTCTCTTTTCAAGGGAGGGATCAAGTTGGGAAAGACCAATTCAACACTTTTAAGAAGTCTTTAGCAAAGACATATTTCATCCATTAGGGTAATGTTTTCCTCAGGCTTGTCCAGGAATAAATCCCAATCTTCTCCCCTTAACATCCCAAAGACACAGCTGATTTGTTTTTAGTTGGGGCAATGAAATGTTTAAATGGGAAACACATGTCCATTTGGTCTGGAGAGGACATGCTAGGAAGCTTCTTGTTTACGAGGCCCCCACTCAGCAATAATCTGACAGCCACAGAAAGACTAAACAAGTAACTAGCAATTAACTCCTAAATAATAGTTCTTCCTGGGAAGACAGTGGATTTTAAATCCATGTAGAACACTCAGTATGTAATGTAAGGTTTAAAAGGCTCTTTATTTCAAAAAGGAGGAAGTGCTGTTAAAAACCTTACTTAGTTGTTGCACTTCTTCTTGGAACACAGAAAATTTGGCCTAACTCTTCCACCCAAGTGCTCATGATCCCGGATCGCTGCCTGTCCGAGGTAATGTTTCCACGTGGCTATTTCCTCCCTGCGTTTCTTTCACCTTTACATTCTTTTCTAAATTCTGAATCCCAAGCAAACTCTGGAAATAAGAAGAAAAAATATTGTCTCCTGAGAGAATTAAACTTGATGAGCAACACAGAGAAGTTGCTGAGTTAAAGGAACCTCAGGAGACATATGGAGTGGAAGTTTAAGGTCAGCAGCTTTGGTACCAGGACAGGGGCACACAGGCGGGATCACAGTCTAACAGTTTTCCCTGAAGCTGTTACCACGGCATAAGTGTGTGCTCATAGCCCTGTGTGCTGTTAAAAGTGAGTCTTTCTTGTAAATAAAATATGGCAAGTTTAATCATGTGGAATATTCTATACAACTTCTATGAGTAGTGTTTCTAGAAATAACAGGTTTTAGAAACAAAGTATGTCCTTAAATTGACATGTGATTTTGTATACTGAGGTTAACCTTGTTAGAAGATCTAAATTACATTATTTTTATTATTACACTATTATTATTATTACATTATTTCCTACATTCTTTAAATCCCATCCAATAATGTTTTCTAGTGTTTGAATATTTGCTATAACCTATAGTTCTTTTTAGTACTATTAAACTTAATATCTACTATTTGTTAATAATGAACATTAATAAAATAATAATTAATAATAAATATATTTACAAACAAACATGTTTTAGGTATCCATAGTAAGAAGTAAAGAGTGTAAAGAATGTTGAAAGTCTTTTAAGAATAACTTATGACTTTGGAAATTCCCAAGAATTCCCAGGAATTCTAATTTCTTGTACCCCAATCCTAAGATTAATACTTGTTGGGAATTTAAAGCAGTAGTCCTTGGTGAACTTAGGAGGGAACATCATTCGTAAATGGAAGACTGGGTTCCCAGTGTTCAGTGCCTTAGCAAAGCTCAGTGAACATGTTTTGAACTTGGAAATTGGCAAGAGCTAGATATGAACCTTCCTTCAGAGACGTGCCCTCCAGACAGCCTTGGGTGAGCCACTGGCAATATGGAAAAGCTAGCATTTTACCGGATTGTTGATGAGCTCCAGTGAGATTAGGAATTTCACTTTGTACCCTTTTATACACTTTAGATAAGTAAGAGGAATAAATTCAGGCAATTACCTCAAATAATATTGCCAATTATTTTGTGTGCTCATGTATAATATTGGGAAGAGCCAAAACTGAGGTGGAATGCTGACTGGGAAATTAGTAGACTTTTGTGGCTAGTTCCAAGTATTCTATCCCTAGTAAAGAGTCTTCTCCATCTGCAGAATAGGATCAGGAATGGGTATGGTAAATGGCTGATGGACTTTGAGATTCTGGAGATTTCTACTGACTAACTTCAGCAAGGCTCCAGATCCAGGGGCCTTTCTTTTTCAAAATTGGAAAATCTTTTACTAGCCTAATGGGAAGATACAAAGATGGGATCAGCCAGAACAAAAAATCAAAGATCAAATGTGGCCCAAGAATGCTATCCAAATATTTAAAGTCATTAAGACACCTTAACCATCCGGTTTTTCCACTGTTTCCAACCTCGACCATTTAAGTACTATATTATACTTTCTATAACATCTGCATACCATCTGTACTCTTATTTCTTTAATATTTTTTCTTTAATTTGGTCCACTTTTAACTTAGCCTTGTCCCAAACAATAATAAACATGAAATTATTGATTGATGTGCAAATTATATTTCCCTAAAACACATTTGCATAACTATTACATATACTATAACACATTGGTACGTAACTATTACAGTAAAAAATGTCCATCTGTATACTATTTAAGATCATCTTGTCTACCACTGGACCACACTTTGGGAAAGACTTCTAAAGACCATTTTCATTGAGTTTACTAACAAAGCCTAAGGAAAGGCATCTTGTCTTAAATGAGTAAACAGCAGGCCTGTGAAATCACACAGGACCCCATGCTCAGAAGGGTCCCAAGCTTCATTTAATGATCAATTGTCACCTTCCTAAAATTCTTAACAATTTTTAAACAAGAAGCCCCACATTTTCATTTTGCACCAGGTGCTGCAGATTATCTAGTTAGTTCCAAAAGGATACAGGACTACAAAAGGATTGGCATCAGGACATAGCTCAGCTGTGACATAGCTCCCCGAAATTCGTTTTCTGTCAACAACTTTTTGCAATGAATCATTAAGTAGTTATTAGAAAAATCACCACTCTAAAATTCTGCAAGACATCCAAGGAAGATAAAAAAGAAATGTAAGATATGTATTACTTTATATTAGAGGTTATAGTCTGGTTGGGGAGTTAAGGTGATCTTCATTATTCAATTAGATATTCCATAATAAAGGGCTAAATTATATACTGTGGATAATAATTATAATAGTAGCTTATCAAAGAAAGGAATCTCAAGGCAGGAGCAGTTGGAGAAGATGTTAAAGGGAAAGATTTGAGCCATTTAACATGTCACATATCTATTTTTAGAAATGTCTATGCTAAACTGTCACGTAGAACCCTCCACAGTCTAGTCCTAACCTTTCTCTCCAGCTTCTTCTCTAACCAATTTCCCCCCAATACAGATCTGTCCCAGAAACTCATAAAACCCAGGTCAAGAGCATCAGTGGAGGCTCAAATACCATGTGTTTAAAAGTTTTAAAGCAAGGTAATAAGCTGTTCAATAATACTATCCTACCTTGATTATCCTATCTTTATAATGATCTGGAAGGCCAGGTTCTAATTTAGATTTCCTGGACTCCTGGGAGTTCCACTCGTGAGCATGGTGGAGTGGGAACAGCCGGCTCCCAGCCTCAGGCTCACAGCCCACCCCCCTTCTGTTACTGTATCCAGCCCCAGCCAACAGTGTGAGGAGTCTGATGCATGCTGTGTGGACCAGCTCACATATCCAAGCACATCCACACATACATAAATTCCTGTCTTTTGTTCTCACCTCAGTGTAAGTAAGCTCATATCAGCAGTGTGATCTGCCTTTGGGAAGGTGAATTTGAGGAAAAGGTCTGTGCAGGTCCTCAAGCAGGTTTGGGGCCATCTGGGATCCCTGGAAACCAGATTGGGGTCTGCAAAGGGCAAGGGTGGAAAGGAGGGTAATGGGAGCTCGGTACGGGCTCTGGGTGGGTGTATCTTCTCTCTCATGAACTTCTCGTTTCATGGAAGGTGTGTATCTGGAGAAGGGCTGAAGCCTGGTCCTGTAATACACAGGACCTCAGGAAGGCATAGCCAATACACCCTGTGTTCTTACCCTCTTCCTAATTTCCCCTTTTCCCTAAAAATTGTTTTTAAGTATCATATATATACACACACACACACACACACACGCACGCACACACACACACACACACACATACATCACTCCACCTGTCTTTTTCACATGGAACACCCATACCTACTCTGTTGTGTATCATAAGACCTTGTTCAAATGCTACGTTATCTATGAAGCTTGGTAAACTCTCTTAGGCCCAGATAGTTCATTTCTGCTTCGTGTTCCCTTAAAGTTTTATTTATGCCTCTTTGATGATCTCTACTATCTTGCATTGTAATCACTATTTTCCTCCAGTAGACTGTGAGTACTCTGTGCATGCCTGGCCTCTTGTACCTCTCTCTCACAAACGTGTTTCCCAGGAGAATTAATGAATGAAATATACTCTTGTGGCCCCAAATGTGCCATGCTATGTAAAAGTTTGTTTATCTTGGAGCATCACCAGTCTCTTAAGAGTAGACTTAAGCATCTACATGGCACCATTCTGGTGAAAACTGGAAACACTCAGTCATCCAGATGTTGGGTGTCATGTGGATAAATCCCCAGATGATTGACTGAAATTTTCAGTTTTCATCGGAATGATTGGCATTGTGTATATAGGGTCTAGTGTTATCAGCCGTTACACCCCCACCACGGTGGGTTCAAAAAGTTACTATTACAGACACAAATGCTCAGCAAGCTATTAATGGGATGCAGCATTCTTCGTTGTATGCTACTCACGTGAAAGCTGACAAGTTCAGTGCCAAAGGTGATTTCAGTTCATCAGTCTAACTGTCATTAGCAACTAGCAGTTATTGGGTATTCACATGTGCAAAGCACATTTTCAAATGCTTTCATGACAAACATTAGCTGATGAGAGATGGATTCTTTGTTAAGCCATGGAATCGACTTTCTTGTCGCCTACCAAACAATTTTCTAAGAATTATGCTTAAATGATTCAAAGTATGTACTACATTTTCACTATTAAAAGCTCACACAGTTCATGGAAGTCCTCTGTCTCCCCAGTTCCCTGCCCCTTGTCCTTGTCCTTTATCCCAAACTCCATTAACTGGACATGCATTTGCTTGGTACATCCTGCCACTTAGCTTGGGAAGCTGAGTTGCAGCGGAAACACAATGTACTGAGTTGCCTCTGTATTTGAGGAAACTCACTGAACCTCTCAGGAGTTCTGTTTCTTGATTTCTTGTTAACAATATCTGCCTTACAGAGTTGCTGTGACAATGAATAAGGTAATGTATGAGAAAGCACTCTGAAAATTCCTAAATAATACAAAACTAGTCAGGGTTATGACTATTTGCCTTAAGTGTACCTTTCCAATTGATTTGAGGTTTTATCTCTCCTCAAAACAAGCTTAGATGGTATCTGAGCAATGGTCCTTTAGGGTGTCCAGATATGACGGCAAAAAAAAAAAAAGTCAATTAAAGTGTAATAATTAGTAATGATGGTGTTTGTGATGGGTAACAAGAATAATAATCCTTCAAGTACAGATGGGAAATTAAAAACCTGGAATTTCCCACAGGTTTTCAAGGAGATGCCAGGACTTCTAATGCAAATTCCAAAGCTCAGTGTGCTCATTCTACTGCACTGACCTCCCCCAGCAATATTTCTTCCTTAGGGAGTTATAAAGTGAGACCTAATTTTTCATGTGCTTTTATGTGGCTCTCATGATGGAAGAGCTGGAGAGAATCAAAGAACCAACTCTGGCCACTGTGTCTGAGTGGTGCGATCTGGGCACAGGCCGTGGGGTCTCTTGATATGGGGGCCTGTGGGCCAGGCACTGCTGTTCCATGTGGCACTGTGATAAAAAGTGGCAGCCAATAAGAATAGAATTGTCCCTCTTCCTTGAAGCAGTGACACAAGCAAATGTGCCCTGGCAGCTTTTTCTGAACAAACACATTTGGCCAGCCGTCGCCCGCAGCTTCAAGAGAAATTTGAGAACACAGACATTTAAAAAGCCCCACGTCTGGGGGAGAATATAAGCACTTATTACAGAACTGGCAGGTAAGATTCAGGAAAGATACTCTTTAGATTAGAACTAGTCAAAGGAAAGGCCAGACAGCTAAAGAAGCAGTTGTTTTAATTGCACAACAATACCACATGGTGGCTCCAGAAAGAACTGCACTGAGAAGGCAAAATAGAATCTAAAACCCGTTTTCCCCCCATGCAGCCTCTTTCTCCAAGGCATGGTGAGAATTTCAGAAAAACAGGTGCAGTTAAAAATAGGAAATTTGCTGAATATCAGAAATTGCTTCTTGAATATTTCAAAGAAGTATGTTAAACTAGTCTGTTCTATGGAATCCTCTCTGACAGCGCCCAGGTGCAGAGGAGCCTCACCGCACTGGTGTGTGAAAATTGCTGACTTTACTTGTCTTTCTCGCCCAGGAGGTGGTAAATCCCTCGAGGACAGGGCTGTGTCTCTCATCTCTGGAAGGCAGGCTAGCGTAGTGCAGAGAGCTTCTGTGAGACACTAGCCTGTTCCACATTAACTGTGTGACCTTCGGAAAATGACATACTTATTAGACTCAGTTTCCTAACTGGAAAAGTGAAGATCGAAATAACTGCTTCACAGAGTCATTACCAGGAAGGTTAGTTCATGGTGAGCCGTGCCCAGCATACAGCAGACACTTAATCGATATTTCGTGAATGGATATAAGATGCATCTGTAAAACATCTGCTATTGTATTTTTCATTTTGAAACCTGTGTCTTCAGTATTTTTTCAAAAACGCAATTTAAAAAGAAGTATTAAATTAAGACTTTCTCTTTGTATATGCTTCTTGTTTTTTTTCTTTTGACCTTCTTTCATATCACCTCTTCGGGAAGACACTCCTTATTTGGGCTTATATAATTTTTTCTGCTTGTCTCTTCAATCTCTCCTCTTACTACATATAACAATATCTTAATAGATTCATGACGTGAAAATATCCCCTTGACCTGCAACTCCATCAACTCAGTCTTTTATCTTTCTCCATTTTACTATCAAAATTCTCAAGTGCACTTTCTCCTTCTAATTCTTTACTGTGAAGACATACTACAAACACACATACAAGTTTCAAAACTAGTTTATTATCCACTATGCTACAGAAACCAAATTTATTCTTGAACATCTCCAATGACTTTGTAATCATTAAATTTCATGGACTTCAAAACCTTATTATAAATTTTTAAATAAATTCCCTTTTTAAAAATAAAAGTTCTATGTTCTAGAACCAAAGCCACAGTTTATTAGTTTTATGCTATCAAGTGAGTCTCCTTAAAGGTCTTTGGACCTCAACTTCCAAATATGTATTCCTCACCAAATTGTGAGAATAAAATAAGACAGGGTATATAAAAGTTCCTTAAAAACTGTGAAGTGTTGTGCTCATATTAGGAATTATTGCTCTTGTTACTACTATTAGGGACATAATTTAATTAGAAACAGATCCTGCTCCGTTTCTAAGAAGACCTTATTGCTTACCTATAAGGAAGACCTATGGAAGATAATTTAGAAGGACACGAATGAGTGCTGAAAGAGCCAGTGTAAAAGTTTCTTTAAAACCTTAGCATGGAGTGACTAGATTGGGGTGGATAAGGAACAGACATTCAATCACTGTTGGAATTGATGAAGAAATGATATTGATACAGAGAGCAGATCTTTGAGTAGCGTCTTAAAGATGGATAAGGTCAGTGGTAGGAAGATGATTCCAGGCAAATGGGCCTGTAAGGATGTATGTGATGCAGTGGAAGGTGACGATTCTGGAAAAGTAGGCAAGAACTGTGTCATCCAGAGAATATATACCATTATTACACTGTGCTCATTTCTTACAAAGAACGTTCTAGAATGGCAATAAGGACAATTGTGTGTTGGTATTTCCTTATCCTTTCCCAAATTACATTTTAATAATAATTCACCTTTCTTTTAAATTCCTCTAGGGCAGATGTTCTTAGCTGGGGGTGATCTTGCCCCAGGAAACGTGGCAAAGTCTGCAGACATTGCTCATCATCACAATTAAAGGAAAGCCACTGGTATCTCGAAGGTTGAGGTCAGAGATGCTGCTACACATCTTACAGTGCACAGGACAATACCACACAACAAGAATTATCAGCTCCAAATATTCTAATACTATTATTCTCCAGAATAAAGCAGTCTCATTCAGAAGAATTTAGCCACTTTGTTTCCCAGGCCTCTGTCCAGTCAGTCCTCATGCCTGTAAGGTCTTACCTTTGACTCCAGGTTGCTTATTAGAGTATTTTCTTAAACAAAGTAAATTCTTTCTGCAAGAGAAAATCTGGCACCAGCTATTAGGATGGTAGACTTTCACATGCTAGGTAGAGACTCAGGTGGAGGAGAAGGGTATTACACTCATGCTTACTTGGAACACAGACAGCTCTGGAACCCTGAAGATGGGCAGATTGAGGAGCATCAGGTGACAGCACCATGCACAGCAGGGGTAGCAGCTAAGGAGAACTGTCCCATCCATGGCTTTGTGAGAGGACACCCACTAACCAGGGAGGGGCTGTAGGGTGGAAAGGAGTTCGGGAGGAAAAACACAGCAGACGTGTGATGGCGGCTGTAGTGGGGAGATTGATTTGTGAGACTATCCATCACTGCTTGGAGATTTTTAGACATAACTGGGAGGGACTGTGGAAGACGGGGGTCTCTCATGAGCAAGTAGGAGCAAAATACAGGAAAGTTACATCATTATATAATTGTGATACAACTGTAACACTATATAATTCCAAGTGAGCCTGAAGACATTTGTGTGATATATAAGCAGCCAGATGTCCAATTCCAGGGAAGAAATATTCTAGTAGACTTGCTTTGGGGGTCAAGAAACATTCCTTACAGCTGTAGGATAAGTGTAACTTTTTATGGTACATTAGCATTTTAATTTAAGCAGAAAAAAGCACTTTTTGATTTACTGTATAGAAAATTAATTGAAGAAAGAACTAATAATTCTTAGTAGTTTATTATAGTTTAACACAGGAGACTCGACCCCAGGGGAAGGTCCTCTGGAATCCAGTTCTTACCCTCCTACTTCTGTTTGTAGCTGTCATGGCCATTTGTCATCCAGTCAGAATGCAATCCCTAATGCCAGAGAGACGCTGGCCACCGAGGAGAGACGAGAGCCTGGTGCTCTAGGAAAGCTGCCTGATATGATGCTGAGGCTTGGAGAACCTGCCCATCCTCTGCACAACTCCGAAAGCTATAAATATATGTGGGTAGGACAGCACCATAATCTGGGAAATGAGTACAGATCCCTGTCACGCTCAGAGACAAGGGATAACTAAATACACATACATAATACATGTACATAAATAAATGTCTACCTGCTAGATTAGAGGCATGGATCACAGCCTGTGGAAATCTATTGGAATTTAAGAGAGGAAACAGTATTCAGTTACTTTAGAAAGAACAGTTATATCATGTAAACATATCACAATTTAACTCATTGTTATAAATAAGGCTTTAGTAAACACAGTTATTACAAATATTTGCCCATATATTTTATTATTTTAAAAACAGATTTCTAGAATTGGAATTACTGAGTCCAAATTATGAGTTGTTAGGATTATCAGTACATATTGCAACATAGTTTTCCAAAGCTATTGTGTTTGTTATCATCCCTCCGACAGTTCATGGTATAATACAATGGTCTTGCTAACAATTCATCTTTTACTTTCAATAGTTTGACTTAAATAATTGGATAATATAATAGTTTAAGACTATTGCCTTTATTTTTAGATAGTATGTTTTATTACATAAAAATAACTTTTTATTCCAATGAATTTTTTTCACCTAACCAGTATCTACCATTAATCATGCTTACATTGCTGCCATTATTCGTGTATTTGCATTTGCTAATAAATAATTATTTATACTTAAAAAAAGAATAGTTGTATATTAAAAATATATTAGTTGTGTATTTATATATTAACAGTACATATAACAATAGTGTACTGATTAAAATAGACCACTGAAGCATCAGTATTTAACAACACTTTTTAGACTGATTTTTTATGACTTTGAGCAAGTCACTTAAACTTCTCGCCCAACTGGAGGATAGGGTTCAGAATGTCTTCCTTTTAAATTTGTTGAGAATGACTTGATCTATATACTTACACCAGCGTATACAGCTTTTTCCTATCGAGCTTCTTGCCTTCAAGCAACCTTCTTAATTCAGTTAAAAAACATTTATTCAGGCTTCCTATATGCAAGCACGCTTTTAGATGCTTGGGTACATTGATGGAGCTTATGTTCCAGAGACAGAGAGTAAACAACATACATAATAAAATAAATTTTATAGTGTTGAAAGGTAATAATTGCTACAAAAAATAGAAAGCAGAAAACAGAGTAAGGAAAGTCAGAGATGCCAAGAGAGGAAGCAGGTTGTAATGCTGATGTACTGCCTGCCTCTGGACCAGAATAAGCACGACAGAGGCTGGTAGAAGATAATGTCACAGAGCTAATGGGGAGCCAGATCATACAAGGCCCATAGGTTGTTGTGGAAACTTTGATTTTACTGTAAGTGACACGGAGAACTTTAGCAGAGTTTTTAACAGAGGAAGGCCCAGATTTAACAGTTTTTCAAAAAGGATCCTCCAGCAGCTGTGATGAAAGTAAAGAAGGATTTCTCAGCCTCAGCACTACTGACATTTCAAGTCAGATGATTCTTTGTGGTGGGTGCTGGCCTGTGTATTTACAGTATTTAGAGCATCTTTGACCTCTGCCCCACTGCATGCCAGTGGCACCACCTCTCCCAGTTGTGACAATCAGAAATGGTCTCCACATATTACCAAATGGAGGACACAAAATTGCCTTCAGTTGAAAGCCACTTGGACAGACTATTGAGGGATAAGAATAGATGTAGGAAGATCTTTCAGGAGGCTGTTACAATAACCCAGCACAGAGATAAATGTAGCTCAGAGCAGGTGGCAGCAGAAGACATGGTAAGCAGTGTTTGGATTCTGGATAGATTTTGAAGGCAAAGACAAACAGAATTACTGATGGATTGTATGTAGGATGTGGGAAAAAGAGAAGAGTCAACAAAAGAGAAGAGATATTGTTGAGAATGGCTCAAAAATTTTGGCCTGTGCAAATGGAAGGATGGAATTGCCATTAACAGAGATATGAAAGGCTATGGAATAAACAAGTTTAGAGAGAACAGCCAAGAAAATCAGGAGTTTAGTTTGGGAAAGGTTGAATTTGGGACAGCTTAGTAGACACTCAAAGATGCCAGGTAGATGAGGAGACATACAAATCTGCAGTCAAGGGGAGAGTTCTCAGCTGAAGACATGAATGTGGGAGTCATTGACATACACACTGTATTTAAAGCCATGCAACTGAGTGAGATGACCAAGGATGGAGCCTCATTAAAGACACAAAAAAGAACGAAGGACTGAACTCTTTAACACTGCAATATTGAGAGTAAGGAGACCAGGAGAAATCAGCAAAGAAGGCTGAGAAGGAGTAATAATAGGAAAAAATACAAGCAAGCTGATGTTGTGAAAGCCAAAAGAAGAATATATGTCAAGGAGAAGTGATCTATAGTGTCAAATATTGCTAATGGTTCAAGGAAGATAAAGCCTGAGAACTGACCATTTGGGCTTAACAATGGGGAAGCCACTAGTGACCACATCAAAAGAAGTTTTGATCAGGGTGCAGGTAATAGCTTGACTAAAATGAGAGGAATCAGAAACGCCAACTATAGACAGATCTTTGCTGCAGAGGGAAACAAAGGAATGGGGCTGGTGTTGATTGGTGAAGAAATATTTTTGGTTTTGGTCTTAAGATGAAAGAAATAACAAGATCCTTGTATGCTGGCTGGAATTTTCCGGTACAAAGGGGAAATTGATGTTGTAGGGGTGAGAGAGGAGAACTGGAGTAACGTCCTTGAACAGAAGAGAAGGCATGCTATCTGTGCAAGCAGATAATTTTGCCTTAGGTAGCAGTATAGAGAGGGTTCAAGTTTAATAACAGGTAGGAAGGCAGGGTATATGCCTCCATATGCTGATAGGTAAGTTAACATGATGATGGAAGTCTATAAGTTCTCTTCCTTTTGCTTCAGTTTTCTCAGTAAACAGGAAGTAAGGTTATCAGCTCAAAGTGGGGATGAAAGAGGAGGTACTGGGTATTTGAGCAGAAAAGAAAAGGTGTTAAAAATAGTCATCTAGGACAGTAGGAGAGTAAACGAACTAAGTGTGGATACCTTGACTCCCTGATAGCATTAACTCCATCATGTGGTTTGTGGTTGTAAAAGTTAAGGTTTTTCCCAGCCGTGCTCAGCTGCATGAGTGCAGGTATAGACTAGAGAGAAGCATGAAATAGATGGACTAGTTGGGTGTATGGGCTGGAGCTTTGACAGAGTGAGAGAGGGCAAGGTTATTGAGAGCATAGACAGTGGTGTCATTCTAATCATTAGCTATACATTTAACTGTGTAAGGGAGGGAAAAGACATCAAATGAGTGAGATCGGTGAGAAAGTGGCAGGGTTATTAACTGTGGTAAAGTTAAAAGATTGGTTATTGGGGTTGGATTGACAAAGGGAGTGAGTGGGGAAAAAAATGAGAATGAAAAAAAAAAATTGGAGATGTTGCAGTTATTAGTAGTGACAGAGTCCAGGGAATGATTGTGGGAGGCTGTGGCTGAGGTCACAGAGGACAAAATTATTGGAGAAGGGAAGCCAAGGACCTAAGAGGTCACTGTCATTTACCAGATGTGTGAACTTAGAAGAGAAGGACTAGAATAACATGCTTAATAGGCCCTCAACAAATTGATTTTAACCTTGCTGAGCCTTTATTCCAAACTGAAGATTTTAACCTCTTTCTGCCTATGTTAGAGGACAATTGTGAGGATCACATGGGACCATAAATCGGGAGTGTCTTGTAAATACTGCACCAATGTACAAGCACAAAGACTTTATTACATTTGCTTTGGTTCATGGCTACATGGTATGGTGTAGAAATTTGGTGAAGGGCTGAAGATTTTAGATTTTTAAAGGATTAATAATAGGGAGCTATTTTAGGATCCTAAGCAAGAAAGTGACATAATCAAACACAATCAGTACAATTCCCTCATTTACACTGGATAGAGATAAATTTGTAATTATTTACTAATTACCTCTGTTCTTATTCTTTTCCTGCAAAACTTTTATACTATGCTCAAACATACAGATTAGATCATCTCAGTTCCTTAATTATCACCTTAATATTTCAATTGTTTACATGATAACATCTATATTCCTTTGCTTCATATTCAACAGCCTCCAAGATCTGATGTAATTTTACATTTCTGCCTCCTTAAGCTGCTCATCTGCTGTGCAGCCTAGTCTCCAAGATTTCAGAGCACATGACTCTTCATGCTCCATGGGATTATACGTTATACAGCAGCCCTGCTACTCCTCACATCTGATTCTGTATGATTCCATATGCCACCTATTCAATAAAGCCTTTTGCCAACATTCATCTTTCTTTTTTTGTATCTTCATTATTGAGTATATAAATATTCATGCTATTCTTAAATAATTATTAATTGCTTATCTATCTATTCCACATGTCTTAGTAGAAATGAGCAATGAATTCCGTACTCAAAAGCACCTATTATGGGTTTTTTTATGCTAGTAAATATTTGTTGGCTGAATAAATGAATGGAAGAATGATTGAAGGTTTCCTATGTACAAAGCACCATGCTGAATGCTGTGTTGAATATTGTAAAAAAGAAAAGAAAAGAAAAGAAAAGAAAAGAAAAGAAAAGAAAAGAAAAGAAAAGAAAAGAAAAGAAAAGAAAAGAAAAATATATGCTTAATAAAACTCAATTCATCTAAGTGTTCCAATTTCAAAGAGCTCCCCTGCTAAACTGGAAACTGCTGGCAGAGTAAGAGCAAATGGAGTCTTGACATGTCAACTAAGAAAGACAAGGCAGCTATGGAGTAATGGAAAGAGAACTAAACTGGGATCAGAAGCTCTGATTTCCAAAACCAGCTCATATGCTAGCTTTATGACTTCAGCTACCTTCATCTCTAAACATCAATGTCCTCATCTGAAAATGAGGTATTTAGATTATGTGGTCTTCAAGGTCCTTTCCAATGTTAACACTTCATGATTCTAAAATGCTGTGAAATCATTAGAGTTGTGGTCAAACTCAAAATCAACTTTTGCCAAGGAGAGCCACTTACGAATATCTGGATGGCTAGTAACCATCACTGAACAATATAACTGTTCACAATAGAAAATAACAAATTATAATACTTTTTTCCCCATTGTCTAAGGCAAGATCCCTGGTTCTGAAAGTTATACAATATTCTCAGCTCAAAGTCCCAAAGACTATGCCCCACCTCTGTTCTAGAGGGTGCGCGTGAGTAAATGCACATCTTCTTCAATCTAGATGGAAAATATGACATACTTCAGGTTAAGTTCCAACCAATGTGCATAGAATCACTTCTGGAACCTTGAGAAACATAGGGAAAAAAACACTGCACAATTTCAACCAAATTGGAGTTGATGTTTGTTGCAGAGCCTGGAGACTTGCCTCCTGGCAGAAGTAGATTTTTCCCAGTTGGTTTCAAAAGTCTAATGATATAAAACAACAGCTGGCCTTGTAATTTCTAATAGACTACATCTGCCTCTGATATTTGAGAGTGACCATGACAGCACTCTCAGTAGGGATCTCACCAAGCCTCAGAAGATAGCCTTGTTCTTTTAAAAAATCATATATTGTCTCGTGCACACATGCCCATGACTGAAGAATCTGGGCTCAACACTGGGACACACCGAGAAAACAAGAGTAAGGTTTTATTTCCTTAGGGCAACAACTAAATATCTTACAGTCCACTTCTCAGTCCATGACTGATTGGTTTTATTTCATTGCCACAAAAGGAGTGGCACAATATAATGGAAAAACTGTGGGCTTTGGAGGCAGGTAGCTCTGGGCTTAATTAGTAGCTCCTCAAATCCCCAAGTTCTGTGCTGTGATAATGGTAGTGAGGATTGCTATTTTAAACAACTTAAATGTGTTGTTTTAAAGTTGAGGATAGAATTTTTAGTATTACATACAGGAAAGTGAAGCAGCCTTGCTGGCAAGTGACTGTCAACTGCAGACAAGGGATCGGTTATCTACTGCCTCTTAGGAAGGAGCACTAGCAAGGCTGGCTTCATGAGTGTTCTTCCTGTGCAGTTGCAAAGGGCCCTGTGCTCAGAAGTGCCCCATGCTTGGTTTAATGTTCTGTGCTGTCGACACCTTGAGATTCTTAATAATTTTTTAACAAGGCCCCTGCATTCTCATTTTGCACTGGTCCCTGCAAATTACATACTAAGTACTGAGACTTAGGAAGGAAATTCAGTGCGATATGCCTGCTTGCTCAAATGTACGAAAAAGAATGCATACATGTGGAGGTGTTACTCTATCTTAAAATAAGAAGAGATATTAGCATTTATGCATTTGGTTTCAAAGGATAAAGTTAATTCTGAGTTGGCTTTGTACAGTCTAAGTGGAGTAGATTCCACATTACATATGTAAATATAGCAAAGATTGGGAGATAAATCAAAGGGTGGCAGGAACATTCATATACAAAAGCTCTCAAACTGAAACCATTTTTTAGCTAGACTGCCTGGATAGAAATCCCCGCTCTGCTTACCAGCTGTATAACTTTGAGGAACTTGCTAAATCTAACTACACTTCCAATTATCATCTATAAAATGGGATCGTTGCAATCTCATTGGGTTGTTGTGAGGATTCAATAACTTATTACATGTAAAGTGCTAAGAACACTGACACAGAGTGAGTGCTCAAAAGTATTATCTATTATTATCACCCACAAAGTTTCACTTTCTTTTTGAAATAATATGTACCTGCTACTTCAAGGGATTTGAAAGCCCTCAACGAAAAACAATAAAGATAACTCTGAATTTTATTGACACTGTGAGTTTTATAAGTCATACCCACCTTAGAATAATGTTCATTCCTTTTTTAACATACAAAGGGAAGTGTCAATAGATAGCTTAGTAAGTGGGGATAAACATTTAAGTGTAAGTCGTTCATTTGTATATGTATGTATGTATTTAACAGTTGATCATTGAGTGCTTGTTATATGTCAGGTTCTGGGTTAGATGCTACTGATCAGTTGGTGAAGATGTCTCTTCTCTCAAATAACTCATCATCTAATAGAGGATACTGACCTTCAATCAAGAAATTACTATTGAATGAAAAGATTGTTGAGAGGAATAAGTACCAGGTATAATGGAATCAAAGAGAAGTGCCCCCAATTCATTCCTGAGGCAGTAAGAGGTCAGGAAGGGTTTCAAATAGGAAAGAACATCTAAGATGAGACCTAAAAGGTCACGGGAAGTTAATTATGTGGAAAAGGAGGAGAAACATAAGCAGAGTCCTGGAACTGTTCATAAAAATTGCACAAGGTCCAATACAACTAGAATGTAGAGTGTGAGGTAGAAGAGTAGTGAGATAAGAGGCTGAATTAGAGATGGGCTAAACTATTTACTTTGTAAGCCATGCTAGGTTTAGACCTTATCCTGAGGGCACATTGAGTCATTAAGATTTTAAGCAGTTGAGGGACATGATTAAGTTACAGGTTAGAAAATTTACTCTTACTACAGTGTGAGTAATGGATTGGAAGGGGAAAATTATTTTTGGCAGGTAGATAAAAGGCTGTGATATAATCCAGGTGAGAGATGATAAAGACTTGAACTAAGGTAATGGGTAATCGTAGTTGTAATAAATGGACAGAGTCAACAATAACAAAGACATAGAATCATCAGGACATTGAGGAAGAGGTGGGGAAGAGGCAGGAGTGATCAAGTTTTGGGCTTGGGTAATTGTATGGTTGGTGGTAAATCACTGATAGCAGTGCTTAAGAGGATGAGCGGGATTGGGAAGGGTGAAGGCTTAGATAATAATGAATTTAATTTGGGACATGAGGAGTTTGAGGTGTCCTTGGAATACAGAACAGAAATGCTCAATAGGCATTTAGGCACACAGTTTGAGATTTTGGTAAGAGAGTTAGGCTTAGGCAACTATTTGAAAATCTTTAGCATAGAGATGAAAAGTGAAACTATGAAAGGAAGAAAATATGTTTAGAGTGAAAAGAGATCAGGATTTATGAAAGAATTCTAAGTCAAACAAAGGTAGATAGAAGAAAAAGAACTCATAAGAGGCAGGAAAGAAGATAGAAGAAAAACCAGGAGAGTGTTGTATCAAAGAAATTAAGGAAAGGAAGTGTTTTAAGAAGTGGAAAGGATCCAAAAATGTACAAACATATCAGGTAAGGTAAAGACTGAGATATCTCCATTGAAGTCTGCAACAAGAGCACTGCTGACCTGGGAAAGAAAGCTGCAGTGGAGTTGAAAGCCACCTTACATATCACTGAAGAATGAATGGAGAGAGGAAGAAGACACTAAGGATTCCTGTAGATAATGGTGGCTTCCTAAAGCAGAATCTGTTCATGTATTCTACTGAGAACAATGAAAATTTTAAAAAGATAGAAAATAAGATCACCCATAGCCCATGCCAACCAACTAATAAGGAAACAGAGAAAAATGCAAAGTCCAATTAACATGGAAGTGGAGAAATGAATACTCAAGATTAGTAAAGTTAGTTCTGAAACTCACAACAGAGCTGAGTCAGTTAGGGACTGAACAAAAGAGAATACAATGCAGTGGGGTCCTTTCAGTGGTGGAACACAGGCTAACATCAACTAAAGTCCACCTGAAGAGAGGGGCCTACTTTGACTGGAAAATGCTGAAGGTAGATCAGAAGATCCAGTGAGTCAAAGCACTGGATTCTTGGGAGTCAAAAGGAACAAACTTGGAAAGTGTGCAGAAACAGGATTTGGAAAGGAGGAGACATTTTGGGAGTTGGGAATTCCTTTGGAAATTGGTGGTAGAAGTAAAGCATAAAGAATTCAAAGCTAAGGGTTTTACTGAATCATCATACTATTGGTTTTCCATTTGTTTATTCTGTTCTTTGTTCTATTTTTTCTCTTTATCTTCTTCTGGGTTTTTTTTTTTTTAAGATTCCATTTCATTTTCTTTGTTTATTATTAGCTATAACTCTTTGTTTTCTTATTTTAGTAGCTGCTTTAGGGTTTATAGTACACATCTTTAACTTATCACAGTCAACCTTCAAGTGATACTATATTACTCCATATATATTATAATAACCTTACAACAGTATACTTCTCTTTCTCCTTTACTGACTTTATGCTATTGTTGCATTTTACTTTTCCAGATTTATAAACTTCACACTATATTGTTATTATTTTTATTTATAATTTTGTTTAAAACTATAATTATCTTCTAAAGAAATTTAAATAATAAGAAAAAGCTCTTATGGATTTATACACACATAAAGGTGCTTTTCATTCCTTTGTGTAGATACATACTTCCATCTGGTGTCACTTCCCTTCTGCCTGATGGAACTCCTTTAACATTTCTTGTAGTGTGGGCCAGCTGGTGATGCATTCTTTCAGCTTTTATATGCTTGAGAATCTCTTTCTCTTTTGAAGAAATGTCCTCTATTTTTGAAGGGTAACTTAACTAGGTATAGAATTCTGTGTTGACATTTTTTTTTTTTTTTTTTTTTGCTTTCGGTACTTCAAGGATGCTGCTCCATGGCCTTCCCACTTGCATTGTTTCTGACAATAAATCTGTAGTCATCCTTACCTCTGTTTTCTATATTTGTAACGTGTCTTTGTTTTTCAGAGGCTTTTCTCTTAATCACTGGTTATAAGCATTTGTATTATGATGTGCATTGGTGTAATTTTAATCAAGACTCTTGGGCTGGAGGTGTTTTTTTGTTTGTTTGTTTTTGAGATCCTGAGATCTGTAGATTTATAGTATTTACCAAATTTGGAAACATTTTGGCCATTATGTCATTACTAAAACCTAACGTGGTTTACAAAGTCAATAGTTTAGTCCCTCTCTAATTCAACCTCTTATCTCACTACTTTTCTACCTCACACTCTACATTCTAGTCATACTGAACTTTGTCCAGTTCCAGGACTTTGTTTATGCTTCTCCTCCTTTTCCACATAATTAACTTCCTGTGACCTTTTATGTCTCATCTTAGTTTTTCTTTCCTATTTGAAACTCTTCCTGATCCCCTACTGCCTCAGGAATAAATTGGGGTACCTTCTCTTTGATTCCATTATATCTTTAAATACTCCTTCTGTGACCCCTTCTCCTTTTAGGGCTCCAATTATACATACAAAAGGCCACTTAAAAGTTGCTCCATACTGCACTAATGATTCTTTTATTTTTAATTTTTTTTTTCTGTTTATGTTTCATTTTGGAGAGTTTCTTTTCTGTCCTCAAGCTTAGTAATTTTTATTCTGTGATGTCTAATCTGCCATTATTCTCATCCAGTGTGGTTTTCATCTTGGATAGTATAGTTTTCATTTCCAGAAGTTGACTTTTGTTTATATTATATCTTCCATATCTCTACTTAACTTTTTGGATATACAAAATGCAGCTATAACTGTTTTAATGACTTTTTTTGAAATTTCAATATCTGTGTTGGTTCTATGTCATTTTTAGTTTAAGTTTCTCTTCATTACAGGTCATAGTTTCTTGGGGTTTTTTTACATGCCTGGGAGTTTTATTATAATTATTAGATTCTAGATGTTGTTAATTTTAACTTGTTGGGGGCTGGAAAATTTTGCATTCCTATAAATAGTCTTGAAGTTTATTCTAGCATGCAGTTAAGTTACATGAAAACATTTTGATCTTTTGGGGTATTGCTTTTTATATTTGTTAGCTTGGACTAGATAAGTGCCCAATCTAAGGCTAGTTATTCCTTAGTCCTGAGACTGGTTCCCTCAAAATCCCTTATTCAATGCCCTTTAATTATGAGATTTCCTAGCCTAGTGGGAATAGAACTAAAGTGAAGTGAAGGTAAGCAATCTACCTGATAAAGGGTTCAAGTTAATGACCACAAAGATACTCACTGAACCAGGAAAAGAATGACTGAACGGGATGGGAAGGTATAGCTCAGGTGGTAGAGCACATGCTTAGTATGCACAAGATCCTGGGTTCAATCCCCAGTAACTATTCTAAAAATAAATAAACCTAATTACCTCCCCACCAAAATAAAATAATTAAATAATACAATGATAAATAAAATATTTCTTTTAAAAAGAATGAACACAGTGAGAGTTTGAACAAAGAGTTAGAAAATATAAAGGCAAACCAAATAGAAATGAAGAATACAATAATTGAAATAAAAAGCACAATAGAAGGAATCAACAACAGATCAGATGATACAGAGAAACAGATCAGCTAACTGGAATGCAGAGTAGTGAAAATCACCCAAGCTGAACAGAAAAAAGAAAAAGAATTTTAAAAAACTAGGTTAGTTTAAGAGACCTATGGGACAGCATCAAGTGTACTAACATTTGCACCATAGGAGTCCCAGAAAAAGATGAGAGAGAGAGAAAGAAATAGAGAACTTATTTAAAGAAAAATAGCTAAAAACTTTTTTACTTAGGGAAGGTAACACACATCTAGTCCAGGAATCATAGAATCTGTTATAAGATTAACCCAAAGAGATCCACACAAAGACTCATCTTAATTAAAAAGCAAAGTTTAAAGATAAAGAATCTTAAAAGCAGCAAGAGAAAAGCAACTAGTTACATAGAAGGAACTCCCATAAGACTATTAGCTAACTTTTCAGCAGAAACTTTGCAGGCCAGAACAGAGGGCAACAATATGCATGTGAAACATTCTCCAGAATAAATAACATGCCAGGCCACAAAACAATTCATAATAAATATAAGAAGATTGAAATAATATCAAGCATCCTTTCTGACCACAACAGTATGAGACCAAAAAGGCACTGCAAGAAAAAAATGCAAAAAACACAAACATGTGGAGTTAGCATCATGCTACTAAATAACCAGTGGGACTGAAGAAATCAAAGAGCAAATAAAAAACTACATGGAGACAGATGAAGGCAGAAACACAATGATTCAAAAATCTAAGGACACACCAAAAGGTTTTCTAAGAGGAAAGTTTACAGGGATACAAGCCCCTACCTCAGGAAAAAAGAAAGATCTCAAACAATTAAAAAAGGATCAATCAAAACCCAAGAAGATTTATTTTCTTTCTTAGCAGAAGAAAATAAATCATAAAGATAAGAGGATAAATAAATGAAATATACACTAAAAGTAGAAAAGATCAGTGAAACTAAGAGCCAGTTATTTGAAAAGATAAAGAAAACAGATAAACTTTTAGCGAAACTCATCAAGGAAAATAGAGAGAGGATCCAAATAAATCAAATCAGAAATGAAAGAGGAGAAGTTACAACTGACACCACAGAAATACAAAGCATCATAAGATATTACTATGAACAATTATGTGCCAATAAAATGGACAACTTAGAAGAAATGGATAAATTCCTAGAAATATACAACCTCCCAAGACTGAATCAGGAATAAATACAAAATACATACACCATTTACCAATAATGAAATTGAATCAGTAATTTAAAAACTCCCAACATAAAAAGTTCAGAGCAAGACAGCTTTACAGCTGAATTCTACCAAACATTTAAAGAAGAGATAACACCTATTTTCTCAACTATTCCAAAAAACTTCAGAGGGAGAATAGCTTCTGAACTCATTCTGCAAGGCCATCATCATCTTGATACCAAAATTAGATAGACACTACAAACAACAAAAATAGGTTCCAAGCCAATATCATTGATAAACATGGATGCAAACATCATCCTCAGTAGAATATTAGCAATAGAATTCACCAGTATACTAAAAGAATCATACACCACAATCAAGTGTGATTTATCCCAGGGATGTGAGGGTGATTCAATATTTCCAAATCAGTCAATATGATACACCACCTTAACAAACTAAAGAATAAAAATTATGATTATCTCAGTAGATGCAGAAAAATCTTTTAACAAAATTCAACATCCATTTATTATCAAAACTCTCAACAAAGTGACTATAGAGAGAACATACCTCATCATAATAAAGGTCATATATGACAAGCCTGCAGCTAACCTCATACTCAATGGTGAAAAGCTGAAAGCATTTTCTCTAGGATCAGGAACAAGACAAAGATGCCCACTTTTGCCACTTTACTCAACGTAGTATTGGAAGACGTAAGCTACAGAAATCAGAGAAGAGAAGAAATAAAAGACATCCAACTTGGAAAGGAAAAAGTAAAACTGTCACTGTTTTAGACAACAAACAGTGTAGTGTATGATATTTTATACAGAAAATTCTAAAGGCATCATTACTATTGGAAACTATTAGAACTAATCAATAAATTAAAATTAGAATGACTAAAATTACTAAATAATTACCAAAATAATAACTAAAATTAAATTAGAACTAATAAACAAATTCAACAAAGTTGCAAGATATAAAGTTAATATACAGAAATATATTGTGTTTCCATACACTAATAACAAATTATCACAAAGAGAAATTAAGAAAACAATCCAATTTACAATTGTATCAAAACGAATTAACACCTAGGAATAAATCTAATCAAAAAGGTAAAAGACTTGTACTCTGAAAACTTCTCCTGAAGTTTGATGAAAGAAATTAAATTTTGATGAAATAAATTAAAGATGACACATATGGAAAGATATACCATGTTCATGGATAGGAGGAATTAATATTGTTAAAACAACCATGCTACCCAAGGCAATCTACAAATTCAAAGCAATCCCTATCAAAATACCAATGGCATTTTTCACATATGGATTAAATAATTCTAACATTTGTATGGAAACACAAAGTACCCAAATGGCAAACACAATCTTGAGAAAGAAGAGCAAAGCTGGAGGTATTACATGCCCTGATTTCAAACTATACTACAAAGCTACCGTAATAAAAATAATATGGTACTTGCACAAAAATAGACACATAGATCAATGGAACAGAATAGAGAGACAGGTAATAAACCCATGTTTATGGTCAATTAACCTATGACAAAGGTGGCAAAAATATACTGTAGAAAAAAGACACCCTCTTCCATAAATTGTGTTGAGAAAACTGACAGCTACATGTAAAAAAAAATGAAACTGGACTACTTTCTCATAGTGTATAAAAAGTAAACTCAAAATGGATTAAAAACTTAAATTTAAAACCTGAAACCATGAAACTCCTAGAAGAAAACAGGCAGTACAGTGTTTGACATTGGTCTTAGTAATATATTTTTATATGTCTCTTCAGGCAAGGGAAATGAAAGCAAAAATAAACAAATGGAACTATATCAAATTAAAATCGGTTGCACAGAGGAGAAAATTATCAACAAAATGAAAAGGTAGCCTACTAAATGAGAGAAGATATTTGCAAATAATACGTCCAATAAAGGGTTAATATCCAAAGTATATAAAGAACTCATATAACTTATTATCAGAAAATCCAAACAACCCAATTAAAAAATGGGCAGAAGACCTGAATAAACATTTTTCCAAGGAAGACATGTGGATAACCAACAGACACATGAAAAGGTGCTGAAGATCACTAATCACCAGGGAAATGTAAATCAAAACCACAATGATATATCACTTCACAACTACTGGAATGGGTATTATCAAAAAAAGACAAAAAATAACAGTGTTGGTGAGGATGTGGAGAAAAGAGAACCTATGTGCACTGCTGGTGGGTCTATAAAGTGGTGCAGCTGCTATGGAAAACAGCATCTAGGTATATCAAAAGACTAAAGGTAGAGCTGCCATATGATCTGGTAATTTCACTTCTAGGTATTTACCTGAAGGA
This sequence comes from Camelus bactrianus, assembly GCF_048773025.1. NCBI lineage: Eukaryota > Metazoa > Chordata > Mammalia > Artiodactyla > Camelidae > Camelus > Camelus bactrianus. Next base: position 18,973,181 of record NC_133559.1, read on the forward strand.
AAAAACCCCACTAATTTGAAAAGACATATGCACACCAATGTTCATTGTAGCATTATTTATAATAGCCAATTTATGGACACAACCTAAGTGTCCATTGATAGATAAATGCATAAAGAACATATAGTATATATTTATAATGGAATATTGTTCAGCTATTAAAAAACCTCACAAATCTTGCCATTTGTCACAACATGGATATATATATAGAAAGAGAGGTTATTATGCTAAATGAAATAAGGCAGGCAGAAAAAGAAAATACTATATGATTTCACTTATAGGTGGAATCTAAAAAACAAAACAAATGAGCAAAATGAAACAAAAACAGACTCAGATAAAGAGACCCAACTGGAGATTGCCAGAGGAGGCAAGTGGGGGTGAGGACAAAATACATGAAGAAGATTAAGAGGTACAAACCTCCAGTTATAAAATAAATAAGCCACAGGGATGTAACTTACAGCAAAAAGAATAGAGTCAATAATATTATACTAACTTTGTTTGGGACAGATGGTTACTAGGTTTATTGTGGTGATTATTTCAAAATGTACACAAATATCAAATGACTATATAGTACACCTGAAACTAACAAAACATAGTACATAACTACATTTCAATTTTAAAGGCCAAAAAAAAAAAAGACAGAGTGACTGAATGATTAAAAAACTAGACCCAACTATATACTACCTACAAGAGATTCCCTTAAACTTTAAGGACACATGTAAACTGAAAGTAAAAGGATGGAAAATATATTCGATGTAAATGGAAACAAACAAACAAACAAAAAGCATAGGCAGCTATACTTATGTAAGACAAAACAGACTTTAAGCCAAAAATGGTAACAAAAGACAGCAAAAGTTAAAAAATTAGTAGAAAAAAGGAAGTAACAAATATCCAAATGGAAATAGATATAATAGAGATTAAAAAGGCAACATAAAAGATAAATCTAAAAAGAGATAATTTTTCAAAGATAAACAGAATTTATAAACTGTTAGTTAGACCAAGAGGGAAGTCTCAAATCAATAAAATTTGAAATGAAAGAGTAGACGTTACAAGTGATTAGCACAGAAATTCAAAGGATCAAACAATTATACACTAATAAATCAGGTAACTTAGAAGAATTGGATAAACTTCTAAAAACATATAGCCTCCCAAGCCCAAATCATGAAGAAATAGAAAATCTGAACAGATCAATTATTATTAAGGAGATCAAATCAGTAATCAAAAATCTCCCAGAAAAGAAAATTCCAGATGGCTTCAGTGGTGAATTCTACCAAATACTTAAAGAAGAATTAATATCAATTCTTCTCAAATGCTTATCATAAATATAATAGAAGAAACACTTACAAACTCATTTTATGAGGCCAGCATTACCCTGATACCAAAGCCAGACATGACACTACAAGGTAAGAAAATTATAAGCCAATATCCCTGATGAACATAGGTTTAAAAATTCCCAGCAAAATATTAAGAAACTGAACTCAATAGTACATTAAAAGGACCATACATCTTGATCAAACGGGATTTATTCCAAGAATGTAAGTATGGTTCAACATTCACAAATCAATAAAGGTTATACACTACTTAATAGAATGAAAGATGAAGCAGTATGGTATTGGCATAAAAACAGACATATAGATCAATGAGATAGAAATAAACCTGTGCAAATATGGTCAATTAATTTTTGACAAAGGAACCAAGAATATACAAGGGGAAAGGTCAATCTCTTCAATAAATGATGTTAGGAAAACAGTATAGCCACATGCAAAAATAAAACTGGATCCCTATCTTACAGCATACTCAAAAATTAATTCAAACTGGATTAAAGACTTGCACATAAGACCTGAAACCATAAAACTCCTAGAAGAAAACATAGTAGGGAGTAATTTCTTTAACGTTGGCAATATCTTTTTGAATTTGACATCAAAATCAAAGGCAATAAAAGTAAAACCAATAGTGGGACTCCAGAAAACTTAAGAACTTCTGCATACCAAAAGAAACAATCAGCAAATTAAAAATGCAACCTATAGAATGGAAAAAAAATTATTGGCAAACCTCCTATCTAATATGGGGTTAATATCCAAAACATACATTATACTCATACAATTTAATAACAAAAACCCAAATAACTCAATTAAAATAGGAAAAGGACCTAAGTAAATATTTTTCCAAAGATGATATTCAAATGGCCAAGTACATAACAAGGTGCTTAACATCACTATCATTAGGGAAATGCAAACCAAAACCAGAATGAGATACCACCTTACGCTTTAGGGTATCTATTATTTAAAAAAATAAGTAAGAGATAACAAATGCTGGAAAGGATATGGAGAAAAGGAACCCTCGTACACTGTTGGTGGGAATGTAAACTGGTACAGCCACCACAGAAGCAGTATGGAGATTCCTCAAGAAATGAAAACTAGAACTACCATATGAATCAGCAATCCCACTTCAGGGTATAAATCTAACAGAAAATGAAATCATCATCTGAAAGAGACACCTGTGCTCCCCTGTTTATTGCAACATTATTCATAATAGCCAAGGTATGGAAACAACCTAAGTGTCAACTGATGGATGCATGAATAAACAAAATGCGTGTGTATATATATGCCTACAATGAAATATTATTGAGCCTTAAAAAGAAGGAAAACCTGCTATTTGTGGCAGCATGGATGAACCTGAAAGGCATTACAGGAAGTGAGATAAACCAGACAGATAAAGAAAAATACTGTATGGTATTGCTTACATGTGGACTCAAAAAACAAAAAAAGACAAAAGTCAAATGCATAGAAAAGAGAGTAGAATGGTTGTTGCTAGTGGCTAAGAGGTGGAGGAAATAGGGAGAGGCTGGTAAAAAGTGTACAAATTTTCAGTTATAAGAATGAATAAGGTCTGAGAATCTAATGTATAACATGGTGACTATGGTTGGTAATACTGTCGGTTTAACTGAAATTTGCCGAGAGTAAAACTTCTGTTTTCCCTAAAAAAAAGGAAATATGTGAGGTGGTGGATGTGTTAAGTGACTTGATGGTGAGAATATCAAATCATCACATTGTACACTTTTAAATATCTTACAGTTTTGTCAATTATATGTCTGTCAATGAAGCAGAAAAAAAGACATATTCACATGGAGCCAAACTACCTCCCTACATTTAACTTTCTAATTGTAAGGATAAAAACATAAATTTACAATGGAAAGATCTGACTGTCACCATCTTAATCAAATGCTCAAACTTAGCATCACCAATAGTAAGACAATTTGATTTTATGTGTCACCTGATGTAATATAATATGAAGTACACAGCGTTCCTTATAAAGCATTCTCACTGAACATGTTTAACCTGAAGCTAATTATTCCTTTAACCAAACTTCCAGTTTATAGAAGTATAGGAGATAAAAGAAGCAAGATAATTGACATCCAGATGGAAGTAATCAGTCAGGCAAATTCAGATTGTAGAAGTTTTACAAGACAACTGGCCCAATCTCTTCAAAATTCAATGTTATTGAAAAGAATAAAGGTATTGGGACTGTTCTCAATTAAGAGAGACTAAAAAGATATACAACTAAATATGATGGGTAAACTTCAATTGGATTTTTTTTCATAAAAAAAGCTAATTGAGATATTTTTGTGGACAATTGGGGAATATTTAAGTATGGACTGGTTTATGTTATATTAGGGGTTTATGGTTAATTTTATCTAGGGCATTCATAGTATTATGTTTACAAAGGAAAATTTATTTTTAAGAGATGCAGGGATATATTAATTTTGAGGATGTCACAATGTCTGCATCTTACTTTGAAATGATAAAATGTTCACAGTTGTTCCATCTAGATGTTTGATACATGAAATTTATTTCATTATTCTTTCAACCTGTTCTATAAATTAAATTTTTTTCATAACACAAAGTTTGGTGAAGGAGAGAACGTATTCTACTAAACAGTTTATTGTCTAGAAAATTTTCCTAAGGAATTACTGATGAATAGTGACCAAAATTTCATTAGAATGTTTGATGAAATAACATGTGTATAACAATTATAAATCTAGATAAATAAGTTCTGTATTCTCAAAGAATAAATTAATCTCAAGAGGATTGTTTGGTTTTTTTTTTTTTTGGCAGGTTGATTCTAAAATTTATGTAAAGCAGCAAAGGGCAAAAAATAGCCAATTCATTTCTAGAAAAGGAGAAAATTCTTGTGGTTATAAATGTAAAGGTTAGAAAGCTATTTTAAAGATAAACAGATATGGTATAGGGATGAACTAATTGAGCAAATTAGACAACTCACAAACTAGGGAATGCAAATATGGAATTTTAATACGTGATAGAGGTGGCATGACAAACTACATGAGAAAGGAGAAACAATTTAGTAAATGGGCCTGGAACGGTTATAATTTATTTTAAGAGAAAAGTGAAATTGTAGCCCTCCCTCAAACCATACACAAGAGTCAATTTCAAATAGAGTAAGAACTCAAATGTTGAAAAATGTTGTGAAGGAGAAGAAAGAGAAAGGTCACCAGCTGGAAGAGAATATTAGGTTGAAGGATTTGTTTTGGTCTTAAAGATAGGAGAAACTTGAACTTTAGAAAAGCATCCAGTAAAGAAGGAGATATAGGAAGGAGGAGTAACCCTAAGAAAGCAGAGGGCAACTGGATAACAAGCAGGATGGCTGCCATACAGTAGGTGTTCAATAATTACCGAATGAATGGATTAACCAATAAAAGAGAAGGAATTCGCTTAGACGGAATGTGCAGAAATTGGTTCAGATAGGAGGTAGTCTTTTTCTCACTGACAGGTGTCAGCGTGGAGTTAACAGATACAGCTACTGGTAAGTTTGCCTGGGTTATGACTTTTTACTTCAGGCTCCATGAACAGAACTTAAACTAACAGGAAAGAATCCAATGTGGCTAAAAATCCAATATAAAATTCTCACACTCAAAGGGCATGGGAAAATGCGTAGATACGAAAAACATGCACTGTAACCAGACACCAAGTGAGAATTTTCTAAGTAGTGTCATTTGTTCCTTGCTCTTCTCGTTGTCTTTCTAACCCTGGCACCAGTACATTCTTGAAGGATAGGGGATCTCCTTACAGCCCAGTGATTTCAGAAGATCAAAAATGGCATGTGTGGCAAGGGCCAGCAGCAGCAGGAGGCTAGATCTAAAATTAAACTGTCTGGGTTCATACCTTGGTACAGCCACATACTAGGTGTGAAAATCTTGTGCGAGTTACTTAGCTTCTGAAGATTCAGTTTCCATTCCTATCAAGTGAGGATTCTATTAGTTTAAGTTCTTTGTTACAAGTTATAGAACCTGACCCTGGCTACCTCGAACTCATTAGGAGAATATGGGAATCAAAGGGAAAGCTGCAGAATTAGGCTTAGGAAAAGCAGACACTGGGGCACCTCCAAATATCCATGTAACAGGAAAGGATGGATAGTTCTTGCATCCTGACCCCTTGATGCATAATATTCAGTTGTCAGCCTTTGTCAGTGTGTTCAAGATTCAAATTTTGGAACGTTTAGATTCAAATAGCCTAATTTAGATTCTTTACTTATCTTCCAACTAGAGGAGTATAGAGCATCTTTATTCATGGTTGCATCAAACTGTGGAAGAGTGTTGTTGGGAAAAAGATGGGGGGTAGTTGGTATAAGAGGAAAACAACAAATTTACATGTACTCCGTGCTTTGGCTATCCAGATGTTTTTACTTCTATACATAAACTTTCAGTAATGCTTTGGCCTAATGTAATGTAAATATTCCACAACAAAAATACATTCATCTTCTCTCCAAAGATGAATAACCCCAAACTGCAGCTACCTCCAAGTCTAGTATCTCTGAGTAATATGAGTTTATTCTTTAACTCTGTTATCAGCCTATCTCAGGAGTCTGCAGTCTATGCATCAAGCAAAATCACAAAACAGAAAATAACTGTGGCTTTTGGTTATAGAACAGTGCATTTAATTAGTGGTAATCTTATGTCTCAGAGATCCCTGAAGGACAGATATGGAAAACGAGACCCAGAGTGACCATGTAATTTATTTAAAGTCACCAGTGAATGAGTAATCAAGCCAAGGTCTGAATCCAGGTTTGTCTAATTCCAAGCTCTCCCTTTTCTTTCCATTACAAAAGGGTTAGAATAACATGTCCTCCTCAGAGAATTTTAACAGGAAATAAAGCTTTAGGGCATGAAAATTGAAGTCTGAAGAGAGTTTTACGCTATAGAAAGCAGAGAGTGGAAGGTTTAGGGTTGTAGATATGAGAGTAGGGGATGAGAAGTATATTTATTTAATGGAGAAAGTAGGAGGATAGAACTTTCCTATTTTTAAAACCATTTCACAGTAATGTAACACTTTATAAGTGGCTTAAATGACTATTTCTTCAACCATCCTTGTGCCAATAGGTAATTGTTTAGATTATTTTATTACTTAAGGCTTTGATTGACACAAGTTAAGTAGGTCACTTAGAAATCTAATTACCAAACTCTTGATTTTTTAAATCTCTGTACCCATAAAGTAAAAATACTATTCAATTAGAGCTAGGATGGTGTTGAAATTGACTATTTAGAAAAAAAAATTAGATTCTCACTTTACATCATACAGCAACAACAAAAGGCCAGGCACACTGGAAAGTTTTTTTTTTTAAAGGAACCATAAGAAAACAAAAACTTAGAAGAAAATATAGGAAGTATCTGGGAATAGAAAAAGGGTTTTAAAGCAAGAAGGCAATGAAATGTCCCTGCTGTTTAGGCGTTGCTCAAGCATTAGTGATTTTTAGTTAGTGATGGCGGAGGCATTTAGGAGGTGGTGGGGCAATCAGTGTCCAAAACATTAAATTCCCTGTAAGATCTCCTAAAAGCACACTCCCACCCCCACTTCCTTATACTCTGCAAAGATCAGTGCCAGACATTTTATTCTGCTAAGATTTATTCCCAATTTAAATCTTGGAAACTGCACACAGGCATAATTATTTTGGTCAATCAGGAGAGAGCTTATTGTGTTTCAAAACAAGTCATGCAAGGAAAGATTTAAGGAATTTCATTTTAGCCTGAAGATGTGAAATTTAAACTTCCACTAAAGGACGCTTAGAGGAAATGTTTAGAGAAAGTCATGGTGTTGGCCAGACTCTTTCTGAGTGACTTATTCTGATGTCAGGTATGTGGTAAGGGTTAGCAAGAATCTTACATTTGGCACAATCTAGGTTCTTATAGTCTCAAATAACAAGCTGGTCATACTTGGATTTTATTTTCCTCCATTGTTTAGATTGCATTCCACTATTGGCTTGGTAGCTATTATCCAACTTACACTTTTAAAATGAACATTTATCTGTTGGTAAGCAAAGAAGACCACAGAGAATATTTTTTCTTTGCTTTTAAATCTTTGGTCAGAATATTTAGAACTAGACGAATTCCAAGAGAAACAAAGATCTAAGCCAATGACTGTAGTTGCTGCTACAGAATTCAAATCCTTGTGTGTCATCTCTGACTGTAATTTTTAAATTAGTGATTATATGGTATCAAATAATGTGAGAGCTTCTGCCAAGCAAAGCAAAACTAAGGGATAATGTCACAGTGGGGAGTGACAATCAATTGAATAAGCTCTGAGCAATAAGGGATACATTTTAAGGGGGAAAAATATCACAGTTGGTGAATTGATAAGCTGTCAAGTGTATGTGTCAATCAGTATGGCTTAGTCTTGACAATGAAGTTCAATGGGCTGTGTCAGTTGACACAGCTTGAAGTTGGATTAAAGAATCTAACAAAGTGCATCAATTGCATTGCTCAGGGAAGTTTTAGGAATATTTCAAAGCTACAGATACAGATAGATGTGAACCTCACTGAATAAATGAACAAAGCAGAACTGAAAAAGAGGTAGATGAGGATATCAGAAGAAGTTCATTCTCTCAGCCATTACAGTAAAGCAGACGTCCCTTTATCCCATTACCCAGCAAATTAAAGGAACCATACATGTATTACATTAGACAGACAATTAAGTCAACACACCATATATCAATAAGGGCATTGCTGAGTTTTAGGACAGAAATAGGGGCCTTCCGACGAAGCACTGCATCTGAGAGGTTTAAATGTTGGGGGCCCTCAGTGCAACAGAGATGCTGGTAGTTGACAGAGAATGCACAGAAAAACAGGAGTGATTTGAAGGACTGGGAGTAAGGTTGAGGAAACAGAGATTCAACTCTGCCTGGTTAAACCATAATTTAGGAGGGATGTGAGTAATGATGCACAAATGTTTTTAAGTTCCCAATGACTATGAAGGAGAAAGATTTAGTGCTTTTAGAGCAATAAATTTAAGCTAATTATTAGGATAAACTTTCTGACAGTGTTATTTGTTTTATCTGGGAGATAAACTGTTCCTAGAGTGAGGAAATGGGACAGGTTAAGCCAAACACCAGCTGAGTGAAACACATTTTATAATAGGATAGGATTGTGATGTCTAACACACGATCTAATGGCAGGCATGTGACCATGAAACCCAAACTCACTATTGGCCTGATACTCACTTGAACTTTGTTGGGTTTGACTTTATTGAACTTTGGGTTTAGGAGGAAGTAATAAATTGTATGACAACCTCTCTGAGTGAGGTCCCATCTGTAAAGAGGAAGAAGTAGGTTCTTCTTTGCTTCATCATGGGAAGGTCCCCAAGGGAGGCATAAGCTAGAAATGAATGTGTGTAAATGTAGGAGGAATCCACAAGACAAGAATAGTTTCTTTGGAGCCTAAGGCTTTTGGCTGCTTGCGCTGTAGGGTGACATTTCAATGGCCACTTCCATCTGGCCCCTGATCTCTAAATTTCATGGGGATATTGGATGTCTTTTGTTAGTACCTTATTTTTAGATATGCTTATCAGGCAGCACTCCTAAGTAGCAGTGTACAGGTATCTGAACATTTCTTTCTTGGATTTATTTGTCCCTACTGGTAGTCACAAGTCTTTAGCCACTCAGATTTTGTATCCACTGTTATATTTGTAGCATCTTTGATTTTATTGATTCCTTGTGTATAAGAATCTTGGGTTACCAGTATTGCCTGGTTTAACGTGATATTTTTTTCTTACCTTATCTTGGGATCTCCTTTAGGAGGGCAAACCTTTAACTCTTTTTCTATATTGTCCAGGCCCAGCTATTCAGGATCCCCATAAAAATCTCATGTTTCCTCATAAGGTTCCCTTTAGTCAGCCATGCAGATCAGGTCAAAAATAGCTTAGTTTTGCAACAATACCCAGAGTGAGAGCTAAACCAAGAGTGGCAAGTGCTTTGGGGAAGTAGGAAAATAGAAGACATGTCGACTTCTTATCCTGTGATATGGAGAAAGTGATACACTAGTAATGTAAAGACAAGCGTAAACAAGTGTTAAATAGATTGTGTCCATTTAAGTCAACAAATATTTCTTGAATGCCAATGTATGCAAGGCTCTGGGCAAGATAATTCAGAACATGTAAAGATGAATGAAATAAAAATCTAGACATTAAAGAACCATATGTCTTTTGGAAAGGGACTGGATACATGACATCTTTGATGTAAATAGGGTAATGATGTGATCCAGTTGTATCTCAGACCAGGGTAAAAAAGGAGCGACAAAGCAACAAATGACAGGTCATATTTTCACGATCAGCTTGGCATCCCTGGCTTACATAGGTGCAGCCCCCACCTACTAGAAAAATTAAACCAGCTTTAAGTGAAAAATAATGTTCTTTATTAAATGATCTAAAAGTATTCTTAGGGAGTTCTTACATTCTCCTCTTGTCCCTTTATACTTTTTCACTCTTCTCATTTTTACCACCATATTTATTATAATGATTCATAAACAACTATTTCCATTTTATTCTTGGTTTTTATTACATTCAATCTCATATTATCTACAGGTTCTTGGGAATATATATTTCATTACCACTTCTGTCTTAATATATTTCAAACAGGATTTACTTTCTTCTAATGATACTCACTGTTCCAACTTTCATGACTCTAATCTTCACAGAATCTTTCAAGTCTCTGCTACCCAGTTTCCACACCTTTTCATTATCTTTGATTCTTTCTCCCCTTTATGTGTCTGGGTATTGATACATGCCAAGTACTCATTTATCCAACAAACTGTATCTTTACCCAAGTTTCCTTTTGACCACTGCACATGCCTTCTCTTCTGTCCATCTATAATTCATTCTCCACACATTAGCCAGAGTAAGCTTTCTAACAGGATTAATAACTTCAGTGCATTGCCCAATGCTTTATCACACTTGGAATAATTCACTTCAACTTGTAAGGGGTGATACAGTCCCCGCTCTGTTTCCAAGGTCATTTTAGGTCACTCCTTGCTCTCTACGTTGAATCCACACTGTCTTCCTCTCTGTCCCACCACCCTCGTCAGGGTCTTTCCATCAGCAGCCCCCTTGGCCTGCTGTGCCTGTCCTTAGTCGGCTGACTGGCTTCTTCTGCCAGTCAGGTCTCAGCAGAACTGCCCTGTCGCTTGCTCAGGGAAGACCCTGATCGTTCTCTTCTCCTCAGTTTTTCTTTATAACATGGCCCTTCATTGCTTTTGTCACTATCTGGTGTATTCTTTATTCATATCAGGTCCGTGAGAGTTTGGGAATTATCTCTCACGTTTGGCACTGTATCCTTAGAGCCTTCCGAAGTATCTGGAAGAAACGTCTACACAGAGCCAAGCACAGCACTTTGCACTGGGGACACAGCAATGGATATGACGATACGCCATTATGGGAACTATTTCTGTTACCCATTTGGTGCTGTTGACTGATCCACAAGCGTTGCAACAAAGTGTTCCCTCCCAGGCTTCTATGACTTGACAGACGGTCCCTTTGGATTTATACCTTCTCCCTTTAGAAATATTACATTGTGAGTGTGTTTTGTTATACTTGGACAGGGAATTGTTCTGTCTCTTCAAGTTAGCTTCTTGGAGATCTGATGCCATCATTCTGTGTTACTTATATGTATCGCCTTCAGCACTTAATTATGAAACTGCTTTTCTTATTATTGCTTTATGTGTTTCAGTTCTGTCTTATCTGGAAAATTAATGCCCTGTGTTATATTTATCTCAATTCACAGTATTGTTCAACACAGTATACATGCACCTAATAATTCTTTTCAGGTTGATTTTTCAACATTATCTTCATTGTCTTTCTATAATTATTATAGTCTCTGAATATGACTATTGGGAAAAGGAGTATTTTGTTTCTTAATCTGCTGTTTTCTTTCCAAAACACAGGAAAGAAAAAGAAAATATGCCTTGGGGAAAACCTTCCCTTGTAGAATTTACCGAAAGAGAATAAGCACCTGATTATGATACAAGGCTGATGGTTTATTTTACTTCTCAGAAACAGAGTTAGAATGCTAATAATGAAAATTTTTAAATAATCCCTTGAAATGAAAAATGTATCTCAAATTAACTTTTGCTTTATATATTCCTTTGGAGTAAAAATGGGTGACATTTAATCTTCTATCATTTTCAATATATTCTGAATAGCATAAATCCTAACCAGGTTTTAATTCATTTCTGTGGGGAAACTTTCTACTTTATGTCCCATTTCCTGAACCTTACTCTGCAGTCCAATTTGGTGCTATCCTGAGTGCTGTTTTCAAAACTGATCTAGTTGCAAATGTTGGAGACCACTTGAACTGTGGAAACGTATTACCCATAATTTGTTATTACTCATAAAAAAGAAGATATACTGAACACAACTTATCCAATATGCTCAAATATATACTTAATATATTGCCTATTATATTCAAAATATAATTAATTAGTAAGTCATAACAATAGCCATGTATTGAGGAAGCATTACATTTTAAGAACAGGATTAAAAACTTTATGGGCTGACTTCTTCCTGCTTTAACAATTCTATGAAGTAGTTCTTATCATCCCTACTTTGTATGTAGAAAAAAATGTATCTAAGTAAGCGGATGAAGTAGAACCTAAACAGGGTTCTTTGTGGCTGCAATGACTCTGGCCTTCATTTCTTTGCTATGTAAAAATTCACTGATACTCTCAGTCAAGCAGACGTGAATTCAGAACCTGCTACGTCTTTACTATATATCAGCATGCAAGGGGAGCTTGAATGATTGGCAGAGTGGGCTGGCATTGGTAGACAGTTTGGCAGGTGTTCACTGGGGATGACTGCCAAGCCTTTATTTTTGGATTGATATAAATAGTAATAGTATTTAAAGTCACAAGATTTGCATTTAAATCCTAAATCTAGGAACCCCTTGGACAAGCGACTTAATGAGTTTGAACTTTAGCCTTCCTGTCTGTAGGGCTGACAGTATTAATAGTTTTCCCCCAGAGATGCTTCAGGCATTATGGTACATGAAATTGTATTGAGTTGTATTGCTTGAGTTTAAGTGGAAGTCCAAAGTGACTGGCAAAATGATGGAAGGGATTTACCAGAAACCTACTTTCCTGGGTACTTTGGCATGTCTGGGGAAATGGTGGGATAATATCAATATATGTCCTTTTGTGGGGAAATGGGGAGCCTTCAGGAAGAAAATTCATCCTCAAGGAACAAGGATCCAGGGGTAATAAATTTGATCAATAATTAAAACTTAGTTATCGTAAAGGAGTAAGAATTCTAAATAGAGTTTGGTGCCCATCAGTAAAAATTGTCTCTCAACACAGTCTACTGGTAATGCAAAATGGGACAGCCATTCTGGAAAACAGTTTAGCAGTCATTATAAAGTTAAACATACGCTTAACATGTGATCCAACAATTCCACTCCAAGGTATTTACTTTAATGAGATGAAAACACATATTCACACAAAAACCTGTGCATGAATGTTTACAGCAGCTCTTTTCATAATAGCCCCAAAATGGAAAAAGTTCAATTGTCTTTTAGTAGCTGAATGGATAAACAAATTGAGGTACATCCATACAATGTCATACTACTCAGGAATGAAAAGGAATGAACGATTAATATGTTAGTTGGATGAATCACAAAGAGATTATGCTGACTGAAAGAAGACAGTCTCAAAAACGTTACATAATGGATCATTCTATGAATATGATAGTCTTGAAAAGACAAATTTATAGTGACAAACAGACGAGTGGATGCTGGGGGCTAGGGATGGGGAAGAAGGAGTAGCTACAGAGGGGTACCAGGATGATGGAATAGTTTTGTGTCCTGACTGTGGTGGTGGTTATGTGAATCCATACAAGTATAAAAGTTCACAGAACTGTACGAGAAAAAGTCAATTTTACCGTATGCTAATAATAAAAAAAAAATTGTTGGGTCCAGCACCCTCCCGTGTCACCAAATGCTGTCCTTGTCCTTGCATCCTATTGCCACATTATCATCCTTTCCAAAAGTGACCCACACCCACTTCTTCAACCTACCCCATAATATTCAGCAAATTGTTCTCTGTCTCTCTGAAATTACCCCCAAAGGCTCTCATGATCCCTATTCTTCTGCCCATGAGGACCTCCTTAATAATCCCAGCACACTTTGCCCTGCTATGTCTTGACTTCTATAACTCTTTCTGTATCCTTCTTCTTGGCACATATTCTAACACTTAGATTATTCAAAAAATGTTTCAGGTGTGTATATTGATCTGTCATAACCAAAAATCTTTTTCCTCAAAAAGCATGCAGATAGAGGACGAACCCCAGACTTGCTGGAGCCACAGTAATCAAAAAGTTATGTCAAAAAAATAGTCAGAATTATTTCTATGAGTATGAGACTTTCGGGAGGATAGCTTAGGACAAAATACCTAATACTTATTGTCTACAAAATGATTAATTACAAAATTTCATTGATGAATACACATATACATAACCACATGTGTACATCTGCACACATGCACAACTACATAGAGTGTACAAGTATCATTATCCATTCAAAATGACTGGTTGTAATCATAGCGAGGTGACAAGTTTGTTTTTTACAAACACACTCACAAAATTTCATTTTAATATCTCTTTTATACAATCCCCAACATGTTTGTTTTGGCCTCTCTTCTAATTTAATTATTTTGATCATTTATATTTTTGCAATAAAGTGCTAGAATGGGCCAGAATATTTTGACGTTGGTGAAGTTGCAAAATATTTTTAGTCCAAACATTCTGTCTTCAGCCAGACTTGTCTCTGTGTGGTTTTCTCTGCTAGAGATGCTCATTCCACATTCATTCAATAAACACTGATTGACAACTTACCATGTGTCAGGTACGAGGTTAGCTGTTGTGAGTAAAGTGATTAATAAAACAGACATGGTTCTTGCATTCATGGGGCTTACAGTCTAGCAACTGTAAGCAGACAAATGAGCCACTGTTTACAGGACATGTGTGTAAGATGTAAGTTATGGATGCACATAGAAGAGGTGTCTGACCCAGTCACTGGAAATCAGAGAAGTTTTCTTGGAAGGAATGATGCTCAGTTGAATTTTCAGAATAAATAAGAGAGAAGACAAGAAAGATGGGAATGGATTGACAGAAGAGAAAACATGTGACAACATTAGGTCTGACAGTCCTAGGATTCTGGTATCACTGTAGCCTGACATCTCAGAAACGTGGTTTCATTCTCCTGCAAAACCTTCCCTCGCTTCCCTGAAACACAGGCTCTTCTGTTCCTTGAACTCAGCAGAATGTGTTGCCTGCATTTATCTTTTGGTACTTCTATGCTACCAGAAAGCAGAATAACTTTTCATTTAGGCAAGCCAGTTAGGATAACAGGTGCTGAGGTAAGGGTCCCTAGATTTGCTCTGGGTTGAATTCCAACTGTGTGATATTTCACTACTTATTATCCTCTCTAAAGCTTCAGTTTCATCATCCATAAAATATGAGTAATAATACCTACTTTACAGGGTTATTATTATAAAGGTCAAGTGAGCTGATAAATGCAACGGTGCATTTATTTAGAACAGTGTGTGGAGTATTGTTAAGCACTGGTATAAATGTCACCTCTTACTAATATGTTTGTATGCCATAGCTTCCCAGCTAAATTGTAAGTTCCTGGAAGGCAAAACCAAGTTTTAATCAAAAAAGGCTAAAAGTTTTCCACATAAAATTCTATTTAATTCCTTCAGTAACTCCCCAAGTCTGATATTATTTTTCTCATGTTTCAGATGTGAATGCTGAGGCTCAGACATGTTAACTTAAGGTTGCCAGCAAGTAAATGGGAGATTTAATCCCATGTCCCTTTCGCTGTAAAGACCCTGCCATTTCCGTGATATAATGAAATAAGAGAAGTGAAATGTATCACTCTGGGGTTTTGGGTTACAAACAACATAAATGGAAATTGACTTATTTAAGCCAAAGGAACATGATTGGAAGGTTACCTGGTAGCTCTCAGATTAATGGGATGGCTGGCGGTCAGGGTCTGGGAAGGGGAGGTGAGTGTCCACGGTCTAGTCAGTGTACTACCACGGCCTCAGTCTGGGATGCCAAAGCAGAATCTGAACAGTCCCTGCCTCTTAATGACAAAGCTGTAGTTTTATGCTGTAAGCATAGCTGTTCCACGAGTAAATAGGGTCCAGGGAAAATGGGTATCTGGTCTTTGGGGACCTTGTTACTTCAAACCTGTTGTGCCAGACTCCCCAACACAGGCAGGAAGTTCTGCTTCTGGGCAGCCTAAATAAATAAATCAATAAAGTCCACTAATCATGCTGTAGGGTTTCTCTTGGAAACCATGCTGACTTTCCCTGTGATCCAAAGCAATAATACACTTTCAGTCTACGAAATGGTGATGCTGGCTTTATCTGTTCTGCTTGGCTGCACCTGGATTCTGAGCCAACTTGCCAGCATAAGTGCAGAAAGGAAAGATTCAAGTTTCAAGTGCTGGGTATTTCTGTGGAGACCTCTGGGAACTGAGATGATACAGAATAAGCACAAAGAGGAGAAGGGGGCTGGTATTCTAGCTGCTATGAAAGAATCAAGGAAAAGTTGAAGCATTAGGCAAAATAAGGAAGAAAAGGAAACATGAACACAAATAGTAAAAGTCTAGAAAAGGATCCTAAGAAGGATTAAGAAACCAAGGCTAGTTTTATATAATATTTGGGAATAAAATGAAGGCAGAGAAGCAATACCTAATAATGTGGGAGATCCTGATTTCGAGATCAAAATAGAAACAACAGGGCTATTTATAGGAAGAGCTTAGAGGAAGCCAAAGGAAGAGACTCTGGGGGACTCTATGTCAGAAAGAGTTATTCTACAAGGAAATTAAGAGTTCCAGTTCCCCTACTCTGCCCCCGCAAAACTAAGAGGCTGTTCAGGCCTCACGTTTTCTAGCAGGACCGCAGATTCCTAACGGGGTCACGTGAACACAAAGTCCTTTCATATTTCCTTTGATGTGTGAGTGTATGAGGTGGGGGTGTCCTGCCACTCTCTGGGTCCAGAGTTTCAGGGACAGGCACATAGAGAACAGATAAGGAAGAGAGCAACCATCTAATTTCCCAAAGTAGCAGAATTTAATAGTAAAGACCAGGGATGTTTTTGTCCAGATCCTCCACGGTAAGCTGCATCTGCACCAAGAGATAATAATCAGGACTTTTCTGTGTGTGAATTGGGGGAATCATTAAAATCACGTTTAAGTCAAGTTTAACATTTACTGAGGGCTTCACATCAAGCATTATTCTATGTGAATTCACTGAATCCGCATATCTGTCTATGGGGTGAGTGAAATTACTGTCTCTACTATACAGAAGAGGAAACAAAGGCTTGAGGGCTTAGATAATACGCCCAAGCTCACACACAAAGAAAGCTGGAACTTTAACTCAGGTCTGTAGAATACTGTGGCAGTTTAGCTGATTTCTGCTGCAGATAAAAGAATACTGACTTCCTGAATCCTAAGGCATATGCTGTTCAACACAGCAGGGGACATGGAGGAGGGCTGTTCAGCAGCAAGCGGCGTCATGCAGGACTGGGGTTTCCAGCTTTCTGCTCTGCCATGTGTGTTGGCGCTATCTCACGTTCAAGAGCATAGCTGTAGCAGTTTTAGGCATCCCATGAAGACATGACCACATTTGTTTAAAAAGAGGAGGGGAATGTCCTCTATAAATCTCTTTTATTAGAGAGAAAATCTTCCCTGCAATGCCTCCAATAAGTTCCTCTGCATGTAGTATTGACTAGTACTAAGCCACATGTCTATGCCTAAACCCAGTCAGCTTGCAAGATCAAGGGATTACTGTGATTGGTTTAGATCAGCCGTGACTCACTGCCCGAGACTGTTATAGGTAGGGGTCAACCTTAGCAAGTAAAAGAATGGGGTGCATAGGGAAAGGGGTGGTGGTGACAGCAGTCGGGAAGGGAAACAAATTTGTCTGCCCCAGATACTCAACAAAATTCTTGTTTTTGGAACGAATTTAGATCTAATACAACTGATAGAAAAGGAGGAAAGAAGAGGAAAGGAAGGCAAAGGAGAGGAGGGCAGGGAGGGGAGGGACGGTAACATTTATTGCATAAATTATGTTAGCCTCTTCCACGTATTTCACCATATGTCCCTCCTATGGTACTTTTATTATACCCATTTTCTAGAAGCTCAATAAAGACCTTCAAATCACACTGCCCCAAGATAGAGGAATGACCATTTTAATCCAAACTAATTGATTAGAAAGTGCATGTTCTTTTGCTCTTAGGGGAGATTGGTTGGAAATTATTTACCTTAGATTCAAGTATAAAGGAAATGAATATCAAAGGAAAACTCATTCTTTTCTGGAAAACTAGCCTAATGCCTCTTGGCACCTTCAACTCTCTCAAAATCTCATATTAAGCTAATAAGCATAACTAATTAAGCTAATGAGCTAAGCTGATTAATTATCTGTATGCACAGCCTGCTGTGCACTTGTCTATGTTGCATTTCCTGGTACTGGATGATGGAGGAAGAGGAGACATTTCTCACCTTCCATGGGATCCTTATTTCCATATATCAGAAGTTAAGGCAATCATAGACAGCACTGGTGGGGAAGCAGGAAAAAAAAAAAAAAAGGGAAAGAAAATCAGAAAAAAACACAGGCAGGAATGGAACAAGGAACTCCAAGAGGGGCTTCTAATATTTCATTGTTATTGAAAATTACACTTCATAAAAAGTCTTATTCATTCAAAGTTCGAAGAGTGACAGAAAAAATGGCTTTCATACTTAGGTCTGCTAAATGTATGAGAAATCAAAAAAGATGGAACAAGGAGAAACTTCAAGAAAAACAAAGCAGAAAATCAATGTGCAGTATAAATAGCACTTCATTAGTGCTGTGGTGCCTTACAAAACAGCTTAGAAAATTGCACGGGTGTAATCGTAGTATACAGTGGAGGAGAGAATAATTTACTATCATTAGGGGTTTGTAATCCCTACCATGGAAAGGGGAATGTTTGCTCATAACTCTTTAATGATAGTGGACTTGCAGGCATAAATCCCTAAATGATGAGATGTGAATACATTTTAGAAATTCAAGTTTCTGTTGGGTAAGAAAAAGTCAGGCTGTCTGGTTTGATCGGCTTGCATATCTAAACCTATCGCTGATCCGCTGAGAACTGCAGCCTTGGGAGTGATTTCCATCCTTTCTATGTCTTAAGAGGGGCCACCCTCGGGGGTAGAGCATAGTGGTTTAGTCTCTTGCCCATCAGGCACACATCAACACTATAAACACACAAGTTTTAGTTAGTGGTAGTCAGTGCCAAAGGCATGGCAGCCTGCCGCACCATCCAAAAACACTCTCAGCAATAACCCAAGTGTTTTCTGTCAGGAAAGCTTTTTCTGTCCTAAGTTTTAGACATTCAGCTTAGTGTGGGTCCAAGGCAAAAATGAGGAACAGGAAAAATTAATAATTTTACACTCCACCCTCCAAACTCCCTTTTCCTCTCTTAGCAGAGTTTCTTCTCTCAATGCTGTTTAATTCTCAAACTCTCTTCAACAAAATGATCTCTGAAGCAAAGATCTGAAACTTATTAATGCAAAAACACAAACAAAAGACAGGAGTTTAAGTATTACTTCTCCCAGAGGCATTTTTTAAAACACTGAACCTAGATCCAATTCTTAAGCTAAGCAAGATTTAGAAAAATTTTCAAAGGGATGTTCTCCGGACAAAGATGCCTAGAGGTTGGGTGAGAAGTAAGGAATTTCCTAGAGGCTGAATTAGACTGTATCCTGGGTGTGTGTGTGTGTGTGTGTGTGTGTGTGTGTGTGTTGCGAGGGGTCATTATTAGAGTGTAACCAAGGGAATCATATAATTATGGTTGACTCTTGAACAACACAGGGGTTGGGGCACTGACTCCCATGCAGTCGAAAATCTGTGTATAACCTTGGCTGTCTGTATCTATGGTTCCACATCCTCAGATTCAACCAACAGTGGATCTTATAGTACTGTAGTACATATTTATTGGAAAAAAAAACATATATAAGTAGACCTGAGAAGTTCAAACCTACATTGTTCAAGGGACAAGTGTATAATCAAGGAGGGGAAACACATCCAAAGGGGAGACAACACAAACATGAAAAAATAAGATTCCGGGTCAGCTACTAGGCAGAAAGGGTAGAGGCTGGGGAGTGGGAATATGAGACTAGTGTTCCAGGACTAGTGGTTTGGGGGAGGCTGTGAACAACACAGAGAATGTCAGAAACCTGCTGTTAAATGGTGCAGGCTACACATGGTGGGTGGGTTAAATCAGGGGTTCTTCATCTGGTGGGACAGATGGCAGAGTGAACAGTGGTCCATGGACAGCCTTCAAGAGGTCTGGAAACACCTTGAACTCTTATTTAAAAGGTTGTGCAAGGAGAAGCCTTGAAGATTTGATTAAGTTCTCAGAGCAGCTTGCCTCCCTAAAATGTCTAAGTACAGCAAGCCAATGAAAGGAGTCTTTGGGAGCTCCTGGAATCCCACTGCAGTGGCAGTGGTCTACTGTCAGTTGTGTGTTCAGCCTGGTTCCCACCCTCTGATTCCATCTTCTTTTAGCACCTGTAGCAAGACTGGTAATGCACATTCGTTTTCTCCTTCCTTCTAGTTCCCTAAAAGAGGGGAAAGCGTTTACTTAGCTAGGACTGTTGTGAAATGGCATCACTCTCTCTCCTCCCATGGGAATGATGCATCCTCCCACTGTTACACCCTGGAGTGCAGCTTGTCCCCAATACCACATCTCTGCTCTGCTGGCAGACCAGCTAGTCAGCTACAGTCTCTCGTATTTTTAGATTTCTCAGGTGTCAGCCAGATGCCACTCTATGTCCTGAGCACCGCAGAACACACAACAAACTCTCCAAAATGCCCGTTTCAGTTGGGGAATTTAATGAGAATGGAGTACACAGTATACTAACCGCACTTTCAAAAATTCTTTTTGATTTTACACTCCTCTGTCACATAATAATAATAATAATAACAATAACAATAATAATATTTTTATAATTATTATTTTCCCCAGGCACTTTAACTTCAAATGTTTTATGCTCTCAAGTGGGTGCCAGGTGAAGTTATCAAAGCCTGTAACTAGGCACCTTCTTGCAAACCCTGTATGGAAAGTCTTACTTTGGGCTGTAGGAGGAGCTGGAGTCTGTTTTCTTGGAGCCATGGGTAAAACTAAGACTGAAATAGTTTCATTTTGACAACCTGTTACTTGTGGGGATATTAGGAGTTGGGACAGGGCCCCATGACTATTAGCAGTGTCCACTGGAGACGAGAACCAGCCTATCAAACACAAAGTGTTCTAAAGAAACCAGTCCTGGGAGAACCATGGCTCCCTGTGGTTCTCTGAAAAACAGGCAAACATTGAGTTGACACCTGAGGAGGAGGCTTTTCTGGTCTGAATTTTTTTGTTTCACGTTGGTAAACCTGTTCTTTCAGGGCACATGCTGCTTTCTTTATTGGAAGCTTAGAGTGACACATCCCTGTTGATGGGGTACAGATGGCAGGAAGGAGAGGATGAAGAACCAGAGGGGAAGAGAGGCAGAGGGGTTCCCAAGCAGTTCCTTTGGGGACGGTTTTATGTTCACCAGCGGCAGCATCAATAGCAATGAACTCTCATGTGGGGGCTGACTCAGGTTTCTGTTATAAAGGAGAATATTTGCCATCCAGAGGGTTTTTAGTATTCTGGTCTGCAGCAGGAGTGGCTTGTGGCCAGTCTCAACACTGCTAGAGAAGCCCAGAGGGTTTTCTTAAAAGTCCCAAATTGTTTGTGTTCTTTGTAAAACAGAATCAAATACAGAGATATCTCACTTATCCAGCCCCTGGGGAATGAGCCATTCCACAGAAATGCATTTTTCAGATAATATTTAAGTTTGTGCTGTGATTTAATAAAGTTTGCAAGAAGTCTTTGGGGTTTGGGTTTTTTTTTTTTTTTCCTTGCCCTTCCTATCTTACTCTGATCCTTAAGCAACCACCAATAAAACAAGGCTTGGGAGGCTTTATTACCCCACCTGCAGCTGCCTTGCCCCCATGACACAGGTAGCATAACCGATACCTGCTTTGCCGTCCATGGCTCTGGGTCTTCTGACCCCAGATGTAGTTAGAAGTCTCTTCAATGTGTCACATATAGGATACTTTGGGAAGTCCTATTTTTATTCACTATTAGTGAAAAGAACAGTTGAATTAAATTCATTAAGTGTGTTCAGGCAACTTTTTAAGTGTCAAGTACTGTTAGGTACTCTCAAAGTTATTTTGGTTTAATTTAGAACAGAGAGAGATGTTGGGTTTAGAAAACTCTGGAATGCAATCAGTGGAGTGGCTGGAATGCTACTGGCTGGGGCTAGAGGCTGAAAGGCTGATCACTACTAGGAGGGCCAAATAGAAAGGAAAAACAGAAGAGAGGACTAGATGAACAGATCATGAACCTGAGACAGTGGCTCAGAGTAGAATGGAGTCTTTACTTAGTAAGACAATGTCAGAGCTGGGTAAGACATGGTAAGGTCAAGTGAACAGTCATCTGTTGTCACTAGTTAGCAATTTCTTCGTATGTGGGATCACCTGGATTGGCTCACTCTTAAGGCATCCTGCCCCAGGGCTTCTGGGGTTTTAAGAGGATACTAATAGAATGAGAGACATGGTTCCTGATCTCAAAGCTTTTAACATGCTAAGTTGACCCAGAAACTTTTTATTTCCTATGACCGTATCATCAAGTTTCATCAGCTTTTGCAAAAAATAAAATTATCTTTCTGGTATTTTTTGGAGATCTCCTTCTATTTTAAGTATTTGCAATATTCTCATTTGGAAATAGGTAAATCCCACTCTATCAAACATTTAAAGTTGCATCTTGGGTTATCCATTGCCCTTTTGAGAGTTGGAGAGCAGAGACATTTGCTGAAAGGAGAGAAGGCAGCACTTTATCAGACTTTGAAATCAGCATATTCCTAAGAAGGATGTCTAACCAGAAGGAGAAAGAGGAGCATCCTTTGAACACCAAAGAAAGTCCCCCTTCTTCATGCTTGGTATATTTCTCCCACATTGAAGAAATCCAGGTCTGCCATCTCCTGACTCGTTTTCGCTGCTTTCGCCTTTCCTTCTACCAACTCCCATGGGCAGGCTACATTCTTGAGCTGACTTAACTCAGTCAGCTTCAGGGTTGGCCAGAGCAGTTTCCACATTTGTTCAGGGCCCCCAGGTCCTTCCAACTTCATACTAATGATGGAGCTTTGGGAGCCTAAGATTCTTGTTTCTTGAGTTGATATGAGTACTTTACCCATCACACACACCCTCCCAGCCATTATACCCTCCAGGAAACCTACTAGCTGCCCCAGTTCACACGAGAGCTTCTGTTTTGGGCCTCCTTCTGAAAAACTGGCTTCCCAGGTCTTTTCTTAAGCTCCTGCCTTTTCCTTCTCCAGATGATGGAGCGCCTCCTCCGCACCCAGGCCAGGGGCTAGTGCCTGGGTGCCCAAGTACAACTGTCTGCAAGTCAGTCTGTACTACAGCATCTGAGTGTCACCTGTTGCTAGGACTCCCAGCCTTTGGGTCCTGCAGGGTGCTGTGCTTTCATGTTGGGTCCTCGGTGCCAACCATACACCTGAGTCTTCATTGAAGACCAAAATAACTTTTACCTCCCCTATTTTAGTCATGATGAACCACCCCTTTTTGTCCCTGCTAGTGGCATACCATCATCTGTCTATACCAGCCCTGGGCCCTTCTCCCTGTAGCTCCTGTCTTACTTGGCTACCTAGAAATTCTGATGGAAAATAGTCTTTATGGGTTATTAAAACCCCTTCCCAAGTATCTTCTTAAAAAGTACAAAGAGTTTCAGGAAGACTTAAAATAATGTTACTTTAGTGTTAATTATTTTTTCAGTGGAAAAACATAGGCAGTATTGAAATCTAGTAAGAAACTTGGGTCTGTTGGGTTTGTGTTGGGGGTGTGGAAGGAAATCTGAAAAGATGAAAAATTGCAAGTACAGAAGGTTAACTTTTCTCAATTTTGCCAACACTGGCATGAGGAAGTTAAATTTCTGTATAATAAATGTATTTAACCATAAAAAGTATTTTTCTTGTCAGTTAACTTAGTAATTATAAAGAGAGACTTTCAAATAAGCACAATTAATCACTCCAAATTCAGCCATTCTGAAACACTGTAAAAAGTATTTCTGGAAGGGATAGATGGCGACTTCAAAAGTGTAGAACAGATAGACGAGATTATACTGTATAGCACAGGGAAATATACACAAGATCTTATGGTAGCTCACAGAGAAAAAAATGTGACAATGAGTGTGTATATGTCCATGTATGACTGAAAAATTGTGCTGAACACTGGAATTTGACACAACATTGTAAAGTGATTATAAATCAATAAAAAATGTTATAAAAAAGTATTTCTGGAATAACGGAAGAGTCATATGATATCTCTTATGCAAATTTTTTGATATACATTTCTGTACCCCAAATTGTAAACTACTTTAGAAGAGAGATAATTTCATGAAGTTTTGCATCTTGAGAACTCTGGAATGGAATAAAACAAGTTCTATGCTGGGGGATGGGGGCTGTTTGCTTTCAGGTTCTAGCCCATACTGTGCATTTTACTTTTTCTCTTCTGTGTCTTCTATCTACTTCTGAGCTAATTGCTCATTTAAAAAAATTCTCTTATAGCACCTGGTTCTATGATTTAAACTTGGTAGTGCTGAATAATGGTTGTTAAATTGAATTGAAGTCAACATCACTACATATGGGCCCATTTTAGCTATAATTCTAGAGCAAGATTGACTTTTTGTTTTTCTGTTGTGTGATGAAAGCAAGTTGGCAGACAGCTAGCAACCTTTCATTCCCTGGTATCACTTTTATTATTTATTTACTATTTGTAGTGCAAACATGTTTTCAGGACCTTAAGCAACTAGAATGTAGTTTTCTACTTAAATTCAATCCCTCTGTTTAAAAACCTGTGTATCAGGGAGAGTTTGGCAAAATTCAGAAACTAGTAAGAAAAAAATGACTGCAACTATTCTTGGGATAGAAGAGAAAAGAGAGAAGAAGAAATATTTACTGAATCCCTTCATGCTTAACAGATCCATAACTGTTTCCAGAACCAGTTCAAACTAATTCTGTGTCTTGCACTATTTTATTTGGGGCTTAACGCACTTTAGGACCACAGAAGGGAGAACTGGTTTGGCAAAACATTTCAGACTATTCTTTTCTCTTCTCTCTTAGTCTTTCTTTTTCTTAAATGATTTGGGTCTTGGCAAAACTAAGAAGTGTTTTTTCCTAATGCTCTTTATTATTTTAGTTTAATTTTTAACTAGATGTGCATTTCAAAGGAAATGTAACCCAGCTGTTTCTTATTCTTTTGCACTCAACAAAATGGTACTTTGTAAAAGCCATTCAATGTCCAAGAAGCCTTGAGCCCCTTTTAAAAAAAAGTTAAGGCTTTCTTTTCTTTGAACCAAGAATGTAAGCTTCGCCAAAAGAGAAGAGTTGGAACCAAGAAAGACTGGGATTTGGTTTAATTTAAACTCAGAATTTATAAGTAAGGGAATGATTGCAGCGCTGGCAGGGCGTAGGTATTTCCAGGTAACTGAAATTTAACTCTTTTATTTAGGAGCCTGACCACATCCAATAGTGGCACTTCTATATTGTCTTCCCTGAGGACTTCTTAGAAGGGAAAACAGTGTCTACGTGTCTATGAGTGGGGTAGGGAGAGGGATGGGCAGGAGGATGTAGTGGGAGACAGCAATACCTCCTACACAGCTGCACTGGGGAAAAATGTAGAATGAACCCTGATCACTCAGGACTTTAGTATCTAAGAAAATAATCATTTCCACAGAAGTAAAAATAAAATTTACTTTTAAAATGTTTAAAAGTAGTTGGTTAAACAAATGTAATTCTCAATAAAAATGCAAAGAGATACTTTTACTTTACTTATGAGAAAGGAAATTTCCAAATCTTGGAAAGACCTATTTGTATTACATAATTTTGTATTTTGATTACAAAGTTTTATATATTTATTAAAGTAGATTGTTGAAGTTCTTCCCCTTGGCAACACTTTGTTGTCCTAATTAGAAGTTATTGAGTAAATGGAAGTAAAAAAAAAAATGTATTTCTCTAAAGACATTCTATAATTCTAATGTTCACTAATGGAAAACAAACTTTTCTCATTTTCCTCTTGCTCTGAATTAAATCTTATTGAGTTAAAAGGAGCTGTATGCAAATATTTTACAGACTTGGCTTTGAAAAATTGTCTGCATGATAAATAGGTACCAAGAGGGCAAAGAAGCACCAGGGCCTCCAACTCGTCAGAGCTTTTGTGAGAAGTTGGAAAAGGTTCCTGTCCAGGTGAGATGCAGCTTGCAGGTGTGGTCTGCAAAGTGGACAGCGCCTACATGCAAGGAAAAAGGAGCGGATTCCTTTGGGTAGCTACAGCCCACACTTGGCTTTCAGCTTGGAGAGGGTGGCCTGGGCTGGATTTCAGGCCCTGTTTACCCCACTGCTGAACTAGCACAACTGCTCAGATCTGAGAACTACATTGCCTGCCTGGGGAGACAAGAGGAATCTGGAGAAAACCCATGTCTGATAAAGTACTTTAAGAGGCTTGCTGTGAGCTTTAAGATTTAAAATCTTCCCAGCAAAAACTTTAGGGAAGTCTCTATTGTTCAATAACACTGTTGGTGCTGGGGGTTCCTTTTCCTCTGGAGAATATTATGCAGTATTGAAAACTGCATCAAAATGAACTTGAAGTTTCAACCAAGGACAGAAGACATCTGAATTACAAAGTTAACCAAGCTACTTTCCTGCCTTGGAGTAACTCACTGCCTAGTGAGGGGGATGGACAACCTAACCACGTAAGGCAATATGAATCAACCTGGTGACACTCATGCAGTCCACGTGCAGAGGGTATGCTCTCTCAGAGAGCAGAGGCCAGGTCTAAGCTGTGCTCTGCACAACCCCTAACAACGTCCCGGGTATGTGATGAGTGAGTATTGCAGAACTGAGTGAAAGAAATATTGCAATTCTAGGTCTATGTGCTAATCCATGTTTCTCACCTTCAAAAATTTTGCTTGTAGTAAATGAATTACAATTTTACTTACTTTCCCTCAGATCCAAAGGAAATGAAATATTTTGGGGAAAAAAAGTGATTGGGCAACTCTGAGGCATTTTTGAAAACCATGTGTGTTTTCACTTCTTATTTCCTTATTGCTTAGGAAACAAATACCTGAGTGAAATTTAAATTCAATAAAGTGTGCAGATTTCACTTCAATTAGGAAGAGAAAGCACTATGAAAGCTTTGCATTATGAGAAACTTGGGCTAGTTTGGGCATTTATTTCATAGTAATGAGTGTGTGACAGAAGGAAAAGGATAAAAAAGAGCTGTGACAACGGGGACTTATCACCCTTCCAGCCTGGAGTGTGGGCTCCCAGGATAACTTGGTGACAAACACAGTGAAGGATCTGTTAGTAAAGGGACCAGGGCTGGTGGGGCCCCACAAGGGCCGAGCAGGTTGGTGACAGATGGCTTGAGCAAAATACCGAGAATCTGGAAAACTTAAAGCCCTCAGGCTATCCGGCTAGATTATATTGTGGGAAAGATGGAAAGGCTAGGAAGGGCCTGCATCCAAAAAGTCTCTCTAAAACGTTATCATTATCATTATACTGCCCATAAGTCTTTAAGACTTTCCTTTCCTCCTTGGGGTTTTGTATTAAAATTCCAGTACTCTTGGTTTTCATAACCTTTTCAGCATTATGAGTTAACGACTTAACTACGCGTGGCTTTTTACCTGCAACAACAATCCAACAAGGCAAGTCTGTGTGGAGACTGGAAGTAGATGTGCCTGGCTGCGGAAAGGAGGCTAGGAGGCAAAGCGGGAGGAAGCCAAAGGAGACGCAGGCCTGCTTCACAAATTTGTGCAGGAACAGCCTTCCTCTGCAAACTGACACCATGCTAATGACCCAACACTCTGACAATCAAGATTTAAACTCATCGAACCCTTTTTGGCTTGCTTGGAAGGAAGGAAGAAAATGCACGTATATTTAGCATCTGCCAAGTATTATCTGTTTTCATAAATGACTTCTTTTGTATTTCTCATAACAGCCGCATGGCACACCTGCTCTTTCCATCACTAGCAAGGAAGAGCTGGAATTTAAACCAGGACTTCTAACTGTAAGTCCAATTCTCTTTTTGCTCTTCTAAGGTGTGTCAAGGCTAAAAATGAGCTTGTTCACTGCTGCTTCTACATCTTTTTTTCCCCTTTTGATTATTCTACTACTGGGATTTTGGAAATTCCTAAAATGAAATTGTCTCAGAACAATCCCGAGGTAGGCATTATTGCCCCAGTTTTCAGATGAGCCAACTGAGGCACAAACAGTTTAAATAATGGGCCCAAAGCTGCAGAGCTAGATACCAGTGCAGCCAGGTTTCAGGCACCCTGACACCAGAGCCCATGCTCTGAACCACTGGGGACTCCTCTGCATTGATGTCTCTAGGGAGCCACCGCCCCATGTTGACTGTGACCTCCCTGGCATCCTGGGGACCCACTAGCTGATTTGTGGTGGGTATCTGTGCAGACTTGAGAAAAGGATCTAGGAACCTTCACACTGGGTCTATTACACTAGCTGTGCACAGCACGCCCATTGCACAGTCCCAAGGTCAAATCAGTGATGGAAGAACTGAAGAATCTTGTCTGGAGTTGACTTCCCAGGATTGCTTTCATCCTTGTCTAAGACCGACCTAGCACTTCATGGGAACTAGGGTGACTGGAAACATTTTGCAGAGAAAAGCGAGCTATTTAGACTTCCCTTTTTTTTTCCTAATGAAAAAGCTATCAGGGAAAAATGTCAGGGAGTGAACACTGCCATCTCCTCTTCACCCCTCCATGGAAAGCAGTCCAGCAACAGGATACAGGGTGTCTTAGCAGAGTCTCTCATAACTCTGCCCCTCACTTGGGCGTAAATCATTCTCCACTTGCAGATCAGGCATAAATCGTTCTGAAACCACGTTGCTCACTAAATGTTACTGTGTTATTAAGACATAAATCCTATGTCAGCTCGATGAAATGTCTGAGGCTATCAAGTTAAACAAGTCAAGGCAGCTACTTAATGATTTCCAAACACTCGATTATTAAAGTTCAGACGAGAGGCTTGAGAGGAAAGCCATGTTAAAATGGACTCCAAACAGCCGTTTTTCACATTTGTTCAGTGACCAATAGCCCTAATGACTCCCTCCAGCTCTGAACTCCATCCCAGGAGTAGGGTCTAGAACGGACAACATGGGTCACCAAGGAGAAGCAGCCCAGGATTTGGGGAGCCTCCTTTGACCTTTGCAACTTTCATTGTATGAATCACAGGCTTGCAGCAATTCTCAGATCTCGCTCTTTTAACCTGTCTTTAAGGCATCTTCCATAATGTGGAGAGTGAAAAGGACTCATTTTGCCCAGTTGATGTGATCCCAGTGAGCTGATCACAGCCCAAATTTACGTAAACATAATACAGCACCTTATATGTAGGTAGCCCTTTAGAGTTTCAGAGAATGTCCTCAGTATTTTATTCACATCTTCCCCTCTCTCCCTGTCACTTCACAGAAAAGTTGGAATGATCAAAAAAGAACCTTCTTGACACCTTACCTCCACACTACGAATTTTTCTGCAGCTCCTTTTCCATCCCTGATGTCAGGATGGGAGAAATGTTCTTCCTTCTACACAAGATGCACCCTTCCACCTGTCCTGGAATCTGATTGCTTCTCCCCTTCTCTTTCCTAAGATACTTTGCTCTATTAAAAAGCTTCTCGATTTGCAGATACTGGCTACTATATATAAAATGGATAAATAGTTTATACTGTGTATAAACTTATATTCAATACAGTGTAGTAACCTATAATGAAAAAGAATATGAAAACAAATATATGTATGTGTATGTATGACTGAAACACTATGCTGTACACCAGAAATTGACACAGCATTATAAACTGACTACACTTCAATTTAAAAAAAAAAAAAGTTCCTCTCCTGGCTCTATTTTCAGCCTCTTCTTTTTACTGTTCCCTTCCCATTTGCATTTAAGCAACCATTAATCTTCCACATATTTGACAGAACAAATACATTTCTGCCAAACTCCGCCCCCATCTACTGCCTTATCTACATCCTTCTTTCACTACTAAACTTTTTGAAAGAGTCTCTCACTCACTGTCTTCTGTGTTTCATCTTTCATTCACTCCTCAATCCCCTCCAGTCTGACTTCTGCCCCTAAAAACTTCTCTAGAATCTTACCAAATTCACTGTGTAGATTAGAAGACTCTGGCTGCAAGTAACAGAAAATCCAATGCAAGGTCTACACTCCCGAATGAGTCAGCTGGGTGCAGAATGGCTGCGATAGATCTGGGCTGCACGTCAACGCACAATGACATTCAGAAGAGAAAAAGCCATCTCTTCTTATGGCTGTTTGGTAAGTACAGAACCTTTTCCTAGAAACTCCCAGAAAACTTATTTTAATTATTCCTTAATGTGAATTGTGTGTGTTGTGCCCAGTCCTGAAGCAAGTCTTAAGGCCAGAGGCACACCACGTGAGTGCCCTACTTACAAGCACTGAAATTCTTCTTATACCAATGGTTCTCAGCCAGCAGCTATTTTGCCCCCGAAGGGACACTTGGCAATGTCTGGAGTCGGTGCTGATTGTTACCACTGTGACTGAGGTGCCAATGGTGCCTAGAGGCTGGTAGTCAGAGATGCTGTTAAACACTCTGTGGTGCTCAGGGCAGCCCCCAACAGCTAAGGACGACCTAGCCCCAAATGTCAATAGTGTCATTGTTTTTCTTTATTATTCCCACATCTCGTCAATCACAGCCTCTGTCAGTGCCAGATCCCAAAGGTCTCTGTAGTTTGTCCATCTCTCTGCCTCCTCATGGCCACTTTCCTCCTTTAGGTCACTAGCACTTTTCATGTTTTTGTACAATTTTTTACATTGTTTTACTAGCATCATTTTTCTAACTGAGGTGTTGAACTTTGCTGCCACCCCATCCACTTAACCCTACACATCCTGTATCAGTTAAGGTTTGGCTATATAGAAAAGGAAATGTCTGCTACAGAATATCTTGTTTTATTTTTTGTCTTTTAAATAGACACAATGAGCGGTTGTGCCATTCCTGCCTCTGAATGCTATCATCAGCATTTCATCCCTGAATCTGAGCCGTCTGAGGTCCACAAGGAGTGCCAACATGCTGAGGACGGCAGAAGGGAAACACGGAATGCATCTGATTCTTGACAACATCTCTGAGTGCTGAATTAGTCAACACCAGCACTATACTATCTTAGAACTTCTTCTTATGTGCAAAACTAAGCATTACTTAGCATTTAAACCACATGAAACTTCATTTTCCTCTTGCGACCAAAAGCATTCCAAATGGAACACCAACCCTGAAATGCACTGAGGAACCCATTAAAATGAATTGTACACTGATCCTTTTGTAATGATAATAACATTTCTAGATGTTTCTTAAGTTTGGATTCAAAAAACAGTAGCGATGCTCTTACATTAAGTGCTGAATACATATTATTGCTATAGGAATGTATCGGATTATCTCTAAATTGTATGAAGCTGAATCCAGGAACACCTGGGACATACTGCTGTAACAATGAGTGTGACCTTTCCCAGGATTTTTCATCCTGAGACCCCAGTTTTCTGTTGTCCAGTCCCTTAAACAGAACAATTATATTATAAATAACAATTCCTCATACATACCTTGGCCTCGAAAGTATTTAAAAACTTAGAAGATAATTCTCTGGGTCACTATCTTTATAAAATGCATATATTGCTTCAAAATAAGAACCTGCTGTGAAAATGGTCCATTTTCCACACTCCATTTCCAATCAAAACTCTAACTCATGTCTTTAGCCTGCTTCACATCTTCCTCTGGAGAGTATGAAACATGCTGTCTTTGAAAATAGTGTTGGCTTGGGCAAGGGAAACTCATTGGTCATGTTTTCAGGTGTAAGTCCTAAATCATATATTTAAAATAAAATATGCACTCTCCTCTTGGGAAGGATGCATAGCTTGACATGGGAACCTGAAATGGCCTGAAGGTTGTACTTGGCTAAGGAATGATTTGTATGCTTTTTTGGTTCATCTCCTATTATAGTAGAAAGAAATCAACTGAGTCGATGAGATTATTTTAGGTCTGGGTTCTAAATATATCCTGGAAATCATTCAGTCTAGCATCTTCATTTTACAGGGGCCTGGGTCACTATCAGATAAAGTCAGTGGAGGAAGCTCCAATGAAGAAATCTTTACAGTTTCTGGGGTCACTCTGTGCAGCTCTGGGGTGAGAAGGGGATGAGAAGAGGCAGTAAACTAGTTGGACTGTCCAAACCAGTAAAACAGAAGCTACAGTGGTTGCCATAGTATGGGAAGGAGGGAGACAGACGGAGGCAGTGCTTTCTGTGTGGTTTAAGAGGGTGAAGGTTACACACACATTAGTGTATGCTTAGGTTCAAATCCCAGCTCCTCCATGGGCGACTGCATTAGTGTCGAAGTTAGTTCAGATATAGGCTAGGCTTCTGTAACAAAGGGATCTTATAATAAAGTTTCCAAATAACCAGTTGAAAAGATACAAGAGCCAACTTGAAGGAACTCCCAATGGCTAAATTGGGAAAATTTGAACAGGAAGAAAGAAAGGTGGGAAGGACAGAGGGAAGGAGAGAGAGAAAGCAGGGGAGAGAGAGGGAAGAAAAGAGAAAAAAGAGTGAGGGAGGAAGAAAGGAAGGAGGCTATAGAAAGATCACCACATATTTGTCAAATACCAAGGTAATAGCTGTTGCAGTCAAGGATCATATTGGATATTAAAATCAGTAGACAAAAGTATGATGAGATACGGGATATTCGCAGTTTCTCAAAGTATCTTCCCACAAGATAGTTATTAATTGCAAAGAGGAAAAAGTTGTATAGAAACTTGGAAGTCACTGCCTTAACCATGGCATCAAAGTTAGCATCAGTAGAAATGAGACACAGCAGTATAAGGTGTCTTCTGATAGGATGCACTGAGAAGGGAGAAAAAAACCTTTCTGTGGTATCCTTGCTAAAAATGAGTGTACTGAATTAATCATGGGAAAGACTCAGATAAACCAAATTGAAGGACTTGTTGAAAGTTTCAAGGTCATAAAAAAAAAAAAGAAAGACTGAGGAGCAGTTTTGGATTAAATAAGACCAAGGAGACATGACAGCTAAATGGATCCTGGACCAAAAAGAGGACATTGGTGGGACAACTAATAACATTTGAATAAGGTATGTCTGTACATTAGTTAATAATATTGTATCAGGATTTTGTGTGTATGTGTTGGGGGTTGATAATTGTACTATAGTTACATAAGAATGTAATATTTGGGAAAAGTGTTTAAAACGTAGACCTTTAAAAATTATGAATCACTATGTTGTACACCCATAATTTATACAATATTATACATCAACTAAAATTTAAAATTTAAAAACACAGTGTTGGGACCAATTGTGGTAACTTAATAAACATTAGGTGGACAGATGGTACTAAGACAATGACACTGGACTAGGAATTGCCAGGAAGCATGGAGTTCCTTGAGATCTGACCAGAGTCACTCTTTGGGGCAAGCATGGGACCTCTGGGGAGAAAACAACAGGAATTACGTAGAAGGGCTTTGCTAGGAGTTGATCCTGCAAGAGTAGCCATCTCGGAGCTGCCGTGATGGAAGATTTCGTTGGCAGGAATTGCCTTATTAAGTCAGGAACTTTTTGTTTGAAAAAAAAGGTAGACAAAAACATTTTGTACTGATTTGCAAATTTTTCATAAGTATAAACTATTTCAAAATTAAAAGTTAAAAAATAATACTAATTAAAAAATAAATCAATCCAAGTAGCAGTCTCAGACAGAGAAATGGACAATGAGATTCCAGTTTTTGATGGAACCCCACCAAGAGTCTAAACTTCAAACAAAACTTCATTAACCAGTACCGCATCCAAATGAGGCGATGTAAACTCTAACCAAGCCACCCTAAAATCGAACAGCTTTTTCTACGGCTTCTTTTTCTTTATGTAGCTTTATGTCCTTCAGAGCTCCATCATTTCTTCCTGGCATGTGCAGTGTTGCCTGTAATTCTTGTGATAGGTGGCACTCTCGCCTTTCCCTGTCCTCCCAGGCTGCCGCTTGAGCTCCTCACCTTGTTACTTAATGTCTACAATTAGAGCCTCATTCCTTTGACTTAAGACAATTTATTCTTATTAAAACAATAGTAAATCTCCTCATATATGATTTTAAAAACATTGTACCTTAATGATAATTTACATCACTTTGCAAAGGAATTTTTTGAATAATCATCATCATAATTTTTTACAAAGGGGGTGGTAGAAATAGCCTAAGGGTGTTGTATATCTGAAGTGGAAGATGAGGTAATAAAAGAGAAAGGAAAAGAAGAATTCAGGCCCCTTTGGGGAGAATATTTTCTTCTAAAATAGCGGTTCTCAAACTGAATCCCAGTAGAGTATTGGGCAGAAGTGTTCATCTCCTACAACAGTGGCTCCGTTCTCCCAGTTCATAGAGAAAAAAAAGTGAATAGAATGTCTTCCTTTTTAATTTGCCTTAAGCTATTGCTCTCTTGGAAAAACAGAAAGTACTTGTAAACAACCAAAGGTGCTTAGCATAATACCTTGTTTTTCTGTGGATAATATGCTGTGGCCATGACTTCACATTGCTTACCTATAACAGAGTCAGACCTTGTGCTAGCAAAAAAGTTCATATACGTTTGATAGAATGAAATAGATCAGCGTACCCTGATGCTTTCTTTACACAGAGCATCCTGGCTTCTAGGTATTTTCCTGAGCAAGTCTGAGGACCACTACGCTACTTAAGAATCTAACAGATAGCTGGCTGTGAGTTTGCATCACACCCTCCTCTTCCACCATTGGCTGAGCCCTTTCCCAAGAGTATTCCAAAGCACAAAACCAAAGACACCTCTGTGCCTCATTATGCTCATACAAGCTTGCATCAAGGATTTTTCCAGTAGCAGTAAACTTGCTTCACCTAATAGCTTGAGACTGCATCAAAGTTTCATGTGAATACTGTTTTTCACCATCCTGCATAATGGTTGTCTAATATAAAGACCAGCCTTTGCCTTTCACCAGTTTTATCACTCCTTTTTTCGTGTGGGAAGTTCTTTCTGACAATGCATTTAAGTCTGAATTATTGCTATGAGCTGAGTATTTGCTAAAGGTCTCTATTTTTTGTTGCCTTTGCTAAATTAGAGGCTTATTACTCTGTGTAGACATTCTGAATAACTGCAGCTGATACAAAATCATGAAATTTTCAAAAATAAAAATTAAAAATCAGTAAGCTTAATGGGTGATGAGCTTGACACATTCTTGGTATGCTACTTAAATTTGAGGTGAGATGTTGGCATCACCCAGCTTTGAGACCTGCACATAACACAAGTACAGGGTGGCCTGGGGCTTCACCACCTATGGGCTGGAAGGTAAGTGGGATGCACAGTCAGAGCATCAGGGAAACACACTCCCACACTGGTCTTGATGAATCTCCTGTACACGACAAGAGAGCTCATGGTCCACAGGACCTGAGTTATATAGGGCCACCTGGCCTCAGTCCACAGAAGGGCATGGTGATGGAGCGCTATAGAAAATGGACTGGGCCTCAAGAGGCCAAAGTTCTGGACCCAGGTCTAGTACAACCAGCTGCAGGACTTTTGACAAATCGTGGAATCTCTGGGCCTTGCTGTCTTAACATGCATAGTAAGGAATTTGAGCCAGACGACTGCAAGTGTCCCATCCGGCCCTCTACTTCTGTGGTACTATTTTGTAATTTTTGACTGAACGCCTTTTATATATAAGCCCAATTCCATAAGCCTTAAAAACAGAATTCATTGCCAATTAGTAAGTTGCAGTGAACATGCTTAGAGAGAAGATAAAATAACCTTTTTCTCATGGGAAACTCTCACACACCTTGCAAAACAAATGCCAAAAAAGGAAAGTAGAAATTTCCCACAGAACATTGAGTCTTTTCTTATAGATCATTTATATCTTTTCAAGAGAAATACATTATGGATAAAGACAATTTTTCAGTGTTATTTCTGTGTCCTACACGGGTCCAACCTCCAGGTGACCTGCGGTTTCACTTTCCTGCAAGTATCCTTCCTCTGACTTGAAGCAGGTGCCTAACCCCCCACCACATGTTATTATCTGTGTGTGTCCAGTGATCGGGCTTCAAAAGAACTAGGTCGAATGTGTACAACCTACTTTCTCATATGAATGGCATAAGGATACACTGAATTGTATTTTTTTAATTTAAAATGCTATCTCATACCCACTAACAAGAGAATTCATAAACAGATTTGTGGTTTATCTTTACAATGAAACACTATTCAGTAATAAAAAGGAACAAACTACTTCAATGCCATGAATGAATCTTTAAAACATGATGAGCAAAAGACAGACTCAGAAGAAACTAGAAAAAACAAGTCTAATCTTTGCAAAAAGAGATTAGCATAGTGGTTGCCTGAGGTGGGGTGGACAGGGAGCAGCTGGTAAGGAGCATGAGGGAATTCTCCGGGGTGATGGAAATGTTCTGTTTCTTGTTTGGGGTGTTAGTTACACAGGTGTACACATTTATACAAACTCACTGAGCTGTATACTTAAGGTCTGTGAATTTCACTATATGTAAATTATAACATTAAAGCTGTTCATACTTTGTTAAAATCCTGTATCAACAGTCTCAGGTGTCCTACTGGTGGGAATATAACTGAGAACAAATGTTTGGAGGAGCATTTTCGTAACAAGTATTAAAAACTTCAAAATATTCATACTTTTGACTCCAAATTTAAAAATTTATCTTAAAACAAGAATAAGAGTTAGGGGACAAATATTCTACATTTATGATCACTACAATAACATATTTTCCCCAGCGTTTTATTATAAAGAGTTTAAGCATCTGGAAAAGTTGAAAGAATTTTACAGTGAGTACATTCATACCCCTCACTTTGATTCTACCAGTAAAATTTTCTTTTTGATTTATGCTATATCCATCTATCCCACTATACTTTGAATATACAAATAAATTTGTGGAAATTTGACAGGTTTTACAATATTGAGCCCTATCATTCATGACTGGAAGGAATACTTTGAAACACTAATAGATATTTTTTTCTTCCTGTGTAATGGGATTCCACAAATTTATAAACCCTATCACGGTCACCAAAACATTCTTTTAAGTGTATTTATGGAAGTAGAGTTGAATTTACCCAGAAATAGATCAAGTAACTATCTCTGTGTCCTAAAATAAGAGGAAGATACCTCTGCTTTCAGACACCTTCTCTAATCTGCCTTGTTTCCTCAAAGTTCCACAAATAGGTAGTCATCTTTTTGAGTTAATGCAGTAATTAATTGTAGGATTAAAAATATGACCATATCTAGGGGAAAAAAACAGGTAGAACCACTCTTACTAGCTATATATTGATACATTCAAATGAGCAGCTATTAAGCAGAAGCGACCACGGGAGTTGGCCAGGCACGCACTGAATTGGGAGGACACAGGGAAGAAAGCTTAGCCTAGCACTGGTGATTCGGAGTGGGGAACCAGGCAACAGGATTAAACCTGGCATTTGTGTGGACGGAAACAGGTATCAAGGTTCACATGAGTGCTGG
Source organism: Camelus bactrianus (assembly GCF_048773025.1). Lineage (NCBI taxonomy): Eukaryota > Metazoa > Chordata > Mammalia > Artiodactyla > Camelidae > Camelus > Camelus bactrianus. Next base: position 19,010,165 of record NC_133559.1, read on the forward strand.
GGACACTGTAGTGTGGAGCTGGCTCTGTATTCTGGAATGACCATTCGCAAGGGTGAACATCTGATACCTAAACTTGTAGCAACGGGTTTGTGGATAGTCAGATAAAGCTTTTACTTCCTTTGTAATTATTAAAAACTCTGGACTACCCCCAAATTCTAAATTATGGTTTGTATTAGATATTTGGGGATGCCTAGAGGTTGCAACCCACTTGGCTGAGTATTTCCTGGTCTGTATGTTGTGTCATTTTGATTTTCTGTTGAAGGGCCGTGGGGACTTGGAATGGGCATCCTCAGGGGGTTCAGAGGGACTGTCCGCCAATCGAATTCACAAGAGCTCCGGCTTAGTTAGCTTGTTTTCAAAATTGTAGGCACTGTTGTTCCAAAATTAATATTTTTGAATATTCGACACATCCCTGGAGGAAAGCAAAGGGCCTCCCCACCTTTGCTTCCCCTGCAAAACAAGTCAAGATGAAGCCTTCGCTGATGAAACTCTTGGCTTTCTCTTGTTCAGCTGTGCTACATCCCTGCAGCCTTCCCTCCTGGAAATCCCAAAGCAGTCACGGAGGCTGGCCTGCAAGGCTAGGGCTGACCTGGCCTGTCTGGCTGTCTCCCAGAAAAGGTTTTTATGAAAATATTACTTTTTTTTTTCTCATCAGAGAGTTTTTTTTTTTTTTTTTATTACAACCCATGCAAAGCTGTGGACTTCCCTTCTTTACCACTCCTTCATAGTTCTAAAGTCTTTCTTTTCTTACCCTATCAAGGATACATGCTTCCTTCTCTGGGCGTAATAGTTTCTTAGAGGAACTTGCAGCGTAGAGACACATAGTGCCTTGATCATAAAAGTGTGAAGACATTTGAGGTCATGATAGGAAGATATTAAAACTCTGAAAAAATTGTCCTATCCAGCAATCAACTCCCTCTTTGCTTCAGTGGTACTTTGTTAGACTTTACTTTTCACATATACAAAAAACAAAAATAAAACAAAACAAAACATTGCTGTTGACAAAGGCTGGGATGTAATAAAGAGTCCTACCACCCAGTGAAAAAGATTGGACAATGAATATATGTATGTTCATGTATAACTGAAAAATTGTGCTCTACACTGGAAATTGATACAACATTGTAAACTGACCATAACTCAATATATATATATATATATATATAAAAAGAGTCCTACCACCAGTACCTTAATAGTTCTGTTTCAAGCGAGACTTCATTCCCAAATTCCCTATCAGAATGCTGTGGTTGTGCTAACTACAAGTAAGGGCGTGCTACCTCCCACTGTAACTATCTGGTATGTTTGGCTGCATCTCCTATTCAACTGTGAACTCCTGGAGAGCCAGAACTGGGCCTCATTCATCTCTGCATCCCCAGGCCTTATGACAATGCTTGACATGTAGAATTGCTCAGCAAATGTTGGATTAGATCTACAGTCAAAGACCAAAGACATGGCTCCTTCATGGCTTACTAGCTCAGTGTTACAGGGAGAGTCGGTTAACCTTTCTGAACCTCTTTTTCATGTGAAAAATGGAAATAATATTACTAAATGCCTACATGAGTTGTAAGAGGCTTAAATGAAATAATTGTATGTGGAAATGATGTAATTATAAAGAGCTATGCAAAAAACTGATTGACATTTTGCAGGCCCAGGGCAAAAGGGCTTTTTCCTTTCTTCCTGTTTGATTATCATTCCAGAAAGGCTGGGACTCAAGAAAAACAAGGCATTCTAGTGCTGATCCCAGTATATACCAGTTATGTGAGCTTAAGCATGTCACTTTTTTGAGCTTCTTCCTTCCCTGTGAGTTGAGGAGATTATATTAGATAGAAGTGGCCTAATACAGTGCCTTGCCCATTTTAAGTCCTTAGGAGATGGTCACGGAGGGAACCCAAAGTAGTGTTGTGAAAGATATGGACCGTGGAGTTCAAAGATCTGTTCTGTCACTGAAATAGCTGGGTAATCTTGAGCAAGTTACTTATATTTTTAAACTTCAGTTTCCTCAGCTATAAGATAGAGATAGATATTAATATTATGGGATTGTTGTGGGATTGCATGAAATAATGGGCATAAAGTGCCGAGTACATGTCAAGCACAGAGTAGGCAAGGGAGTTTCCTGTCTGCCTGTCCTTCCCCCCAGATCAACAGGCTGCCATCCTCCCAGCCTTGACTTTTCCTGGCACAGTGCTCTAACCCCAAACACAATGGACAGTAGAAAAGAAAGGCTGAGCCCTACCCACCCTCCAAGAGAGATTCGTAGGCTAGCTCAGGCTTCCAGACGTGCTTCCTTACTATTCACAGGCCCTTATCTGTACTTCACCAAATACCAACTACACTGTTCCCCTTTGGCCCAAATCCCAACATCTGAAATGATTAATGACTCTACCAATTTGACAAACTATATTGGTTAAGTGCCCTTCTCTTGCATGGACCAATTTCCTTGCAGCTATAAAAGTCAGCAATCCCTCCCTGATCCTTGTCAGACCTTCTCAGGGCAGTGAGCAGGGTACACAGACAGGTGGACAGGGAACACAACTGGCAAATGCTCTTGTGGGTTTGATTTCTGCAGATCTAGGGGTCTAGGAGCTGCCATGGAGGCCAGTCCTAACTCTCTGCCTAGGCATCTTCCTCTGTCGCCTAAGAATCTTGGGCTCACTAACTTCTCATTACCGATTTTTACGTCTCAATTGCAGTTAAAGTCAGCAATTGCCCAAACTGACATAGTATACTTCTAGCAGACTGACCCAGCAGCCAATTACATAAACTGTATTGCCCTTTCACTTACATTCTGACATGCCACATTCCTTTTAAACCTGAATTAATTGCTTAAGTAAAGGACCACTGGGATTGTTATCTAACTGGTTTCTAGAATGTAAAATTATGAAATTCTGATTATGATGGCTTCATGTTAGTCCAGGGAGGGCTGTGTATGTCAATGTGAACGTCAATGAATAATAGTAATAAAAACAGCGACAATAACCATAGCTACTATTTATTGGGTGCATATATGTACTACGTGATTTGAATAAAGCCATGTTAAAGTGGTTGCCAGGCAAAGTACCCAAAAACTTTTCTTACATGCTTTACCAAAAGTTTGAAGATGGATTTCAAAAAGGTCTGATAATTGTATTGTTAGGCCAGCCTCAATTAGTCGACAGGAACAGGGACATATGGGAACAAGACAATTAAACCTAAGCTGTAAGAGGGCCAATGACAAATAATGAAAATTTTAATAAAGATTTTGTTTTTTAATCAAAAATTCTGACCTTTTACATCCATGCTAGCTTATCATTCCATACTCCAGAACTCTTCATTATCAATAACTGCAATCCTCTATCATCTCAAACATCCCATGCTTGGACCTAAATTCTCACCCTTAGTCCCCAAGTCAACCATCCTTCAGTGTTGTTGGTCCTTTAGTTATTGATCCTATGATCTTCTCACTGTACTCACTCCCCTCCACCTTCCTTATGCAGCTTAAACTCCATGATCAATCACAATATGAGTCCCTTTCACACACTCTCAAATACCATGCCCACCTCTTACTTCATTGAACTTGCCTGGCAAACCACAGCCTTGGTTCTAACCAACCTCTGCCCCCTTTTCACCAGCACCCATGCAGCTAAGGGTGACTGGAGAAGGACACAAACCACACTGACTTGTCTTCCTTACAGTCATTTCCACCAGCTGAAGTGGGTCCTTAATGCTGCCCAATAGCCATATTTTACTTCCCTTTTCCATCCTCCCTCCTGGTCTCCCAATCATCTTACACTCTCTCTTTCTCCTCCTAGCACGCCACTAAAACTGCCTTATCAGTATCGCAGATGACCTACAAGGTGCTAAAACCAAAGATTATGTCTCAATTATCATTTATTTTAGCAGAAGTATTTTACACACTTCTTAAAATCAGGGTTTTAGAATAGCTTCTTCTCTAATAGCTGTTCCTTCTCAGTTTCTTTTGCTGTTTCCCCCTCATCTCTCTGTCCTCCAAATGTTGAAGTGCCCGTCTTCAGTTGTTGGCTGAAGTCAGTGATCTCATTCTTTCTCAGTGCTTCAAATGCCATTTATATAACGATGGCACCCAAATTATTACCTCCTAACTTCCATCCCTGGCACTACGTTCTGTGCAGATGACTTCGACAACCTTCTAACCCATCTCCTGCCTGTGCCCTTGTGACTACTGAGGCTATGTTCACCTCCATATCCAGAGTGATCCTATTAGAATCTTAAAAAAAGAAGAAGAAAGAAGGAGGAGGAGAGAAGGAGAAGAAGAAGAAGACAAATGAACTTAAATATAAAATGGAAACAGACTCATAGACATAGAATACAAACCTGTGGTTGCCAAGGAGGGGAGGGGTGGGAAGAGGCAGACTGGGAGTTCAAAATTTGTAGATACTGGCAGGTATATATAGAATAGATAAACAAATTTATACTGTATAGCAGAGGGAAATACATACAAGATCTTGTGGTAGCTCATGGTGAAAAAGAATGTGACAATGAATATATGTATGTTCATGTATGACTAAAAAATTATGCTCTATACTGGAAATTGACACACACTGTAAACTGACTATAACTCAATAAAATAAAATTAAAAAAATGTAAATCAGACGATGTCACTCCTCTGCCCAAATGTATCTCCCTTGTTTTTTTTTTTTTCTTTTTTGCTATTTCCTCTCAACTCCTGCTCCTCATTCCTGCTTTGTTTTGTTTTTTTTTTTTTTGGATTGAGGGAAAGGCTACAGATTGCTGTTGTATGTTTCTTAAAGATAGAAAAAGATTAGCATTATGTATACATATAACTTCCTTATTTTAAAGGCTTTGTGGTATATTAGTGAATCAAAATGGATGAAATTTCAGTAATGTCAATTAGTAATTTGGCCACTTTTCCCACAGCTGAAAATAGGTTGTTTATCTGAAGAGAAGGCAACGAAGAATTACAAATACATATTTTTAATTTCTACTAAAATGCTGGATGAAATAAAATTGATATACCTTTTGTGGAAAGATGTACTCTTATCATATTTAGTAAATTACTTGGTTCTAGAGCTTAGACATATTTGAAGCTAAATTAATCAATCCACATTTGCACAAATCTTTATGCTTATTTTCAGGTAAATGCATTTATAGTTTGTTAAGAAAGGCCATTAAACTCCTATAGGGAATAAAATAGCATAAAGATAATGGTTAATACTTAGTTGAAATTGCTAGCATGAAAATTAAGTAACACAATGCATGCAAAGGGCACAAACACTTACTGGACACACAGTGAATACTCAGTATCAGCTGTTCTTATAAGTGGAGTCACACTGCCTGCAATGACCTGGCTACTTAAGTGCCCCAGGTCTCAGTTTCCTCATTCATAGAATGAGGGTAGTAACAGTACCTACTCCAGAGGACTGCTATGAGGATCAATTAAATGCTCAGAACAGTGTCTAGCATTCAGTAAATTCTCACCAAATGTTAGTTTTCATTTTTAACTATTAGTACCCAACATAAAAGTATCTTGCCTGGATTATTACTAGTGGCATTTATATGTATTTTATCTTAGTAATTAGATTGGCATGTATATATATTTTATCTTAGTAATCAGTAATCTTAGACAATAATTGAGGGCCTCATGTTTCTTTTGCAGTGCTCTCCTTTTCTAGCTTTGCATCATAAGCATAAAACTCAGATTCTATAAATGCCACTGTTTCAATACACAAGTGATTTGGTGGATTAATGTGTAACTTCAAGAGGTATGAGCTATGGTTAAATTGGCACTAACAGAAATGAAGAGAAAACAAATAATTCCTTCTCAGTCCCATCCAGAGGAAGGAAAAAGGGGAAAGTCAGATTTTTCTTATCGTTTGCTAATGCTCTATAATTGAAATGACTCATCAGCCATATCTGTCTTCTCAAAAACAAAGTGCTTCTGGAAAGAGGGACATCTGTGCTCCTCACATCTGCCCTATTCTGTGAACAAGAGGTGTGATTTAAAACAACAAAAACAGATGTTGGAGGTTGCTTAGCTGCTGTGCTGGTTCTGAAACCATTTATAAATCAACAATGCCACCTGTTGGATAGAAGAAGCAGGCCTGATATAATTTTTTGTTGTTCACTAGGCAAGTGTTTATTCATGCCTCTTCTAGGCAATGAACACTGCTGGGCTGCAGTATGAGAAAGAAAGAAAAATAAAAAATAAACCCAATTTGCAATAAGCCTCCTATTTAGTAAAAGCCAGTGAAAGGCTGTTTCCACTCATAGCTAGTGGATGAGTTTCTATTTTAAAACCTGATCTTTTTCCCCAGCAAGTCATGACGAGGATTATTCTCCATCCTGGCATTTGCTCTATTGCTCCTTCATGCCTAGTGTGTTTGCTCTCCTTCTATAGGACTGCTGAAAGTAAAAACAGCAATCTCTAACAACTGTCACTTAACTAAGAGGAGACATTACTTTAAATAAAAATCAGATAATGGTTTAACACATCAACAAAGATGGTTGCATTTGCGGGGCTTCAGCAGCCTCGCACTTTCCTCTACTTGTCGTTGCTGTGTAGTCATGATTTCGGAAATGTCAGGAAAGGAAAATCAGAGTTTGATACTCTGCTAGTGAGAGGACATGTGGCTCTTACTCCCTGACCTGGAAACTCAAAACAATTTACTTATTTGGGGCAGTTTTAGAACATCTTCAGAGTTGGAAACCTATCACTACTGTTCAGGATGGCACCCTGTCACTCACTAAATGCATTAGTCTAACAACAAAACACTCGATGCTATTGCTTTTCCATTGCCAGCAAGCACATTAGTTAACTTTTGGTTTGGCATAAAAGAAGCAGAGAAAATCTGGAATTGTTTGCTGCCATTAGCCACATTTATTGAAAACCTAAGTGGGCATGGCAGGTGGGGAATGAGGCATACTATCAAAGAAGGAAAGAAGGGATCTAAAGGAAACAGGCATCTCCGTTTTTTATTGTTTGGCAAGATAATTACCCTGGGACCTCTTCAGATCAATTTCCTGGCTGCAAAGGCCAACCCAGTGGGTTAAAGGAAAGGATAGGTGTGTACTCAGAACAGCACCTGCCACTTGTGTGTCTGTACAGAAACAGCTACAATGTAAGACAACAGGTAATATCATATGAGTGGTGTAGGTGATTTGGGAGTTTATAGGTCATAGATATTCTAATTAATATATACAGGGAAGACCTAAGCAAATTGGAACAGTGAATGCAAGGAAAATCTGAGATCCAAACAGAAATAGTCAGATTGTGGGAGCAAGCCATTAGGACTGTTCAATTTTTTTTTTCCCACTTCTCATTCTTCCAGGTAAATGGTACAATTGCAGTTTCCTGCCTCACTGAAGTTAGGCATGGCTGTGTAACTTACATGAGTGAAATGTGAGGGAAAATAGTGTGTATTACTTCCGGGCAGAAGCTTTAAAATCCAGTACAGCATTTTCCAAGAATCCTTTTCCTGCCTCAGCAATCATGAATCCAAATGTCGAGATGAGGTTTCTCTCAGTCTGGTCTCTGGGGAACCATGATGATCAGTCCACCTGTTAATCCACTTTGGATGTATACTTTTACGGTGTTAAATCATCAAGATTTTGAGGTTTGTCACTGCAGCATAACCTAACCCTTCTCGACTTAATACACAGGGTTCCCAAGGAATATATATAATAATTAGCTAATAAAAGTAAAAAGAAAAGTTTTAAAGGGGTTAAAACTAGAAAGTATTATTTTGGGGGGAACTAAAGGACAAGGATTTATTTAGTGAGCTGTAGAGAGCTTAGTCCATATCTATATCACACACACTCTATACATATCTATACATCTGTCTCTATGTAGATATACAGAAAGAATATATAGATATAACTGGTTTAGACATGTATTTCCAAATTTTAGCCTTCCTCTCATTGAACACCGTATTGTCTCCCCATTTCCCTACCCCCTAAAACAGCAGCAGTAACAACAAAAACAAAAACAATACAACAAAACAACGAAAACAACAGCCCACAACATCACCAGAGGGGTACTTTTCAGGTATCTCTCTTTTCTGTTACAAATTTTCTTTTTCACTTCCCAGACTGGAAATTATAGCATCACCTGGACTCCCTGCTTCTACCTTTGTCCACATACAGTCCCTCCACACAGTAGCAGAAGAAACTTTATGAAAACATAGGTCAGCTATGCCACTCCTGTGCACCATGCCGTCTGATGACTCACCATGCACTCAGAGAAAAGCCAGTCCTTGCAAGGTCCTGCAGCTTCTGGTCCTCAACTACTTGTGATTCCCTGTTCTTTACACTCCTTACCTCTGTGCACAGATGTTCCTCAACCCGAACAAGCACACTCTTACCTAAGGGTGTCTGTAGTTACTATTCCCTGTGCCGACAGTGTTCCTCCCTTAGACGTCTACATTGCACACTCCCTGCCTTTCCTTCTAGTCTATGCTCAGGAAGACCCTTTTCATACCTTCTCTGACCCTTTTCACACCTGAGTGACTCTGCCTATCAGACTTACCATGCTTTATTTTTCCCTATAGTATTAAAGACCACGTGATATACTACGTATTCACTGTGTCTTTGTTACTGATGTGGTTCTTTTGATAGAACCTATGTTCCATGAGGGTAGCTCTTGTGTCTGGAATGCCATCACCCAGACGAGTACCTGGTTCCCCAGTGCTAAGCTTCTCAGCTCTGCAGTATGGCTTCTACTTTCCCTCCGAGTCCCTGAGTTTGCCATTCAGTGTCCAGTATGCTATCCAGGGTCAGGCTCAGGGTGACAGCATGCCAGGAGCAGAGCACCAGAAAGAAACACCAGGCTTCCTGCTGAGGTTCCCAAATGCAGTCCATGGCCAAATGTGTACTTGCCTATGGAGGAAAGAGACAAACAAGGGCAAATTCTGAGAATTTTTACATAAAGCTAATTTTTAAAATGTGACATTATGTCCTTACATCTTTGGTGCTAATGTGTCTTTTCATCTGTGAAATGATGATGGAGTTTGATGACAGTTTTGGGGTTTGCTGTTTGTTTGTTTTTTCCTTTTCATTGTCCTTACTTGGCAAGGCTAAAAAGTTTGGAGTCCTCAATCATTTTCAATTTTAAAATATTCTAAAATTAGTTCTTTCATAAGGTAGGAAACTGAAGCCCAAAGGGATATCATGACTCCTGCAGGTTCACAGATCTGGCTTTTCACAGAACTGGAACTACAACTCAGGCCTCCTCACTTCCAGCCAGTTCTGCTTTCTCCACACAAAATCTCCTTCCTCCGAGAAGCTGTTGAGAAAATCCCCTCCCCGACCTGGAGTGCTCTTTACCCCCTGATATCTGCTCTTTGATTATTAAGCACTCTGGGGCTCTGGCAGAAAAACAGAGCTCCTTTTCTCATTTTTCTTTTCTTATTCCTCTCTAGAGATAAAAAAAAAAAAAAGGTTAGGATAAAGATTGAAGACTTTCATCTCTTGCCATGCCCCCAAGGATGAGGATCACTGCCATAAGTCAGAGTGAAATAGCAGGTACTTTTTATAGGTAACTGCATAGGGGATACAGATTTCATTTTTACCCTTTAGAAATTTTAATCATTTACTTACATGCTTCTTTGTTGTTTAAAACATCAACATAGAAATGCACAGAATAAAAGTCCCAGCATCCTTCTTTCCCCAGAGAAAATCACACTTAATAATTTTTAATACATCCTTCCAGAGCTTTACATATATAAATGAGTAGGGTTCTAGGAATGGCAACCAGAAACCCATAAATCTGTGAAAGAAAAGAATACATATGGAAAAAATGAGAGAAGATATAACACTATGCTAATGGTGGTTACATCTGAGTAGCAGAATTAAGAGTGATGCATAATTTGTATACCAATAAAATAGTGTTAAAAAGATGAGTTCAACAGATAGCAAGCTAAGGTTGCATGGAATTTTTAGGGGAGTCAAAGGGTTTAAGAAAGTCAGTTCTAATAGGGTGAAGAGAGTATCAGTGCTGAAGCAAAGCAGAGAGGTTAGGAAGGCTGGAGGGTGAGTGGGAGGGAATGCTGTGTGTAGGACATTTCTGGATGTCATATTATCCAGTCACCTCCTTTACTGTCTTGGATGTTGTTTTGTACATTTCTCAAGTACTGTGTGTGTGTGTGTGTGTGTGTGTGTGTGTCTGTGCACGTGTGTGTGTGTTGCAAACATTCAACTCATCTGTTGGAGGCAGAACCTTGTCTCCACGTATTTACTATGCCCCTAACCAGAGGGCCTGCACGGTACCCAGCACTAGGTAAACACTGAATGTCTGCCACATTGAGTTCTGCTTTTGTTTATTCTCTTTCTTAAAGATTGTTTGAGCTAAAGATTACTCCAGCTGTTAAGAAATTCCTCCCCTATCTCTGGCACTACATTGGCTCATGAGCTTCCTTCAGTCATGTTTCTTGTTTTGTTTTTGTTTTTGTTTCTGTTTTTGGCATCTGACCCATAGGCAGACAGAGAATGCCAAGTCCACACCAGATGACAGTCAGCAGGGACTGGTCATCACAGCTGCCATAGAGAATGGAATGTGCTCCCTTTACAGAGACCATGACACTGGAAAGAAGGTTTGAGTTTTCATGAGTCAAACAGTTTACTCTAGTACCTTACCACCACCCAGAATGTCTTGATTTCTATGTGGGCTCTTATCTGGGCCACCATCATGGACTGTACATTGTGATCATCATCAGTAAACTCAGAAAATCATCAAATTCCAGAATCAAAAGGGATCTTAAAATATCTTAATTCAACATCTGTCTTCTCTATATTTACTGATGACTGTTAGTCATTTATGTAATATATTTATTGCAAGGAAGTTTTCTTATCACACATTTGAAGATTTGGAGTCTCCCTTCTTGAAACTTCCACCCATTGATTGCCCATTAATATTTGAAAATTGAACTCTATCAAATGTCAGGTTCTGTGCTATGTCTTGAGGCTAGAAATCTGGGTAAGACATAGCTCCTGCTTTCAATAGCTTCATGGTTGGGTTGCAAAGTAGTTATATAATTATATAATTAAGATACTGTACGTATGTGAAATGATAGCCATTTTTGTATAAAAAGCAGAGTAGAGAAGCACCTTACTCGATGTGAGCTGGCAGGGTAATGAAAGGGAAGATTCCTAGAATATGTGACATGTCACTTCTCTCTCTCTAGTTTGTCAACCACACCGCTATTTAATCAGCTACTAATCAACCTTACTATATCATCCAGACCAAACTTTTACATCTTTTTCATAAACATAATAACATTTTCTGGGGACATGGTAACTGAATTCCCATCATTCTTTCCCAGTTCACTTCCATCCCTTTGTAATAAACAATAATGTTTGAGGAATTGACCTTAACACCAGTCATAATACCATCTCCCTTGCCAGGATCCCTAACCTAAAGCTGTCAGTGCATAGCGTTTCGTCAATGGCAATTATTGTTTAAAAAGTGGGGATATTATGAAGGGCAAAATTAAGTTCAGTGCTTGGGAGCTGCATGCTCTCTTTCATTTTCTCTTTCCAGAAGGGAATAGGAAACTTGTAACCTATTTTCTCCTGCTGAACAATTTACATTCATGATGAAGCTGACACTGTTATCAAAATAGAGAGAGAGAAAGAACCTAGGTCTTTGATCACATTGTGAACTGCTGGATCTATACATACTTCCAAGCATGTAAGCCAATAAGTGTACTCACTTTGGAAGCCAGTTTGACTTGGGTTTTCTGTTACTTGCATGTAAAAGCATCTTAAGTGTTTAACTTGCCTGAAGACTTGGTAAAATGAAAGGATGTGATGTCTATGGGTTTTTTTTTCCTCTCCAAACAACTGATCTAATAATTTTAAGAAGGGAATGAAAGTTTCTTTGGTATTCCTCATTTTTTATGAATCATTTATGGTTGTGTCCGAAGGCACATTTTCCTAAAGAAATGTTCTTCATTCACTTAGACTACGGTAACAGTTGGAAGCAATTCAGTGCCACAAGTATTGATTACATACAACTCTTTGCCCTGCATTATACTAGGCACCAAGGTATATGCAAAATGGTTCTGAATAAGATATGGCTCCTTTCTTTAAGGAGCTTAAAATCCTTTGGAAATCAAATGTAATATAAGGAGTTTGAGCTTTGGTGTCAAATATTCAGTTTCAAATCTTGTGCTGCCTATTACATGTCTGGCATTATACATATGCTGTCTCATTTAATCTTCCCATCAACCGTTAAGGTCATTATTTATGAATGAGGAAATTAAGTTCAAAGAGGTAACTAAGTTTCCCAAAGTGACTTGTCAGACATGATGGCGCTGGGAAATGAATATAGGACTGAATCCAAAACCAGAGGTATAACCGACATTTAGGTGGAATCTGAATATACTGTTAATAGGCAAGCACCCCAGGCGCCAATTTATGTCTATTGTAGTTCTTCTGTCTTGGAGCTATGCTCTGAGGTTAAAGATGGTGCTGTTGGTCTTTTAATGGCAAAACAAAACAAAACAAAAACAAAAACAAAAAAAACCTCTCAAGCTAGGCAAAAGGTCCATCTGATGGCAATTAGTGCAAAAGGCAAGCACATCATACAAGCTGTTTTGGTTATTCATCCATGTGATGAAGATTTATTATACCTAATATATGACAGGCATTGTGCTAAACACAAAGAAGAATACAAAGATACATAAAGTTCAGTTTCTGCTCTGAAGGAGCTGTGGCCATTTAAGTACCAATAGCTTCCCTGTATAATATGTCTACTAACTGCTAAGCATTTTTCATAAATCATCTGTAACACTTAAATGGCACTGCAGGATAAGTATTTTTGTTCCCATTCTATGGATGGGGAATCTGAGGCTTGGAAAGACCAGACCCAAGTCACATAAGCACGGTCAAGATTTGAAAGCGAGTCTGACCCAAAAGCTTGTGTCCTTTTCATGGTGTCACTCAGCCACACAAACCTGAAGCCTAAACTTGATTGAGAAATGTAGCATCCAATAGGTTTTTATTTTTCATTCTCCACCCTACCACTTAACTTTCACCCCCTCTCAGCACTGAGCACCTACCAAAGTGCTGAGTTCACTAGGCACTCAGTGAATTCATATCATGTATTTTCAGCTCTGTAATAGAACCTTGTCATCTCTTCCTGATGCTTGTCAAGTGATTGATCTTGAGGAATCTGAGGTCTGAGCATTATGTTTTAAGTTCTGTTGGCCACAAAAGGCACTCCTGCCTCTAGTGTAGAACTAGCTGTATTATTTAGATTCAACAAATACATTTTAAACACTTACTATATATGCTAGGCACCTCCACATATGGTATTTCATGACCTCCATTTTGCAAATAATAAATTTGAAGCTGTATAAAATTGCTCAAGGTCACTCAAATTGCAAATGTAGGTCCAAGGTTCAAATTCCAATTCTTTCTGTCCAGCATAGTTTTATGCATATATCCAAGTTTTCAATATATTTTCAAGGATACTTCCAAGTCAAGTATATTTTCTGTTACACCAGATGTGAATGCTGTTGGGTTTCGTATGGTGAGAACTACTTTTATTTAAAGCATTTACTCTCTTCTTCTCATTTCACTTCCATGATTGCTTCTGGAACATTTTATGTCTGTGCAACCTCTTCTTTTTCCCTTGGTGGCTCATAATTACTGGTCCTGGCTCCAAGTCTTCTCCCATAACTATTCCCAGAAGTCATCCCTCACCATGCTACAGTCTGTCTATCAGTTAAGTTTTCATGAGAAACATCTCCTTTGTGGCATTTACCAAAGGAAAAAAAATCTCCCAAGCTTCTCTAAATAGCACAAAGTAATGCTTTTCTCATAGTCTTTTAAAAAAGGTTTTCTCTTTTTCTTTTTTTTTTTTAACTTGTACAACTTGTCTCATCAGTAGGACCTAGACAGCTTGCCACATGAAAACTATTTGAATAGACTTTGCACAGAATTTTAGTGTGACTAAGACAGTGATTTACCCTCCTTAGCCCAAAGTAATCTTTGGGGAATACTTTATTATTTTCAGAAAGAAGAAAATATCAGATTAAACATGTGATATTTATTTAAAAAAACTAATATTTATGATAAAACTCAGTAGAGTTAAGGAGCTCATTTGGGTAAGGCCACAATAGTTCTTATGTCTATTGCCTTTTCTACATCTTCATAAATGCATCCTGCTTGAAGGCTTCAATGTAGTGGCCTCTGAATTGAACTGAAAGAAAGAACGCAAATAGGAAGAGAGCAGTGGTCACCCACTGCTACATTCAGAAGCCGTTACGTATTTTTGCAGTTCTATCAAGAGAAAGTTGGAGCAAAGTAAGGCTAAGACTACCCTCTATTTGTGGAAAAGACAAGTGGAAAAAATGTCCTAGTCTTTTGAGAGAATTCCAGAATCATGCTTTCAACTAACACCTCTCAGCAAAGTAGTGAAGAACAATCACCAAGGAGTCTGACAGACCAGATTCCAAATCCCATGACAGCTACGTATTAACTGTAAGTGACTTAACATCTTTGGGGTTAATCATAAATACCACTTCAGAATTGTGTGGTTTAAATAAGATAATGCAAACAAAGCACTTAGCACAGTGCTTGTTGATCTTAAGTTTGGTAAATTGTTTAGCTGTTACTGTTAATTATTTTATCTTTTATATGTAAATATTCAATGCAGTCTAGGTGGCATGACAGGACATTTCCGTTTAGATATCTAGTCATCACCTCCAGTTTATAATCCTGTATGGCAGAAGCGGATTTTTCTGAGATCAAGGTGAGAGGACAGATGGGACAAATAACACTGGCCTAGTAAATAGATTTAAACTGCTCATTGACACCAATCAATTAGGCATTTTCAACACAGGCTAGCTGAGGCAATTAGCCTTCAGTCTCTATAAGTATAGGTGGCTAGATTTCCCAAGGTATTGATGCAGAGAGATTATCTCATTCAAATTCTCAGCATTCACAATCTCAGCATATATCTTTAGAAATCACATGATTTAAATACAATATTTTGAGAGTAAGAAAGTTTGGCAAGAAGGAATTAGGAAGCTTTTGGTTGACATTGGGAATACTCTGGAGAAGAGGGCTACAAATCAGTCAAAGATTCAACTGACTATCCAGATTCTGAAACATACGCCTTATAACCCAGAAATCTTCAGCATAGTCCTTATTAGAATTTTTTTTTTTTAATTCCTGTGTTACCTAGCACAGACCTAGGCAGAAGGATGATTGGAATTACCCTTTACAATCAAGGAGCTTACATGATGTTTCTGAATATAAGAAGCAGAAACAATCCTAAATTAATTTACTTATCCCAGACCACATTTAGCTTATTTATTGTCAGGTTTTGAAGATTTATGGGCTAGAAATAATAGTGTCCCACCCCTCAAACTGGGTGAACTTGCTCTGGATTCTGAAGAGCAGAGTTTCTGGTCAAGTAAGCAAGACATGAACTTAACCTAGTCAAGGAAGGCAGCGAACCGCCTGGGCAGACAAGCCATTGCTTGAAAAGCTGCCTCTCCAGAGATTATGGAGAACCCGGGAAAGACAGCCAGAAAGGAAGCCCATCTCCAGCTCCCTCTCTTCCTCTCTTCTGACACCACCACTTTTTTTGTGATGTATTAATTAGCTTTGATACAATATTTCAGAATAACAAATGACCTGAAGACTCAGTGACTTAAAGGAACAATCATTTATGTTCATGAGTGTGTTGGGCTGGCCGAGCTGGGACTGAGGCTGGGCTCTGCTGGGTAGATCTGCTTCTCACTGCAGATCTGTGGGCCAGCTAGGGCAGCTCTGCTCCACGTGTCTCTCATCATCCTAGGACTGACAGCTAGCCATGGCATGCTTCTCTCATAGAGGGAGCAGAAGCAAAAGGAAGCATGCGAGGCCTCTTAAAACCTTGGTGTGGAACTGGCCCCTGTCACTCCTACCCACATGATCAAAGCAAGTCATATGGACAAGCCCTAAATAAGAAGTAGGGAAATCCACTCTACCCACAATGAGGCCATGGCAAGTGTATAGATGTAGGGAAAAGTTAAGTATTGGGGCATTTAACTACCAATCCGAATCACCCCCCAACCCCCCCCCCCAAAAAAAGGTTGCTTTCACCTGGAGAATTTGAAGTTTCTTTATTTAAATGGTTTTTCTTCCTTCACTTTTTATATCATTTTTCAAGGTTCTAAATCCCTTCCACTTCTCCCTTAGCCAGAGTCTAGAATTTTCTATTCTCTCTTCTCTCCATTTCCTGCCTCAAATTGGAAATGTTCTCCCTTCATTGTTTATCAAAGCATGATCACTTTTTGTGCCATATTTCTTTGTAATTCTTTGGGAACCAATCTATGTTGTGTTTTCTTCAATAAATGGTATTAATATTGTGGTATTGCCTAAGTTTACTCCACATAAATAATAAAAGATATCAGATATGTGCACACACACACACACACACACACTAACTATAGAGACTGTATAAAATGAGGAAAAGTTAATTAATCTGAACCTCTTCATAACGAATTTGAATGCTGAGTATATTCTTGAAGTAAGTCACTAATCTTAAGGGCTTAATTACTCAAAAAAAAATTTTAGTCCAATTTTAAAAATCCAGTTGCAACATTCTACTCACTATCCATATGATGAGTAAATAGATGTGTGACCTGGTTAGTATTTTGCTCTTTTACTTGTATTTACCACAACCCTTTGTCCAGCCATCTCAAGAACACAGACCATTAGGGTAAAGGCAGGTGAGTGAGAGTAGGGAGAGCTCACACCTAACTCAACACCACAACTAGATAGAGCTTAGAGCCCATGCAACTTTGGTGGGTCAGTAGTACGGCTCATGCGTGTTCTCTGTGTGTCTCTCTCCCCATGTGCCACACATGTGTGTACATATAATCAAAAGTAAATTTATGCTGTGCTTGTTGATTAATTAATGCCCATCAGTGATCAATAAATTGTACTGTATCTGTCTGATTGCTGCTATCATCATTAGGAGCTACTAGTCCATCTAAAAGTACACGTGTTTGAGTCACTAAAGTGATGTATTGTACAGTTGCTTTACTCTTCTGTTTCTAAAACCAAGTTTAAGGTGATATGGTAGAAGCCTCTTCTTGGGTGAAGTACCCTTATTCAATGTTGTGATGCCACCCTGACTACCCTTCACCATAGAATATACCATCCTATATTGCAATTGTTCCCTTGTCTCTGTCCACCTTTCAATCATAAGATCTTACAAGGGCAAGTAAGCAGTTGTCTTTGTTCATTGTTTTATCTCCTGATATAGTGCCTGTTGTGTGTTAGATGCTCAACAAATAAACAACTATTTATTGAGAGAAATAAACATCGTTCCAATATGTTAAAAAAAAAAAAAAGACAAGTGGAGCATTTTGTAAGTTACCAAGATTATATAACTTCTTATAATTGTTCTAATCTCCACTAAAATTACCTAATGAGAAAAATTACAATAAGCAGATCCCAGATTACAAATGTACCAGCTCAAGCAATCTGACGAGTTTGCACATTATCTAATTTGGGGGTTTTACACATAGATATCAGCATGAATGTGTACAGCATATACTTAAAAACATGGGCTACAGGCAATATAAACACGCTTTGTGGTCGGGGGCAGGTCTGTACCCACTGCCTACACAGACAACCACGTTCATGACAGACAACCACATTAATGACAGACAACCTTGGAGTTAACATTAAGATGGTTTCACTATGAAAGCGCCTCAAGATTGTAATATATAACTGAGATTCAAATGTAGAATAAAAGACTTACAGGGTGGGTGGGGAGAGAAACAGTTCTTCTCTGCATTAAAAAAAATAAGAGAGAAGGTTTTTGGTTTATTTTTCCCTCAACGACAGGACCATAATGATTCAATTTCTCTTGCACCAATCAGTATCCACTGTGAGATCCAGACCTGGCATATGGAAATTTCAGCCTTAAGTCAAATATTATTTCAAAGTTAATGACAAAATCTATTTTTGCAGTGGTCTTGTTTAAAATATTTCCCTTTAATACTCTTGAAATGCTGTAATTGAAAGCAGTTATTTGAGATGCCAGTGCATACTTCTTTAATTATGTCCTGTACCATCTGTTTCCAATGAAAGGGCAGTATCTGTTTGCAGTTACCAATCTTATGAAAACCAGGCTTGTCCCAAAATAGATTGGAACTAAAACCAGAAAGCATTTCTTTCAGAGGCATCCTTTCAAGCCAATTAACTTTAATCATTATAGAAATGTTTATTTCCCATCCTAGTCTCTCTTCACATGTAAATTCCTCCAGGGGAAAAGATCTCTTTTTGTGACTGTTTGAATAGTTCCAATTTGGATTAATCAGAACCTGCTGGTCTGTTTATGTTCCAATTGTGAATGCTGGCAGATTTCTTGATGAAGAAGGCACACAGTCCCTGAGGAGAGCAGATCTAGAAATGCAGCAGATACACACCTACTGGTCTGAGAAAGTTCACTTAACCTTCAGGCTCCATGCTTGCCCCCACGTTGCCTTCTAGGGTGGGGACCAATGAAGTGATTTGGTGAGTGGGAGACCTGCATTGGTATGAAGCCCATCTCCTCAAAGGAGCCAGACATTCTCTTAGACCACATGCCCACAAGTCATTCTCATAAAAGCTGTAAGAAGGCTTGGTAACCATGCAAAACACAGCCTCTGTGGTGGTGGCTTATAAGTGGCATCATACCACCTAGGGGAGAGTTATTTCTGAACTGCTTCTGTTCCTCAGGGCAATTGGCAACCCGCGGGTCAATACAATGGATCATGGCACATTTTTGGATGTTATTATTAAGTAGCTTCATTCATCCATAATTTGCCTGTAATTCGTCCATAAAGCTCCTCAAGGGCAGAGATATTTGGCTGATTTTTACACTAATATATCCCAAATACCTAAAACAGACCCTCAGTGAATATCTGATAAATGTATTTGCTCTTCTGGACCGTCACGATACATCAGTGTAAGACACTACCAAGTTTCTGCTCTTTCTGGTGTCTGGGAGACGAAAATGAAAGGATCAAAAGACAAGACATAATGACCATAATAAGCATCTTGAGGGAAGGACAACAAAACCATCTCTCTGCCCAGAAGGTATCTGTTGCAAAGTATCTGGGGCAGAGTTGGTATTTAATATTTGTTTAATTTAGCTCAGCAAGCATATGTGTCTTGGCCAACACCTTAAAAAAGCTTGCATTTACCAAGCCTTTAATAAGTTCCATTCACTGGGATGAATGTTTTATACACGAGCTCCCTTGGTCCTCAAAACAAACACGCCATGAAGTAGATATAAATTATTTTCAATGTTCAGGTGAGAAGTTGAAGCTTATGTATGGACAATAACTTAGTGAGGTTGACCAGTTAGTAAATGCCAGTTTGAGATAAGAAAATCAAGTCTGTCTTAGTTGCAAGTTGATATTCATATGTGCTCTATTGTCTCTCCTGCAAAGCTCAAAATGTCCAGGAGGGCCTGTCTCTGACACACCAAAGCTCAGGGATTTCATGGTCATTTATTGAAAAATCTGAAACCACATTATCATCATTTGGAAAATGGCAATTCCTATTCCCATTTCTCCCTTGAAGCTTCTGGGGTTTTCATTGACTGGGCCTCCTAATAACAACAGCATCCTTAAACTTTGGCTTCCTGAGCATCTGTAGCTTTTGGATCTCATGGGCTCCATCCAAGGAGCAGATATTCTCCCTGTTTCCCAAGAATCATGAGCGTAAGTGACTTATTTTTTTTCTCTTTGGAACTGAAATGTTATCCTGTCAGGTCAGATGGACTTGGAAGGCTCAAATTAAAGAAAACCACCCATCTATCCCACGCTCTCTTCCTCTGATGATTTAAATGGAAGTGTAACAAAATCCCTTAAACCTTCATAATGTAATACCATCCCCAACTTTCCAGCGAATTCCTGTGGGAATGTCAAGTGAGAGGCAGTTCAGGATGATGCAACAAAGGGAAACATGGAGGGAGGTGATGGAAAGTTGGGAAGGAGAATAGAGACACACTAATTATGCAGTGACTGAGCATCCTAATGCACTCACACTAATGAGTGGCTTCTGAAATTATGTGGTCAAGGAGGCAGTGGACCTCCATGTTCTTGAGCCTGGCATTCAGGAGCTGTGACTCATATGCTGGGTCTGGAGCAGACTAGTAAGTTATGAACAAAGGGCTAGCACTAATTCTACGTTAGAGTGGCTATGATCTATTTGTCAGCTGTTCATTTATCACTTAATAATATCAATCACCACTTCTCAGTCTTCATGCACAGTGTCCTAAATGCTACCCCAGCAGCAAGTGAGATGTATCTTTACCCAGAGAACATCCCATTTAAGTGCATTAAACACACACATACATAAACATGGGATAAAGATATGAGCTCCCCCAAAGAAAAAAAAGGATGTCAGGATAGGGTAAAAGTCAGTATGTTAAAATGAAAAATACTAATAACAATGACAATAAAATTAATATCATTTACTTAGTTTCTGCTATGTACTAAGCACAATGCTAGAAGCTTCATAGTAACCTTCTAATAATATCATCTTTTGTGACGATATTTTTATCCTTGCTTTACAGATGAGAACATTGAGGCTCAAAGAGATTAACACAAGTTCCAGAGCTAGTAAATGGTCGAAGCAGAATTAAAACCAGCTCTTCCTGACTCCAAAGCCTCTGCTCTTTCCATATTAATGAAGCTTGTCTTAAGGATCATATTAGCAGAGGATGCTGTACAGAAAATTTTGTACTGTGAAGGAAGGATATTGAGGAAACAGAGACGCTAAAAACAACACAAGATCCTGAGATATTCCTGAGCCAGAAATTAAAGCTCTATTTTCTGCTGCTTTACTAACTTTCTAACTTAGATAAAGTCACTCCACCTCTCTGGACTTTAGCTGTATCATGTATTCCACCAGGTTAAGGACATGAATTTAATGCTGTTAAGAATTTCAATGGGAAGTTTTGGTGTTCAAATCTCACCCTCCTCCTATCTCAGGGTTCTCTGTTGAAGGAGATATTTCAGCAAAGCTAAGTAGCCAAATGGGAAATCATATGCCAGCATTTCAGGTGTAGGGCTCCTTGGCTACGTCATTCTAGAGCATCTTGGGCTTTGAGGCTGTACTGGGCCTTCCTTTCCCTACTCCCACCAAGCATGATTAGATCTGAAAAGCATATTCCAAATTTACACAAACAACTAACCTCATGGATAAGAACAGTCAGTTTGTCTCAGCCACCCCAGTGCAAAAATCATAAGGTCAAAATGTGAGTGAACTTCCCCTTCTGAATGGACCAAGGCAGAAGCAGGGGAAGGAAAAGCAGCAGGAAAGAAGAGTAATTTATCTCCTCCACAAGTGACTTCTAAGTTCATTCCTGGTATTAAGCATCCATGGACTGACAAAGGCACTGCTCATAAACAAACAGTGCTAACATTTAACGACTATCCTTCACACTGAGACATGTATGAAATTGTGAATTACATGTAAAGAAATGACAATGAGATTAAATGCAGACTTTTAATTAGAACAATAGATATCAGAAGACAGTGGCATAAAATATTCAAAGTGCTAAAGGAAAACCTGGAATTTTTTTCACTCAGCTTAACTGTTATTTAAGAGGGGGAGGGGAGAAACACAATTTACTGTGCAGAGCCTCTCACTGAAAAAAGTATCAAATATGTGCTTCATGACATTATCACTTTATGAACCAGGCATCTCTCTTGAGCCCTGTCACACTGTTGCTCTCCTCTCTGCCCTTGCTTTGCTATGCCTCTGCCCACAAGGTAGAATCAATACGGCTAATGGAGTACACCCACATGAAACCTGTCTCTCCTTCTAGATCCTGGTCCTGATACCGAGTACACTAGAATGTCCTGCCAAAACCCCTGAGCCTATTTACAGATCCTGCATGGGCCTCTTTTCCCAGTCTATTGTCCCAACAGTGGGAGGTGCCACCAATGGTCACAGCCATAAACCCAGGAGGTATCCCAGAGGTGGCTGTTCGCAGAGATTGTGAACTGAGCTTGGATGTATGGGTAATGGGAGTGATAAACATGTACAAAAAGCCTTTAATTGTGTGCGATGGAACCAGAGTGAGAACAGAATGGGTGCAAGCTGCAAAACAAAGGCCAGGGCTCTCCCCAAGCCATGATTTTTTTTTGGCTTGAAAGTCCAAGAAGTCCAAGAAACCTAATTTTGAACCTAGACTTCCAGGTTGCTACGAAGATATATTTGTCAAGATGGAGGACAGAATATCTTTTATTAATAATTTGTAGGCTTTATTTAAAAATGTCAGATATTTAGGCACAAGGTATGTGGACCTCCATTTATATCCATTTATTTCCAAATTAGTGGAAATCACTACTGTAGAACAGAAAAAAGATAAAAGAATGAAAAGAAATTAGAATAATTTAAGAGAACTCTGGAGACAACATGAAGCAGACTAATATTTGCATTATAGGGGTCCCAGAAAGAGAAGAGAGACAGAAATGACCTGAGAAAGTTTTTGAAGAGATAATAACTGAAAACTTCCACAACTTCAGAAAGGAAACAGTCACCCAAGACCAGGAAGCACAGAGAGTTCCACACAGTGTCAACCCAAAGAGGAACACACCAAGGCACACAGTAATCAAACTAAGAAAAATTAAAGAGAAGGAGAAAACATTAAAATTATCAAGAGAAAAGTAACAAATAACATACAAGGGAACTCTCATACGGTTATTTTTTTTAGATGATTTTTCAGCAGAAACTCTACATGCCAGAAGGGAGTGGCACAATATATTTAAAGTGATGAAAGGGAAAAACTTACAGCCAAGAATACTCTATCCAGTAAAGCTCTCATTAACACTTGATGGAGAAATCAAAAGTTTCACAGATAAACAAAAGCTAAAAGATTTCAGCACCACGAAACCAGCTTTACAACAAATGTTAAAGGAACTTCTCTAGTCCTCAAACCATAAGAAAAGAGAACAATAAGAAGAAAGGGGAAAAAACACCTACAAAAGATTGCTTTGGCAGTTTGGAATCTTTTATGTTTCCATATAAATTTTAGAATTGTTTGTTTTAGTCCTGTGAAAAATGTCATGAGTATTTCGACAGGGGTTGCATTGGATTTGTGGATTGCTTTGGGTAGTGTGCCATTTTGATATTGTTGATTCTTCCAATCCAGAAGCACAAGATATCTTTCCAGTTCTTTGTATCATGTTCAATTTCCTTCATCAATGTTTTAAAGTTTTCAGAGTATACATAACCTCCTTGGTTAAGTTTATTTCTAAGTATTTTGTTGTTTTTGATACAATGGAAATGTTTATGCCAGTTACAAAATTCCGGTTTTTGAAGTGAAAAAAAAAAAAAAATGAATGAAGGACCGCAAGTGGCAAAATAGCCTTCTTTTTTATGGGTGAGTTGTATTCCATTATATATACATGTATACATGCTGCATCTTATTTACCCATTCATCTATTGATGTGCACTTAGGATGCTTCCATATCTTTTTTGTCAATTATAAATAATGTTGCTGTTAATAGTGGGGTGTATGTATCTTTGAATTAATTCTTATTTTGTGGTTGGCTTTATTTCTTTGATCACTATGTAAGTTTAAAAAGCTAAAGCTCTAAATGTTCTTAGAAACAATGAACAGTAAATGTACGTAATTTTTTTAATGTGCAGTATATTGTATATATGTATTTACATGCAATATATTGTATATGTGCAAGCTGTAACAATTCTACCTAATAAAACTGAAAAATAAAAAAAAAAGAGTGCTAGCATCTCATTATTCAAGAGGAGGATGCAAATAATGAATAATTTTATATGCCACTAAAAAATTTAGAGCTAATCATGCATGATAAAACAATAGAAAGTTCAGGGTAAGCACTAAAGGAATAGACATACTTATTTTCTGAACAAAGAGAGGGAAAGAAAAGGGAAATACGTTGAACTTTATTAATCCAATGGATGAAGAGGAAAAGGGAAAATAGAGCAAAGAAATAGTGATAAACAGGAAAAACACAAAATAAGACAGGAGTAATAAATCCACATTTTGGTAATTAAAATAAACGTAATGCAATGAAAGCACCTATTAAAAGAAATTAGTAGTCTGGATAAACTAAAGAATAAAGTCCAGCTATATGCTACTTATAAAATATACAGCTGAAATAAAACAATGCAGGCTGAAAATGAAGTTATGAAAAAAAGATATAACACATACATTCAAATGAAATTAAAGCTTATTTTATAATGTTAATACCAATAACATAGAATTGAGGGCAAGATAGTTAATATAAATGAAGTGTGATACAGCATAACAATATAAGGAGAAATCAACCAAGAAATAATAATCATAAATGTATATGCACCTAAAAGCGTAGTTTCTAATATAGAAAGAAAAATTGCTAACAGGCATGTCTTTCAAAGCAGAGTGAAAGCAAGCAAGGATATAGAAGATTTGAACCAAACATTACCAAGCTTGATCTAAACCCCGTATTTCTATCACTATATCTACAGAGATTATACTTCTACCTTTAGTTAGAAAATATATACTGCTATCAAGAACATAAAATGTATAAAAATTAACCACATAGTAGAGTAAAATTAAATGAAAAATTAATAACAGAAGAATACCTAAAGTATGTCATGTATATGAAATTAAAAAAAACTTTTTAAAAATTCATGACTTATATGAGAAATCATAAAGAAAACAGGAATATTCACAACAAAAAATGGTGAAAATATTAATTTTGTAATTGTTAGGATATAGCTAATATGATACTTACATGGAAGCAAGTAAAAGAAAAATTAACCTTAGAAAAGGAACAAAAATAAATAAAATTTGAATATAACAAAATATTAAGTATCAAGAGAATAGATAGATGGAATTTATTTTATAAGAATGGGATAATATTCTTAATGCTATTTTAAATAAAATATCCAACATTTAATTTTACTCTAAGAAGAAAAGTAATTAGAAATAAATTGATGAATGTTAGATAAAAATTTCTTCTGTATCAGAGTTATTACTTTTTAAAAATCCCTCTAAATTTAAAGAAGATATATGAAGAAAATTAAATTGGTGTAATTGTCATTTTTTAAAACTACATTCCAATTTTAGTGTGATTTTTATCTCTGCCACCAGCAATGAAGCAATTGGTTTGCTGCATTTCCTTTAGTCCCTCCACCTTCCTAGTTTTGTTACCTATATAATTGTTACTTGTTTAAAAGTTGTAACACATATTGTTTTTTTGCAGCCATAATTCCTGCAATGGTTAAGTTCTATTCTATTTTTAAATGATTCAACACCTGAAAGTGTTTGTTTTGTTTAATTTTACCAGTTTTCCAACATGGTGGATTTTAATTTCTTTAAAAATCACTTAATTGGCTGGTTTTTACTATTGAATGTTTGAGTCAAGAAATCTTTGTTGACCTCTATAGTTCTTTACTTTGTTCACATGTGAAGTGTCTGCCTTTTCTCATATTTTCCTGAATGGCAATTTGGCAGAGTCAAATATTCTAGGATCTAACAGTTGTTCCTATAGAACATTGGAGCCATTGCTTCATTATCTTCTGAGTTTTTTTTCCTCCTTTGGTGACTCAGTTTTTCTGCCTAAGTATCTAAAGCAATTCCTTAAAAATTTTTCTTTGTAAATTCAGTAATTTATCAGTAATTTAACCAGGATTGTAAAGAGCACTAATTTCGTATTATTATTTCTTAGTATGCAAAGTGCCCTCTGAAATTGTGAATTCAACTCATTCCTCAACTCATTCCTCAACTCAGAAAAATGTTTGTTATTGTGCTGTATCTTTAGGAGAAGTCTTTATTTCAGGGATGTCAACTGTCTTCAAAACCAGATTATATTTGTCTTTCATAACTATCGTTGCCTCTCTAATTGCCCAAATCTTTTATCTGTGATTATTTCAATGTCTCCCCGATGCCATTAATCTAGTTTGTAACCATGCTGTTTCTTTCCTGCAGTGCTGATGTTTTAGTTCATAATCTGTTTCATTAGTTCTACAACCTCCTTTTCATCTCATTCTTTTGCCTCATCCCATCTTTGAGCTTATATTTTTACACAATTATTTTCCTTTATGAAGCACTATATAGCATTATACCAGGTTAAGATGGAAAAGAGAAGCAGAGGTGCAAGTTTTCCCTCGTATAATACCTAAGAATTAACAAAAAATATTTTTAAGAGGCAAAACTATACATAATACACATGTTGCCTGTATATGTGTTTAATGAAGATGAATTGTTACATTATTGAGATAGTTTATATTTGGTCCCACAGGTAAAGAGGATAGACTTCAAATTTTTTCATGTCCATTCCAAGCCTAAATATTTAAAAACAACTTAAAGTATTGTGTTATCTGAATCTTAAGAGTTATATGTGTATATCTATGTATAAAATTATCTGTTTCTAAAAGGAAATTTTGCAATCCAATGTAATTTATTTTAATCTAATTCAGTTAGTTTATATCAATTCAGTCCAGGTCAGATAAGCTCAGTCAAATTTAACTGAATACAACTGCTTGCTCTCATCTTGGTCCACCTTTATATTAGTACAAGAAAGTAAAAATCCAGCCCCAGATAAAACCTCTCTATTGCCAGTGTTTGCTCTTGCCACTCTCCAGCTTCCCTACTTACTCACTTGACTAGCTTCTTCCAGGTCTCATCTCCTGAACTTTGATCTTTTGGCTTTGTGGCCCAGCTCCTATTACCTGCTCTAGATCCCTCTTTGTTTTGACAACTTATTTGGACCAGTTTCTGTGTCCTATTAATTTTAGTCTATTTCACTAATCTGTTGACTTATGATACATTCAACTTTGATGACTTTGCAAGTCAAAATAAGAGACACTTGGTTAAAGACTAGTTCTAAAAAATTCACCAGAATATGAGAGTATACCTTGACCTGTCTACAAGTGTATAATGCTTTTTTGTGCAGGGAGACAGAAAATGACAGAGAAAGACCATGTATATTGTGAATTAAAAAGACAATGATGCCTCAACATGTTCACCACTGTGCTGCTTTGTCCTTGACTCTTTATCCTTGATTATTTACACTCATAGCTTCCTCTAACTGGATAGAGCCAAAAATGCTAGCCCAACCAGGAACTCCTTTTATGTGTGCCAATGCAATTCCTAAAGACTACATTGAGAGAAGTAGGCACATAACTGAGGACCAGCATCAGTTCAAAGTTCTCAAAGTAAATTACCTTCCAAAAAGTTCAAAGATATAAAGAAGGCAGACAGAATTTTTATGGCTGGTAAATGGATTTGAATTGTAGTTTGCTGTATTTTCATGCTTTGAGTGACAGTCTAAGTGTCTTTCTGTTAATCTTGGCAAGGCAGAAATTCAGATTTTGTCTTTGGTGTTTTTACTTCACTTTATTATTTTTTTAACTGTGGCAAAGCAGTATTTTCCAAAACTTAGCAAAAACCATTAAAGTCATCTTCTTGATTGCTCTGCCCAAAGAATTACTTCCTATTGTGTGTGTTCAAGGACTTCTATGAACTAAGTTAACCTTAAATTATAGCAATGTTCTCACTACTCTCTCTGGAACATGTCTCCGAAATCTAGTAATTCTTATTATGTATTAGATATTTCTTTTTGATTCTGGTTTCCAAATTTTCTACACAAGTTTCTTTGAACTACATCTGTCTACATTATGCAGCAATCCTAACATGGGGTTATGACCTTCATATTAAGAAAGGCATTTAATCATACCAGTCAGAATGGCCATCATTAAAAAGTCCATAAATGATAAATGCTGGAGAGGGTATGGAGAAAAGGGACCCCTCCTACACTGTTGATGGGAATGTAGTTTGATACAGCCATTATGAAAAACAATATGGAGATTCCTCAAAAAACTGAAAGCAGACTCCCTCTATGATCTAGAAATCCCACTCCTGGGCGTATATCTAGAGGGAACTCTAATTTGAAAAGATACATGCACCCCAATGTTCACAGCAGCAGTATTTCCAATCACCAACGCATGGAAGCAACCTAAATGTCTATCAACAGATGAATGAATAAAGAAGATGCAGTATATACATACAATGGAATACTACTCAGCCATAAAAAAGAATAAAATGCCATTTGCAGCAACATGGGTGGACCTGGAGATCATCATCCTAAGTGAAATAAGCCAGAAGGAGAAAGAAAAATACCATATGAGATCACTCATACATGGAATCTAAAAAAAAGGACACAAGTGAACCCATGTAACAAAACAGAAACAGACTCACAGACATAGAAGATAAACTTATGGTTGCCAGGGGGAAGGGGGATAGGAAGGGAAAAATTGGGAGTTAGGGACATGCAGATACTAACTACTATATATAAAATAGATAAACAACAAGGTCCTACTGCATAGCACAGGATACTATATTCAATACTTTGTAATACCCTACAATGAAAAAGGAATATATATATGCATAACTGAATCACTATGCTGTACACCAGAAATTAACACAACACTGTAAATTAACTATACCTCAATTTAAAAAAAGAAAGGCCTTTAAGCATTTCCCTCAGTTAATGTACTGAGTGTGGAGATAGGCATGTATAAGGGAGTGGAATGTTATAAAATCTAAACCTCCTAACCCCCAAGATATGACATCTGTTTAAGGTAAACATTAGATATTTCCTTGAAAGAAAACTAAAACATCAAAAGACAGCCTGGTGGATGAGTGAATTGGGACAGTTCCAACTCTTCATTAGAGTTAAGAGAGTAACTCACCAATTAATTAGGCTTAGACCTCACTGGATTCTCAAGCTATTCTATAAGGTCTTTCAATTCTTTCTCTCTAATCCTGAACATTTTCCATCCCTGTATGAGCTCAGGTGTTTTGTTTTGTTTTGTTTTGTTTTGTTTTGTTTTGTTTTGTTTTTTGTTTTTTGTTTTTTGTAACTCACACCTTCTTGGTAATCATTCTTCTCCCAGCAGCTGCAGCCCAGCCTTGTAGAATCTTGCCCTGAGCATTCACAGCTTATGTTTTGGCTAACTAAAGTTTCAATATAGATTTCTGGAGCTGACAAAGAAAGACGTCTACTTTGCCACTTATATTTAATGTTTTACTGGAGATCCCAGCCAATTAAATAAGGCAAGAAAAATAAACAAAACATGTACATGTTGGAAAGGAAGATATAAGACATAAAACAGTCTTTATTCACAGGTGGCATAATCATGTGCATAGAAAAATCCTAAGAAATCCTAAAAAAAAAAAAAAAAGTATGTATCTAACACATAGATTCAGCAAGATCACAGGATATAAGGCCAATGTACAACAATTTAATTTTAAGTCTAGATACTGACAATGAAACTTAGAAAATAAAGTTAAGAAAACAATAAAATTTACAATAGCTTCAAAGACTATAATATACTTAAAGCCAAATAGTGGTATATAAGCAAGACCTATGCATGCAAAACTATAAATAGTGCTGAAAATAAAGAGCTGGAAAAAAAAAAGGAGAGATATGCCATTTTCATAGACTAAAAGACTCAATAGTAATATGATATCAATTCAGAAATAAACCCATACTATTATAGTCAACTTATTTTTTAACTAAGAATTCAAAGAAATTCAATGGGGGGGGGGGGGGAGAAAGTCTTTTCAACATATCATGCTGAGTCAACTGGCTGCCTATGTGAAAATAAGTGGGCCTCTCTCAACCTGCACCTCACACAATATGAAAACAATTATTTTGAGATAGATCACAGGCTTAAATATGAGAGTCAAGTATTTATAGACCCAAGAAAGAAACAAAGGAAAATATCTTCATGATGTTAGTGTAAGCAATAATTTTGCCAGCCATTACCTAGTAAACACTAACCATAAAAGAAAAAAAAAATTCCAAGTCAACTTTATCAAAATTGAAAAATTTAAAAGATTCTGTTAAGATAATCTAAAGATAAGCCACAGAGTGGGAGAAAATATTATATACATC
This sequence comes from Camelus bactrianus, assembly GCF_048773025.1. Classification (NCBI taxonomy): domain Eukaryota; kingdom Metazoa; phylum Chordata; class Mammalia; order Artiodactyla; family Camelidae; genus Camelus; species Camelus bactrianus. Next base: position 19,040,068 of record NC_133559.1, read on the forward strand.
AAACTTTAAAAAAAAATGGGCAAAATACTTGAACAGGCATTTTACAAGGACAATATACAAATGGCCAATTTGTATATTAAAAAGTACAAAGCACTATGCATCATTAGTTATCAGGGAAAAGCAAACTAAAATCACAATTAAGTACTAAGTGCCAATCACTAAAATAGTTAAAATTTAAAGACTGATAACACCTATTGTTGATGAAAATGTGAAATAATTTAGCCCTTTATAATGGGAATATTATAAAGTAAAACCACTTTGGAAACATTTTGGCAGTCTTTCACAAAATTAAACATATACCTACCCAGGGTCCAACTATCCCACTTTTAGCTATTCACCCAATATAAATGAAAAGATAAGTTTTTAAAAAGTGAATGTTGAAAGCAACTTTATTCACAATAATTAAAATGCTGAAAATAACCTTAACATCCATTAACAGATGAATGAACATTCCATACAATGGAATACTAAACACAATATGGCTGGACACCAAAAAAAAAAAAAAAAAAAAGCTGAGTTAAAGAAGCCAGACACAAAAGGGTCTGTAGTTTTATTTCTTTTAATAATGTTAGGTTTTCATTCAACTTTTCCATAATAGTGAAAATAAATCTACAGTTCCTGGAGGGTGGGCAATGGGTAAGGTTAGTAGGGACTGACTGTAAAAAGGCAGAAAAGATATCTCTGGTGTGACTAAATGTTCTGTATCTTGGAAAGAATGAGTTACATGTGTATATACTTTTGGACAAATTCATCAATCCTTAAAATTTGTCCACTTCATTTGATATAAATTATACTTTAAGAAAAATTTATAATGAAAAAAATTCATATTTTAATTTTGCTCTTTGATCTCATCTCTTCATAAATGCCTAATCCATATTTTTCTACTCTTGATGAGTATTTGAGTATAAAATTAAACTTTATTTACTTACAAAATTTGTGGCCATCTTTATTTAACCACAAGTATGTATTTAGTACCCATGCCAGGCATTGTTATGTGTCTTGGAAATACAGCAATAAATTTTTTCCCAAGGATCAGTTTAGAGTCATCTTCAAAGAAGGCAATCTGACTGGGGCTGAAAACAGAGGCAGAGAGGAGGGAGGTACTTGGCCAACCATAGGAAACACTAAGGGAACTCTTGATAGTTAAGATTGGAGTTTTGATTATTAAATGAAATTAGACAAAATAATTACTTAAATACATTTCATGAATAAAAATCACATTTGAGAGTAACCAGAAAAGTCACAGGACTTGCTCTAGGTTTTATCTAAGAAGTTGGGGGCAGCAAACCCCCAAAAGACAATTTTATACAGTAATGTGGGTAAAGGAGAAAGACTGTTGTTAATGCTGGTGTTAGTATTGATGGTGATAGTTGACTTCTCTATTTATTTTGCACTTTATCAAGATTTACTCTTTCAATATAAGTTATTTCCTGCTCATTCCTCACAGCAGCACTGTTCAATAGAACTTGCTGTAATGATAAAAATATTCTAGAGCTAAGCTGTCCAATTTGGTGGCTACTAGCTACATATGGCTATTTAGAACCTGAAATGTGGCTAGAATGACTAAGAAATGGGATTTTTAATTTTATTTAGCTTTATCAGTTTAAATTTAAATAGCCACCTGTGGCTAGTGACTACCATATTGGACAAGTTATTCTCAAAGGTACAAGTGCACTGACTGATGTAGCTATAGCCCCCAATAGGCCCTAAAGGCATTGAAGTTTTTAGTAAAATGTTGCCTTGGCCCTACAAGGTGAATGAGTACACCTTTTCCGCCCATGCAAATATGCATGGTTTTACTGTATAGTACACCTTTTTAACTTCTGTATCTCAGTCTCTACAGGGAAACTCATGACTTTTCTTTCCTCATTTCTCATAAAGCCACGGGCCCTCATTGCTGAGGAGTCAAACATTTATAACATTCAATGGTCCTTTAGTAATTTTTATTTGTGTCTAAAACATTGGGAAAGCCACTGGGGATCAAAATGGTGTAGTCCCTACCTTCATGGAATTTACTTCCTGCTTCAAAGGTCTTTTACCCTGAGAGCCCCAAGCAAAACCAAACTAAGCAGTTTGACTCTAGACCTCAAGGAGAAACCTATTTTCTTCCCCTTATACTTCTTTCTTCCTCCACTCTGCTTTTACTCGGCATCCTTATCCTTAGGCTAGTCTTCATGAAGTTTGTTTTTCATCACAGTGGTATAATCTACAGCAACATTTATGCAGGCTTTTTTGTTGAACATTTAGTTCACAAGATCATTAATTTTGTATCAATTTAAAATTCAGCTATCAAAAATTTAAATAAAACCTCCTAGTATTAAAAATCATTTATTATAATGAGTACATTATTTCAGTGACATTATTTACAAATTATGTCAGCTCATGTGTTTAGCTCTTGATCAGCAGAGGCAGCTTGACTTATAGGTTAGTTAATTCCATCTCAAATGTTGTAAAATGTGGTAGTTAAAGGAGGGGTTCCCAGGGTTAGAAAGTTTGGTTTCAAAACCTGGTTCTACCTCTTACTGTGTGACCTTGAGTAAGCTAGTTAGAAATGTGCTTCAATTTTTCATCCATAAAGTACAGAATCAATTTTATAATGTTATTATGAGGATTAACTGAGATAATGAATGTAAGGTGCCAAGAGGAGTGCGGGGCCATAGTATATACTCCATCAGCATGAAGTATCATTTTATCATGCGCAATCCTTCTTTTCTTCCTTTTTAAATCTACTAAATTAGAAAAAATTTCAACTCACAATTACAGGTTGTTAGGAGTAGAAGCATTTGTTGATTCTGTCAGATTGTTCTGGATATTCCTTTGGACCCAGGAACACCAAGAAGGTTTTTCACTGAAGAGGTCAGTGCTACGTCAGTTGCCAAACAGTTCGCCAGCTTCACTTGGTAGACATGTGGAAGAAAAGCTGCTTCAACCCCAGAGATTAAGGCAATTGGTTTCCTAATACTGTTTGTTTTTTTTTCATTTGGCTGTGGAAAGCATTTCTTAGTTCTCTCTTGCACGTGTTGTTTTGTTTTGCTTTGCTTTGCTTTGCTTTGCTTTCCTCAATTCTTAACACATCAATTTCTTTCTCCAATGAGAGAAGGAAATTCCCAAATGTAGGAGAAGAATCAAGATAATAATTCTCTATAATAAAGTTAGGGTTTAACATCGTCCCAAACCAGTAGGTTCTGCCTATTTAAATGCTGAACATGTTGCTGAAATGTATCACCTGAGCAAGTCACTGGCAGTTATAAAATTGGCCTAATGAAACTTCCAGTGTCAACAAGAAAGTTTTAATACCATCCTTTATTTCAGAACCTCAAATTAGCACCTTTAACTTGGACAGCCAGAGAACTTTAGTGCGTAAGACAAGCATTGTGTAACTGCATCTCATCTCCTCGCACCAAATGCTGAAAAGACACGCATCAGTCACTGAGATTTAATCACATTTCCTTCAATACCTCAATACTTCCTCAGTACTTAATGAAGATCATGTGACATTTTGCTAACCATTAACTACTCTGGGAAAATACACTAATCATAAAGAGAAGTAGAAACAGCATTCACCAACAAGTTTCAGTGAATTTACTATAGGTTAGCTAATTGGTCATTTTGTGATTTCTATGAACAACTAAGGCTTTGTGCTGGCTGGCTAAAGGATTCGGGATTTAGAAATGGAGATTCTAAAGAAACAGACTTGTCAGACTACTTGATTAACTACTAATCTCTGAAATTTCTCTATGTGGTCTCACAGGACCATATACCATTCACATGTCATGTCACATTTGTGTAACTGTTTAATTGTTCTCTTTCCCACTGGATTGGGAGCCCAGAGAGGGCAAAGACTATTCTGTTTGGTGTTGTGTAGCCAGAAACGAGCAGAGTCCCTTGCATCTAGTGAGGTCTCAATATACATTTCTTGAACATATAAATAAATAAATGAGTAAACCAGTCCAAAATGGTAATAAATAAATAAATAAAACTTAAGATAAAAATTTAATACAAAGACTAAGTTTGACACAACATTGTAAAATGATTATAAATCAATAAAAAATGTTAAAAAAAATATCGTGTAGAAAATCTACAGCAAAAAAGAATATGAAAATGAATATATGTGTGTTCATGTATGACTGAAGCATTGTGCTATACATCAGAAATTGACACAACATTGTATGACTATACTTCAATAAAAAAAAATATATATATATACAAAAAAAAAACAAAGACTAAGTTAACCATTTTTCATGTGTTACAACAGTTAATGAGCTGTCAAAAGACCAGCATATATAGTATTTTAACATTCTCTCTATTTTGTCATTTGCCTTTCCCAAAATTAAACAAATGCATCTTACTGTAACTAATTTAAGTTGTACATTGCTTCAGAAACCAAAGATGAGACACATTTGTCAACCACAGAGTTAAAGATAGACAGAAAAATGTATAAACTCTACCTTGAGCTAAATAGTTCATAAAGGGAGGGTTTTTTTTTCTCTCATATCAGAATTCCACCTAACAAATGCAGAAGGAATGATAAAATTAGAAATCATCATTTTGCAAATCCTAATGAAATAATGATCGATGATCATCAATGGAACCATTAGACAAAAAACTGAAGGGGAACTGAAGGTGGCTCAGGCTGACAATACCCAAACCCACTAGCTTTAATATCACAAAAAGAAAAATAACCAGACATTTTGTGGCTACTGGTATGATGCACAGAACATTCACAACACCATCTGTGAAGTACAGGCATGCCTCACTTTATTGCACTACACAGATACCACATTTTTTCACAGATTGAAGGTTTGTGTCAACTCCACATCGAGCAAGGCTATTGGTGCCGTTTTCCCAACAGTATTTGCTCACTTTGTGTTTCTGTGTCACCTTTTGGTAATTCTCATGATATTTCAAACTTTTTCATTATTATTATATTTGTTATAATGATCTGTGATTAATGATCTTTGACATTATTACTGTAAAAAGATTATGGCTTGCTGAAGGCTCAGATTGATGGTTAGCAATTTTTAGCAATAAAGTATTTTTAATTAAATAGTAATATTTTAATAAAGTATTTTTAATTAATAGTTTTTTTAGACATAACGCTATTGCATACTTAATAGACTACAGTTTAGGGTAAACATAACTTTTATATGTGCTGGGAAACCAAAAACTTTGTGACCCAGTTTATTCGGATATTTGCTTTATTGTAATGGTCTGGAACTGAACCCACAATATCCCTGAGGTCTGCCTGTATTCTTGCCAAAAGTCAAACATGCATCTTATCAAGCTTCTAGATCAAATTTCCAGTTTATAATAACCACAAGGGACAGAGGAACATGTTAGTGACACCACAGAATGCGCTAAGCAAATTCGGACTATAGGACATTCTACCAAATAACCAATTCAGTTCCCTCCACAAATATACGGCAAGCAGGAAAAGAGGGAGGAAAAACCCATGGTTTGAAAGAGATTTAAAAGACATATTATCCAAATGCAACATATAAACCCTCTGAGGCTCTGAACTGAACAAACTGTAAAACAACAAATTTTTTAAATTACGAGGCAATTAGGGAAAGTTTGAATACTGACTAAATATTTGTTCATGTTAAAGAATTTTTGTTAGTTATTTTAGGCATGACAATGGTATTGGTAGAAATCTTTTAGAGATATTTACAGAAGTATTTACAAATAAATAATATGGTCCATGGGATTTGTTTCAAAATAATCTAGTTGAAGAAGGTTAAGGGCTACATAAAAACATGTGTGGTCATGTGTGATAATTACTGAGGCTGATAGTAGGTATATAGAGATTTACTATAATGTTCCTGCTACTTTCATGTATGTTTTAATATTTTCATAGTAAACAGTATAAAAAGAGGGAGAAAACAGGCAGAAGTGAATACTGGAAACAGTCCAGGGTTGTGGTGGAGAACGCAGCTCTAATCAGCTGCCTGAGACTGGATCCCAGCTCGACGACTTACCAGCTGAGTGACAACAGCAAGTACTCAATGTTCTTGCGCCTCACCTGTTCAATGGGGTAATAACGGTACTTCTCTAACAAAGTTGCCGAGATTCAGTGAATTAATACATGTAAAGCACTTAAAACAGACAGATACATAGTAAATGCTAACACATGTTGACTATTTAAGGAGAAGACATCCTTATGACTAGGAATTAATTCTGAAGCTCAGCTGGAAAATGTTCCAACTCTAATCTTTCGGTAGTAACTTTGTAAGTCCTGAGATGAGTATGATTTTGAGATTAAATGTGGGCACAGCAAAAGATAACTTAGTCATAGGTCTGCAAGGGTAGAGAAAGTGGATGTGTATAGAGATATTTACCAACTCTCTTCTGTGGAGACCAAGAACCAATGACAGGACAGTTTTCATAAAATTCTAGAATTTCATAACTGGAACCTACTTTCTCCCTTTCCTTTACCGAGGATACAGCTGGAGCCCAGAGAGGTCAAGTTACTTGTTTAAAATCACACAACTGGCAATTAAACAGTCCTAAAAATCCAAATCTCAAGATTCCAGTAAGGTAAATTATGTGTTTCTTATATCCCAGTGTGGCATGTGTGGGGAAGGCCCATTCATTCATGAAATCAATTATGACTAAAGCTGTGAAGTATCTTATTTGGGGATTTCCCAAAATATTGGGAAACAGAGAAAGGAATCAGTGTGGTGGCGCTGAGGAGGTCTGGAGCAGACAACCAGACCATCATTTCCTGGTTAGTAGGAAACTGAATCATTCCCCGCAGCTCAATTCTTTGTTCTGCAAGGTCGAGTTTCCAAAGGATTTTGCAGGTCAAACCTTAGGTAGTAGTGCCTATGGGTACTACTCTGGTCTCTGGTTCACTGCTTCAGGTCTCTGGTTTCCTTCATGGCTAATGAAATCCCTCCAAAAACTGAATAATGACAGTGGCACTGATCATTTTTGAGATCTGTTCAGAGGCATTTGAAAATATCATTTATTTGCCTTGAAATAAAGGAAATATTTGTTTTATTTGAGAGTGTCCTAACTGTTCATGGGGAACATCCAAAGTAAGCATATTCTTTCCCAAAAACAGTTTTCAGGAAGGGTGTATATTTCTTGCACTGCCAAGAACAAAGCTTTAATCTGTGAGGGACTTGAGAGCTAAAGCATATTTCAAAGACATATTAAACTTGTCTCCAATTATTCTTGAGAAATTTCAGGGGCTGAATTGAAGAAATGTTCAAAAGGAAATTAAAAATCGAAGTCGTTATCAAAATTTTGTCTTCAAAATGCACTGTTAATCAAAATGGGCCTTTACAAAGGTCATTCAATCTTTTTTATGTCTCCTCACCAAGTAAATTATTAATGGGAAAGAAAACTGTGAAGCAGTTACTACTCTTAGATACCAACTGCACAGAGGGAAGCATTTTGTAAACTAAGCAGTAATTTCTACAAAGTAGTTTAATGTCTTAAAAACATTTTTCAATAGCAAATATGCCTGCAAAAGAACCACTGTTCTAGTAATTATTAAACAACTTGTAGTGCCCTTGACATCATGTCTTTCCATATGCCTTTTCACATATCTGTGGCTATTCTTTGCTACTGTACTAGAATTTGATAAGCAGCCTATTAAAGGTTAGTTACAATGTGGAATCTGAAGTTGTATCAAACAAACTTTTCATACTCTATTACATTAAAACCCATTGGTCTGTTTTGCACTTTGAGGAGATCTTTCACTCATGCCCAATTTTGTAACATCATACGTTGTCAATTTGGAACATACTGGTTTACTTATTTATGCAGATCTTCCAAATGCTGACACAGAGTCACATTTGTTAATATCACCACCAATTTCATCAGAAAAGTCTTTAAGTATTGGGAAGCTGTCAAACTCATGGTGGTGGATAAAATTTTCCAAGATTCGAATTTTCTTTTTAAGACTTTAATTTTATCATTGGCACCAGATACTTGTTTTCCCCAAAGTGACAAACTCACTTCACTCATTTTTGAGAAAGTGTCTGCCGAATACCCAAGTCTGAATATCCATAGTGTTTCATCCCTTCTCTTAAACAAAAAATTATGTTTCACGAATAAAGTGTTGGGGTTAGCCTACAACTCAAAAAAATCACACAAGTACTTTTCCTCAAAAATAAGAAGTCATTGTATTTCATTGTGTAGCAGACGTGTTTTATGTGTGCTTTCCATTTCATCACCCAGAATATTAAAAAGACTAACTTTGCTTGTTTTGTTTTGTTTACTGTGACTAACACAGTTTGGGGCCACTGCAGTGATTAATGCTAAAAGACCAGCAGTTTTACCCACCAATGTTTTTGCACCATAATTACATTATTGTAAAAATGTTTTTGACCATATGGACCCCTGATAGGATCTTTGGAGCCTACAAGAAACTGCTGATGATACTTTGAAAACTGCTGCCCTATGTTAATTCTGACAGAGAATGATTTGAAATAAAGATTACAGGAGAGTGGCAAGGAAGGAAAAACTATCTGAGCTTAGGTTCTAAAAAGGAGAGCTCAATTCCTACTTGGGTTATGTCAAAATTACCCTTAATGGAAGATACTTAAGGAGATTATCTTAGGGGCAGGCTACAAATATGATCACTGCAGTTCAATAGTAAAATGAATTAATGAAATGGATAAAGATCTAATACAAAATTTAAAAAACTAAATTAAATATGATAAAAGCATTTTGCATCTGAAATGTGAAAAATTCATTTGTATTATCCCTGCTGTTAGTTCCTTTCTACTGTGGGAATTATCTTGATTTGACAATACTTCACTGGGCAAATTTAGAAAAACACTCTAAGTTCCTGTACAGTATACAAGAATAATAATTCCTTTTTTTAGAATTCCACTTTAACATTTCAAAGAAATGTAAGATCCGTGCCTTCAGTTCATCAGCTCTGTTACTAACCTCAGAATCTGGGGAAAACTTACTCCCAAACTAATGTAAGAGATAAACCCAACTTAGGTGCAAATGTACCTAGTTTTATAAAATAGGTGTGTGGATCAGCTGGAAGGTACATTTTTGCATATCAACATACTAAATATTCATCAAGAAAACTTGGTTTTGTAAAGATTTCACAAATGAATCACTTCCTATTTTTTAGAACTTTTGCTGGTTGTCTTTTCTAAGCAAAAAGTAAAGCCTTTTCCTTATGTGCAGAATGTGTTTTACATTTTCTTCTAGTAGAAAAAAGGAGGGAAAAAGGGGGGAAAGACAATAGAAAATTATTCTTAATGCCATGTTACCATTTTGCACCTTTTGGATTTTTTAGCGAAAAGTACACATTCAATGTAAAAACATTGGGAAATATACAAATAAAAGTTGACATAAGAAAATAGGAATAATAAAAAAAGTGGTAACCACAGTCAAAATTCTCTCTCTCTCATTAAGCCAGGTAACTAAATAGTATGAACTCAATAGAAATACAAGCATGAAAGGGTTTTATATCTTTTTCCTCATGATTGCCTTCAACTAAGCTAGGTTGCAGCTTTATTTTTCTATCTCACACTGACGTATAAAAGAAGACACAAAGCTTTTCCATTTTATCTTTACAGCCAGTGTGGACTTCAGAACGTCCTGTCACTGGGTCTAGCCGGGTGAACAAAATCTGGAGTCAGCTGGAGAGAGTATTCTCTATAGCTTCACTCCCTTACCATTTCCACTCTTCCTCAACTATGGCCATTGCTAAGGTCCTCTCACTGTTTTTGTTCTTTCTGCTAGCTCTTTCTCCATTTAGAAAGTTAGTATTATCTAAACATCCTTCTTAAGTCTTTAAAAATTCTTTGAGCATAATTTCATGTTTACATATTACACCATTTGTCATATGATTATTCCATAACTCTCCAATATTGTTGTGTTCATTTGGTTTTCATAAATCTGACTTCCAAACATCAGATTTTTTTTTAAGCAGGTACACTCAGTATGCATTGAAACTCTATAGCACCCTTCTGTGAATTACCCCTCTTCTATAGAATTTCAGTGTGGTTCAAAAATTTTAGCTGAGTGTTATATAAGAAAGAATTTAACTGGTCTTTGTCCCTGGCTCCTGGGAGGGAGCCTCTAAACCCTGGGAATTTCCTGAGTAGTAGGAGTGCCTTTGTTACTCATGGTGGTCCCCTGGGACTACAACGAATTTATGCTAACAAAGTGACTCACGCTGGGCCCTAGATAGTCTCTGGTCATGCAGAAAGACCAAGTATGTTACCAGAGGGCTGATGGAAGGGAAGTGGGGCTGCAGATCCAGTTCAATCACATGTCCAATGACTCAATCAATCATGCGTATGTCATGAAATGCCAATAAAACTCTGGACACAAAGCTGAGTTTCTTTTTTGGTGACACACATCAATGTAGGGAGATGCTTCTGCAGCATTCAGAGCAATAGAGACATCAAGAGTGATGTGCAGTGCAACCTGTCCACTCCATTCAATACATTAATTATGAAGATCTTTGGCCAGCCTTAGCAAAAATAATAATAATAATAATAATAATAACAACAACAACAACAATAATAATAGTAAAATAAAATAAAATGTAAGTGAGTGCTAGAGGTTAAAGTTAGATTTTAGTGGATGAGCAGTACAGGGGAGGGAAATTTTTCCTCTACCTTTCTAGGTTCTTCTGGCTGGTCTCTTAATTAAATTGACATAAGATAGATTAACAGAAGAAAAAATAAATCTAATTACATATGTACAGGATCCTGATAAGAATATAAGACCCAAGGGCAAGTTGAGCAGCTGAGGCTTATATGTTATTCTGAGCTAGAAAATGGGATAAGGGCCTGAGACTTCAAAGGGGAGGAGGGTAATTCACAGGACAATAAGAAGAGCAGATATTTGATAATTAGATGTTTGCTTTGCTGTACAGATGTGTCATTCAGATAAAAGTTATCTCTGGCAACAGCTTATCAGGCTCCTTATCTAAATTCTTTTAGATAATAAGAAGGAGGCAAAGTATTTTTGGTTTTTCTTGAGTCTGCTGGGTCTTGACTGCCTGCAGCTCAAAATAATCTGTATGCCAAAAGTGGCAGATTTGGGGATCACATGTTCTATACCCCTTCAACAGACAATTGAGAATCAAAGTATGGACAGTGTATGAGCTTGTTTTCCTAGAATCTCAGTTCAGTTTAAAGGGGACAAGTAGAATGGCAGAGAGACAGAAGGTTAAGAAAGGGGGTTTAAGTGGAGAGCTGTGCATGCGTGCATGCTGACTGGAGGGCAACAGAATACAAAAGAGTGGGTAGATGATAAATTAACTTCTGTCAAGAGGACATTGGGATAGGATCCAGGTAGTTGAATTGATTTAGGAAAGAAGGTAGGACAACAATCCTCTGAAATGGTTGAGCTTTTCTCTAGATCAGATCCAGTTTATTCACTGTCATTAAATAGATTACTTAATCCTATCCAGGAGAACAAATTCAGTCACCAGCTACAAGGACTGCTCCCAATGAGTCACTGTAGTTGTTGCTGACGGCCCACTCAGATGAGGTGATCTATGCGTCCTCCTGGGCCTACAGTCCATCAACATTTCCGGGATGGTTCTAGCCGTTCTTCCCCACCAAACTAATTCCTAGGTGCTTAGGGCCACCAGGACATTCTGGTTTCCTTCATTTTGTTCTGTTGAACATGGGAAGCATTAAAGCAAATTATCCAGTAGAGTCCTGTTTCCCCCATGAGGCTGCTAGTCAATAATTTTCCTAGGGAATGTTGCTTCCTCTTTGTGTATATGCTATCTGGGATAGCAGGAATGGGAACTCATTCTCCTGGTGATCCCACTGAAAATAGTTCTTGAAAAACATTGTGATGAGTTAAGTGTAAATGAATCAGAAATAAAAGGACTGGGTTTCCCTGGAAATACAAATGGGCTGAAAAATGAAGGGAAGGAAAATTTTTCACCCAAGGTCCTTAAGAAAGAATTGGACTGTGCTGCCAAGAAATGACAGTCTGTTTTCCAACACTCAAAAACCATGTGAATTCCCTGCCTTTCCTTTCCAGGCACCTGACAATAAATATGATACTCAGATGCTTTTCTCCACCCTGAAGTATGACTTTATTAATTTAGTTAACTATGGTCCAGGTTTTCTTCCTATTATACAAACTAAAGGGACATCTGGAGTCTTACAAGAATAGCTGATGAAGCAGTGGGAGTCAATCAGCACTCACGAAGCACTGAAGGTCTGATGAGCCTTTGACTGTGTGGGGTTAATTATCAGCTTCAGCCTTCTCTCAAATCAGCAACCACATCCTTCTTCTACTCACAGCCCCCAATGGCTTCCCTTCTCACACTAGTCTAGGGGGTCCCTCTCTCACCTCCCGTCCTAATACTTCACTCTTTCCCACTTTTGTCCAACTACAGTGGTCTTTTTGAGAAGTCCAAGCACGTCCCAGAGCCTCTATGCTGGCTGTTTCCTCTGCTGGAATGCCCTTCCCCCAGGTAGATGCATGGCGCCCCCTCTGATGCCTTTCAGGTCTTTGCCTAATGATCACTTTCTCACTGAAGCATTTGCTATCCGCACTATTTAAAACTGCAAATTACACTCACTCTCCTTATACCCCAAATCTCTGCCCTCTCCTTTACCTTGTTTCTTGTAGCATTTATAACCATAGGACATACTACACTTTGTGTTTACTTGTTCATTGTTTGTCTTCCCATTACTGCCCTCATGGTCACTACAAGGTGACGAGTGATCACGGGGGCAGTAATGTTTCGTTTCTTCACTGGTGAATCTTCAGTCTCAAAGTTTTTAGACTTCATAATTCCACCAACACATTACTTAATGTTTTCATCCTAACACTTTGGAAAAAAAAAAAAGAACTCTAGATGTTTGACTAGATCATACTTTTTGAGGGTCTTTTTTGTTTATTTGCTCTCATTGAATGTAGATGAGTTTCTGTATTTTCTATGTACTTTTGCAATTTGGTAGTGTGGAAGGACAGAAAAATTATACAATGTGCTGTGCCCTACATATTATATAAGTCTTCTAAGAATAAAAACTTGAAAAAATAAAAATAAATTAAAAAAACAACTTGGGAAAAAAAATTAAAACTTGGTGGTGGAATACCAAAAGTATTACAGATTTTTCATATTTGAAAACTTCCATGCGAGAATCTTGAGTCTTTTTGCAACAACTCTCAAATTTTACTGTAAAAGAGAATGTAATAGATTATGTGCTATAATTGTTTATGGACTTTCTTCTTTTTTTCCCATTACAAGAATTTCATTCTAAATTCAATTGTATGTCCTAAGAATTACCATGTCTAAATGAAAATGTGATATAGCTCGCCCCTCCCCCCCCACCAAATCTCCACTTTTCCGGAAAGATAACTTTAAAAATTAAGGCCTATTGTTTGGAGAATTTTCTTTAGTGTAAAGGTGGGAAGTTTTTTTCTTTTTACAAAAAAAGTGGCATAATTATTTAGTCGCAGTTTTAAAGAAATGTCCTTATTAATTAAGACAAAAGTTTAAAACAACTAAATAAAAAAACCAAATACAATGGAACTAAATGATAATGCTCATGCGGGGAGGAGGCGGGCATCCTGCCTTCTAGTTGGTTTTTCCATTTGGTATTGGTTTCCATTCGGCATTATTTTTAGCTTCATACATTTACCATTCCTATAATTAAATGCTGGGTAATAAAAGAATCAGAATGGTCCCTGCTCATCTTAACCATGTCCTTTCCATTTTGAAACACAATAAAAAGAGAAAAAAGGGAGGAACGTGGGAGGAGAAAACAAGGAAGTTTCTTTAGGACTGTTTATAAACATGGGAATGGTGGACTTCTTAATGTGTTCATTAATAAGAAAGCAATGCCTCCTCTCCCTCTTCTCCCCATCTCTCGAATCCCTCCCTCACTGTCTTTCTGTTCTTTCAAGCTTCCATCCTTCAGTCCAAAGAATGAAGTTTCTCTAGTGCTCCAGTTAAAGTTTTGAGATTCACCATGAGATAGTGTCAAATACATTTTATCATCACGAGATCTACAAGTAATTATCTGACAAATCTCTGATACCGTGTATGTGTAACATAAAATCACAACCATGGAAACTGCTACTTTGGAAAAATAAGGCTAAATCTAAGTATGATTGGCTCTTTGAAATTTTTTTCCAGTAATAATGCTTGTTACTTGTTTATTTTATCAAGCAGAAAATCAATCATTGATACCAAAGATTTAGGCAAAATTTATGAAAAAATTATTTTAAACTAAAGAAATGTTCTCCATGAGCCTAACTTTTATTGACAAATTAAGAAAGACCATCATTATTCAATCAGTGATCAAATTCATGGATTGCTGCCAGAGGAAGCACCAGGAGCTCACTGCGACACCCCAGGATGCAGAGGGTACTAGGTTTAATGGGTGCTCTTGGATAAAAGGGTCCCACAACCAAATGAGATCGGAAAATGCTAAGTTAAAGAAAGTTAAATACATTTCTGAGAGCACCTCAGGGGTACTCTGTCATTTAAAATGCGAAAGTGCAAAATGAATTTGCAAAAGGAGGCAGTGATCATAGAACCTTTTGTTTGCGGCGCATGTCCTTGAACTGGAAGTCATATAGGGAAACAGTTTCAGAATCTGATAGGGAACTGATCTTCCTAGGGAACAAAACCACTAATTTTTTATTATAACTTTTTATAATACACAATTTATCTAAGAGAAGTGGAATTACAGGAAGTTAAGCATGAAAAAACTATGGTAACATTATTAATTAATTAATCTATTTATTTCCCCTACGTCAATAGATATCCTTGGGATTTAATAAGAATAAAACAAGGCTCGCTGCCTCAGAGAACAGAGAAGCAGCAGCTATGAAAATGCGGGAGAAGAAATCAGCCTTCGAGTGTTGATCCAGTGTCTCGTACAGGAAGGACGAGGAGGACGTAAGAGTGACCTTGTCGGCAGAACCTCCCCATTTCACCTTTGCACACGCTTCTTCCAGAACCTCACACAATGTCATAAACGTAAGATGATGAAAGTCAGGATGCACGTGTCAGGGCTATTTTTCTAATCCTGAGTTTATTCATTAACAAAGCTTTCCTAAAATTAAATCTCATTTAGTTGTGCATTTCTATTAGTTAGGATTTTGTTTGTCTGCAAGTGATAAAAACTTAAAGCAGCAGACTTAGAAGTTTCATGATCTTTAGGAATAAAGTCTGGAGGTAGGCTGTAGAAAGCTGCCAAGTCAGCTCAATGATCGCCAAGGCCCTCAGCCCACGGCTTCTGCCTCATTGCCAGTCTTCAACGACCACATCCTTGCTGAAGCTGATAGGAAAGAGGAAAGGAAAACCAAAGCAAGCCTCTCCACTGAAGGATACTTCCAAGAATTTTTAAATACACCATCAGGAGGGAGACTGAGAAGTGTAGTCCTTATTGCAAGTGGCCATGGACTCAGCTAAAAATTGGGAATTCTATTACTATAGAATAAAGAGGGAAAGCGTTTAATACTCAAAGTATTTAATAAATTAAAGTATATGAAAGAAAAAATTGTGATGTATATTAAAGAAAATAAAAGTATATGAAAACTGAGAGAGAATGGCCAGCCAGAAGAAAATGCTTAGCTTGCATCTTTGGAAGTGTGATTAAATTTCCTAGTAGGGACGTCTGTATATCTTGAGAGAAGATATACATAAGAAAGAAAGGACATACAAAGAAAGAAAATTTACTTCCCTCTTCATCTCTGCATCTTTCCCACCCTCTCCAAACTATGTTAGGGAGTTGGGAAAGTGATGAGTATGAAAAAGAGAAGAAGCATACCTCAGCCCCTTCTGGAGGCTGCCAGACCACCACCAGCCCTAGCTTGGGGGAGGAGAAGTTGTGATTCTCAGTGAAATAAGCTGCGTTGTTGGACAGTTTTCATTACTAAATTTTGATGGCTCTTTTACTTAAAGTGATCATAGGACTTTTTAGTAGCAACAGGAGATCAGATGTTATAGGTGTGACTAAAGGTTTTATCCAGGAACAGGAAAGGAGCTTTCCTACTGAATAAAGTTTAAAGGGAAAATGAGGGGGGGGAAGTAAAGATTATTTGTGACAATATCCCATGAGTATTACTTGTACAACCCTGATTACAATGACTACCTCATAGGGTGTTTTGTGAAGATTATGTTAAAAATGGATAGAGAACAAGGCATAAAGAGGAACTAAAAATATTGGCTTCCTTCCCTTGATTCAGGCTACTCATCCAACAAATATGTACTGAATTTATACTATTTGCCAGTTATGTTTTTCAGAATAAAGACATAAAACGGGGGATCATAGCAAAAAGTAGAAATTAATTTGAGGGAAAATCGTATCTCAATTTTCCTTGTCTAAATAGAATTCATGAACCTGACTCACTGTCACCTGAGGGCAGCTGCTGAAATTTTACACACAATTTCCAGGAGGGACTCCAGCACTTGAGGCTTGAAATTTTAAACCCATTTTATTAACAAAGTCATTCTATAACATACTTCTTGAGTTTTGTGAGATCATTTAGTTATTTTTCTATTAAATGCCTTTGCCAACTCAAATGAGTCCACACACAGATATGACAGACGGGGTCTGAAATCATTTTCTGGGCGTACTAAGCTAGAGAGAAGCCACTTTCCACTGTGTCACCGAAAGGTGGAAATTTCAGTTTTCTCCATTAACATGATGGATTTCACTTGTCTTTTCTGCTTTCCTGGTTGTACTCTTTAATGCACACAAGTTTTATCTTTAGTGACACCTAGTGGTTTCATGTTGTAATGAAACATTTTTGCTTTGATGCTTTTCTCTGGCTGATGAACAAGTCAAGAGGGGCTGGGCTTGGATTTGTTTCTCATTTCTACCCTCGTCAAATAGTCTGTGAGAAAAATTACTTTGTATTATGGCAATTCAGATTCTCCCACTTCCTGCTTGTAAATAGAATTGATATTTGTGCTCCCATATCATTGACGGGATGCCAAAAATCCTCTCCCTGGAAGAGAGGTGCTATGTTCTTTCAAGTGGTTGTAATTGTAAGGCAACTCCCTTTCCTCCACTGGGAGCTGTGGAGGTGTTGTAAACCAACACTGCGGAGAAAAGAAGAGAAACAGTGTCAATTCCTTCCTTTCCCTGGGTGGAGCAGAGACATACTATGGAGATTGTTAGAGAAGAAGAAGCCAGTGATTCACATTATTCTGTCTGGCTTGAACTTGTGATTATTTAAAAGCAAAATGAAAACCAGAATTTGACAGTCCAGATTTGAAAGCCATTTCAACATCATTTTATAACAGACCCAACTGCGGTTCAGCAGTTATTTATCTTATTCTTGTCTTTTGTTTGCTTTCCACCCATAGATTATTAAAAAACTGAGAGTCAAATGAGTTCCCAGGGAACAGAAGAATCCAATGCATTATGACTTTCTTCTTTCTGCCTAAGTTTTAAATAGAGAAAAGCACAAAAACAATATAGCAAACACTCATGTGTCATATTTTCTTTAATAAAATAAATAAATGTTATGGGGAAAGTTGCTCTTATTTTTTTCTTTCTTTCCAATCCTATTCCCTATCACTATCATGCATATGGTATTTATCCTCCAAGCTCACGTTTTGTAAAAATAATTTGCTCTCAATATATACACCCACCAAAGATATTATTCACTGTGTTTTATGTGTTTTAATTATATAAATATTATTATACTGGATGTATCATTCTACAATTTTTTTATAGCTATCCATTATTTCAACTGCTGAGTTCCACTGTATGAATAGATCACAATATATTTGTCTATTCTCTGACTATAACAAATTTTCCAAATTTTTTTCCTGTCAAAAACAAAGCTATTGGAGGGAAGGAATAGCTCAGTGGTAGAGAACATGCTTAGCATATACAAGGTCCTGGGTTCAATCCCCAGTACCGCCATTAAATAAATAAATAAATAACAAAGCTATGAAAGTACTTGAATAGTTGAGTAAGAACCTCTAAAACTCTGCTCCTCCTTAAAAGCAATGGCAAAATCAACTTTTTTAGAACTCAGAGAAATAACTGAATGTTTGCAATTGCCTAAGAAGCGTTTTTTTTTGTTTGTTTTGTTTTTTGGTTTTTTTTAATGGCTGAAAACCAACAACTCCAAAACCACAGTAGCTGTGAAAATCAAGCAGCCTGGCCACTGCTAGAGAGGGCAGAATAGGTTCATAGCTCCCCCAAGTCCCCCAGGGAACCATCACTATTTGACCTTTTTGTTATCTCCTTGAAAAAGTTCCATTCACAGAGCTTGACTTTATTTTACCTGACTCAGAAGTCGTTTGGTAGAAACAACCCTATTCCCAGAGCATTTGTCAAAACCAATCAGTGACATTAAACATAAATAAAATTAACACTCCAATATAAAGTTAGAGATATTCAGAATGGGTACAAAAAATATTATCCACATATTTGCAATTTGCCAGAGACATAACTTTAGATTCAAAGATATAAATAAACTGAAAGTAAAAAGATGAAAAAGATATATCATGCAAATAGCAACCAAAAGAGAGATGAAGTGGCTCTAACAATACCAGACAAAATTAACTTTAAGACAAAAATTATTACCAGAGACAAGAAGGACATTTTATAATGATAAATGAGCCAATACATCAGGAAGACATAACAATGATAAACATATATACACCTAACCAAAGAGCCCCAAAATACACTGAGCAAAAATTGACAGAAGAGGAGAGACAAACAGACAATTTAATAACAATAGTTGGAGATTTCCATATCCCACTTTTAATAATGGATAGAATGATTAGAAAATCAGCAAGGAAATAGAAAACTTGAACACTATAAAACCAACTGGACCTAGCAGACATCTACAGAACACTCAACCAAACAGCAGAATGCATTCTTCTCACATGCACACAAAACTAAAAGAATTGAAATAATACAAGCATGTTTTCCATTTACAATGGAATAAAATTAACAGAAGGAAATCTGGAAAATACACAAATATGCAAAAATTAAACAGTACATTCCTAGGCAACCAACAGATCAAAGTAGAAATCACAAGGAAAATTAGAAAATACTTTGAGATGAATGAAAACAAAATCATAACATACCAAGAGTTATGAGATGCAACTAAATTTATAGCAGTAAATGCCTATATTAAGAAAATCTCTAGTTAATAACCTAACTTTGTAGTTTAAAATCTAGAAAAAGAAGAGCAAACTAATCCAAAGCTAGCAGAAAAAATAAACAATAAAGATTAGGTGAACATACATGAAAAACAGACTAGAAGGAAATAAAAGAGAAATTAATTAAAACCAAATGCTGTTTTTTTTAAAAGATAAAAAAAAATCAACAAACCTTTAGCTATACTGCTCAAGAAAAAGGGCATAAGACTGGAATGATTAAAATGAGGACTAATAGGACATTACTATCAGCCTTACAGAAATTGAGAAGATTTTAAGGGGATGCTCTCAATTATTATATGTCAACGAATTAGATAACATACAAAATGGACAAATTTCTAAAGAGACACAAACTAGCAAAACTGATTCAAGGTGGGAGGAGAAAAAACTAGTTCAGGTAGAAAAAATTTAATAAAACTAAAATAAGAGATTAAATTAGTAGTCAAAAACCTTCCTACAAAGAAAATCTCAGAACCAGATGGCTTTACTGGTGAATTTGACCAAACGTTTAAAGATAAATCAACACCAGTCCTTTATAAACTCTTCTGAAAAAAAAAAATAGAAGAGGACTGAACATTATTCAACTCATTCTAAGAAAAAGAAAAAAAACCTAAGAGATCAATATCTCATAAATGTAGGTGCATAGATAGTGGTGATAGTTTTACAACTCTGTTATTACATTTGAAACTACTAAATCGTACACTTTAAAAGGGTAAATTTTATGGAATGTGAATTATATATTAAATTTGTTATAAAAATAATGTTACATTGAATATGCTTCCCCACGCCTCCTAGTGCATAAATTGTACAAATGTTTCTATGCCTATGGACCTATGATTGGAAATTCTGGGTTGTAGTTTTTCAGTTTTGCTAGAATGTGACAAATTGCTCTACAAAGTAGCTATATCCATTTATATTCCCTCCAGTGCTGTGAGAAAGTTTCAGTTTCTTTTAGCTTTGCCAATATTTAAATTATCAACTTAAAATTTTTTAGTTATTATTTTATTTTTACTTATTTGTTGCGAAGTGGTATTTCATTGGTTTGCATTTTCATGACTTCAAGGAAGATTAAGCATCGTGTGATATTTATTAACCATTCAGTTTTCCATCTGTGAATTTCCTGTTCACACCCTTTGCCCACCTTCTACTGAGCTGCTGGTTTGCAGAGCTACCTTTCAGTACTGGTGACAAAAGGAACAGAAGCCTCCCTCCTCAGCAGTGACAGTGAGCATTATCAGCCACTTGGGCAAATCAATACTTTTCAGGCAAGAACCACATCCATTCCAGAATGGAATCTTTGAAATATATGGTTGTCATGACAAGTGACAACATCTCAAAAGATTCCTTTGGTTGATAGACTATTTTGCCTTTGGCTAAGAAGTAAGATACTTAAGTTTCTCTTCACTACTCTGACTCCTATCAATTATTGAGAAGTTACACACAAGTAAGTGATTTTTCTTCTATTAATCCTTCAGTCAGTCAAAAGCCTGTCTTCTTTCTAACCTTGACTATTTTCCTTAGTTTTTGTTCTGTTAAAAGAAAGAATTATGTATATATTAGAATTCACCTCACCATTGACCCTCTTCTACAGTTCTTCCAAATTTGCCAATTGGAAGAGTTCATCTTTGTTAATTAATCTCCTAATTTCAAGTCTATCTTCTTTTCCATCATCTGACCACATCTCTCCTACCTTACAGGCATCTTGAGCACTTACGTTAACTTATGGCAGTCTACATCATCAACGTATGGTCTCACCTCAAGCACTCAAAGTCTAAAATTCGAATTCTCCTCCAGAAAACATTTCATGTCTCTAAATGAAGCTTGATTTCAAGGAGTCAGGAAACAGAAAAATTCATCAGGTGGTGAAAAAGCTCATGAGACTAAATAGTTTAAACATCAGTTTTGAAAAAATGTTGGTCACAATTTATTAAAATAAGTCATACACACATAAAAACACAGAATGGCAAAAAAAAAAAAAAAAAACTGTATCACAGGAAACATTCTAGATCTGTCCTAAAATTTCTTCACATATGTATTCAATCCTGTGAGAATCTTAAGGAGCAAACTTTTGCTAAAGCTACATCTTTAAACAAGGTAGACTAGTTATGCACATTTAGTAAAATACGGAATATTTGAAAATAACAAGGAAAACACTCCAGTATAGAAATAGCTGAATTGTGAGTAAACATAGCATCTCTGGAATGAAGCTTTGGCTTACATGTTTGGACACAGAGATACCTCCCTGGAAGATGAGTGATGCTTTTTGTAGGGGATGGAGGCATGAGGAAAGCAAGGTGAGCAGCTGAGACAGAAAACACACTGAACATCTTCTTTGGTTCTGGTTTTCAATGAAGGATAAGCTGCTGAGGCTGGAGTAACCAGAACAAACAGAAGCTATTGTTGCCGGTAGGTCAGGATAGAGGGGGTAAATTCTGCAGCAGCTCTGAAGGTGTCAAGATCAAATATTGGGGCAAGAACAAGTATAAAAGAGCAAATTTACATACATAGTTCCAGGTCAAGAGGAGAATTTCTCCATCTGAAAGTCCAGCAAACATGTGATCTGAGAGTAGCTGATCTCATTCAACACTGAGTAATTGCCAAAATGGAATCAATAGAGAATGTAAAAAAAAAAAAAAAAAAAAAAAGACTCTACAAGAAAAAAGCAGGAACATAATATCAAAAAGAATGACAGTTAAATAATTATAGAAAAATATCACAGAGCAGATAAAAAAGACTTTATAATTTAATGAAGCAATTTTATCTGGAAAATGTAATTTTGAAATAAAGATATAAGAATTTAGGGAAAAAAACCAGTGCAGCTTAGGACAGAAGTGGAGGGGAAAAAATATTCCCACAAAAACAAAGGCCATGTTGGAAACAGTGCAAAGAAAGTAAGCAGTGCTGAAAACAGGGTAGGGAGCATGAAGGGCGAGACTGAGGAAGCCAGAAGGACATTGACAAAGAGATCTGTATAACCATAACTGGTATCACCAAAGAAGAGAACCAAAAGAATACAAGAAAATATTTTAATAAAAGTTTTAATAAAACCTTTCATGAAGTTATAGACTGAAAAGCAGACTATGTCCCTCGAAGAATTAACTTATGACAAAGGAGCTATATCTTAGTAACGTTACTGACTTCCAAAGATAAAGAATACTTTGGAAATCCAGGAAAAGGAAAAATTAACATTTTGGGGAGAAGAAAAACTCCAGCTCACCTTAGCCTTTCCCACATCGATGCTGGATGACAATGGAACAGTGCTTATAAAATCCTTGAGGAAAACACTGTGGCCCAAGAATGTTACACCCAGGCAAACTTCAAATCATAGTAAGTGTCAGAAAATTTTTTTAACATAGAAGAATTCAAGGAATGTGACTCCCTTCTTCAAGAAACTAACAGAAAATGAACTTCAGTTCAGCAGGAGACGAACAGAGAGGCATGGCAGTGTGCACTGTATCTGTTTAAATATAGGGCCAAGATATAAAGGAAAGTGGGGATTATTGTCACAGAACTAACTGTAAATATTATAAACCTTGTAATCACAAAAATTATATCACTAATAAAACACAAACATTAGTAAATAAGGAGGAAAGTGATGTAAGTACATTGATTTCTTTATTATTAAAACTTAGGGATTAATAAGTCATCAAGTAATACAAACAAAAAAGTATAAATGTTTCACTAAGTTACTTAATCAACTAAAATCATATGAGGGATGAGGGAAGGGGAAGAAATAGAAATGAATGAATTTCATCTTTGCTCAGCTGGGAATCAACAGATTTGGTCTAAAGTTTTGAAAAATAAATATATTATAAAAAGTTATAGTCATCTTAATCATAATCACAACAGGAATATAAACCTTTCATATTAAAGAAACACTCAAAAACACACCACCTCACACACACACAAAGAAAGTAAGGAAAAACTACCAAATAATAAAGGATTTAAAAGTAGCAACAACAATAAAAATGCATGACATAAAATATAGAACAAAATTAAGACCAAAATCTGTTTTATAAATAAATTAGAATCAATTGAATTTACCTATAATAAGAAAGGAATCTGGTTCCAAATAAAACCCAGCAATATGCTACCTACCAGGACATTTATAGAACAGAATATCTCAAAAAGGCTGTAAAGGGGAAAAAAGTGTACCAAGAAAATGTAAACAACAACAATAAAAACAAATTAGGAGTTGGGATCTTAATTCAGATAACCTTGACTTAATTTAGGTTTTGAATCAAGCTTTAAAGCAATAAGTGTGGTTTTTTTTTATGTACTACATAATGAGAAAGTTTATAATCTATCAAAAGGATAAAATAATTATAAGAACCTATGTGGTAAGAAGAATTTTAAGATTTCCCCCAATATTCCTATCTCTTAGCATCCATGCCTTGTATAAATCCCTCCTCTTGAAGCTGAAAAACTAGAGGATACAGGAGGAAGCTCTAAATATGATGGGTTATGATTATGTTACACAATATAGCAAAAGAGATTTTACAGATGGAATTAGGTTGCGAGACAGCTGTCTTGGAGTTTATTAAAAGGAATATTATGAGTGAGCCTGGTGTAACTGCATAATCCCTTTAAGTATGGGTCTATATGCTGGAGACAAAAGTCAGATATTGGTAGTGTGAGAAGGCCTGTGAAGGGGCCACAGAGTAAGGAAGCACAGACAGCTTCTAGAAGCTGAAAGATGCCCTCAGACCCAGCCAGCAACAGAACAGGATCCTCAGTCTTACGGCCTTAAGGAACTGAATTCAGCCAACAACTTAAATGACCTTGGAAGAAGATCCTGAGCCTCAAGTGAGATAGCAGTTCATACTGACACCTTGATTCCAGATGCATGAGACCCTAAGAAGAGCCTGAACTTCTTGACTCCCAGAAACTGTCAAATAATAAACAGGTGGTTTTTTAAGCCATTACATTTGTGGCAATTTGTTACACAGCAATTCAAAAATTAGTATGATCTACATACCATAGCAGCATTAAAACTGATAAAGCAAAACAAAGCTATAGAAAAGTTACAAGTTTATGTACTAATACAAAGTACTCTTTTGCAGCATCAGTAGTAGAAGACTTTAATTCACCTCTGTCAGCATGTCGTCAAGGAGCAGCAAAGCAAATAAATCTACAGGATATGCTTCAGACAACGGCAAGCGTGCATGTATGTTTATGTGGGGGTGGGGGGAGAAACTCATATATCTAGCCCTGAAAACAAAGAATGTATCTTTTTTCTAAAGCCTACAAAAAGGGGTGCTCACAGAAGATAACCAAATGTTAAGCTAGAAATTTCTGTATAAATTCCAATGTATAGAAATAGCAGAAATATTCTCTGATCATAA
Source organism: Camelus bactrianus (assembly GCF_048773025.1). Classification (NCBI taxonomy): domain Eukaryota; kingdom Metazoa; phylum Chordata; class Mammalia; order Artiodactyla; family Camelidae; genus Camelus; species Camelus bactrianus. The sequence continues at coordinate 19,064,515 of NC_133559.1, forward strand.
TGCAAAAAATATTAAAAGCCAATAATAAACTTACAAAACAAAAAACCCCTACCACTTGTCATATAAGGTATTCTAGTTTAAACCATTCTTATGTTAAAGAGGAAATTAATGCAGAAATTACAGAATGTCAATAGCACTACATATCAGAAGCTACAGCATAAAGCTGAAAGAATGCATGAGAAAAAGCCATAGCTTTACATACTTAGAATTATAAACCAAAAAGAGTTGAAATAATTGAATCAAGTATTCACAACAAGAAGTTAGAAAATCAAAGTAATTCCAAGGAAGGCAGAAGGAAAGAAGAAGGTATATGTAAAAATGAAGCTGCATCCTTGAACTTGATAAGAGAAAAGCAGTAGGACTAATGAATAAATTCAAAATCTGACACTTTCCCATGATGAGAAGGACACTTCACTTCTGTGGTATTTTTTCCCAAAACCTATATTTCCAATCAAATCATGAGGAAAATATCAGATAAGTGCAAACTGAGAGACACTCTACAAAATACCTGACCAGTACCCTTTTCAAAACAGTCAAATTTATGAAGAAGCAGATTGCAAAACAACCACAGAACAGAGGAAACAAAGAAGACATGATGACGAAATGCAATGTGGGATCCAGAATTGGATCCTGGAACAGAAAAAAAAAAAAATAGTGGTAAAATGGCTAAAATCCAAATAAAGTCTATAGTTTAGTTATTAAAATTGTACCAGTATTAATTTTTCAGTTTTGAAAAGTGTGTTAAGGTTAAGTAAGATGATAACATTAGGGGAAGCTAGTGAGGGGTGTATGAGAGCTCTATACTATCTATGCAACTTTCCTGTAAATCCAAAATTATTCTAAAATAAAGACACTATTTTTTAAGAAGAATTACAGAAGACCTAAAAAATTTAAACAAAATTAAAATTAAAGAAATAAAAATAATTATCAAAGGGCTACCACCCCAAACAAACAAAAACATAACTAGTTCTAAAGATTTTATGAGGGAATTTTACCAAACATTTCAGTAATTGGTAACTCCAATTCAAATTAAATCATTCTGGTATCACAGAGAAATTTAAAAGGAACTCATATTCCTTCCCATGAATGGAATGATTTAAAAATAAATCTTTCTTTCCAATGTTAATACCCTTCTTTCTTTCTATTTCCTTTTTTTTTTTCTAATAATACTGGATGAATGTCCATAAATGGCAAATGATAGTAGTAATAATGGTCCTCTTTGTCTTGTTCTTTAATGAAAATACTGCTATTTCCTTATTACATTCTGGTTCTGGCTTTTGTGTTTATATTTCACATTAAGAAGCTGACTACATATGTATTTTTTTGCCTCAATTAAAATTATCACGTAATTTTTTTTAGCAATTAATGTTGAGAATCATATTGTGGGTTCTTTTTTATCTAACCATCCTTGTATGTTCGAAATAAATATCACATGGTTATGGTTCATTATTTTAATGTGGCTGTGTATTCTGCTTGCTAATTTTTTAGTTAAGTGCTGTTCAGTAATATTTATAATGAATTTGTCTGAAGTTTTCGTGTGTGTGTGTACATGTACTATCTTTGTTGGGCTTTGCCATTAAGGTCATACAACACTTCAGATTTGGGGATATGTTCCACCAAGGTGATAAGAGATTAAGTTCATTTCTTTTTAACTAATCTCCTTCTTCTCTCTGACTAGTAAGTAATCTCCAGATTCTGCAGTCCAGTGTCAAATGGCACCACCTGGTAAGTGACTTTCTATGAGGACATTAATGTAACTGAAATCTTTTGGGGGAAAAATGAAACTCATTTGCTGTCTCTATTACGAGCCTGCCATAATTAATGTTTAAAATACATTTGTGTGGGAAGAAGGAAAAATGGGCAGTTTGGTTGAAAAGTGTTTTTAGCTTTTTCTTCCCAGCAGAGTCATACTCTTGCTCACCCTTGTGTGTCCCTGGAAATGACCTTCAACACTAATTCAAAAGGATGAAAGTTCTGACCAATCCCACTATTCTTCCCACCCACTCCCATCTCCTGACCGGTCTGCTACAACAGCCTATTATCCTTGCTTCCATCATCACTGCGGAAATCCTTTTCACCAAACCAGGTCAGAAATACTGACCACCAGGAAGAGGACAAGAAGTTATGTCATGGGCAGACAGAAAAAGAAAAAGATTTTTCCCAATTCACAAACACAACTCCAGAGAAATAAAGACAGGGGAGACAAGGGGAGCTGTGAGAGAGGAAACCCCACTGTTTCCTGCTCCAATAAGAGTAAAAGTAGCCAACACTTAACGTAGCATTTATAACACGTTAGGCATGCTCTGAGTTCTTTAAATGAAAAACTCATTTAATCCTCACAACAGCCCCGCAGAATAAGTACTGCGGTAATCCCCACTTGGTAGATGAGGAAACCAAGGCAAGAGGTGACCTTTCCATGGGCCCATAATTTTCAAGTGGCAGAGCCAGGATACAAAGCCATAGAACCTGGTTCCACAGTCACTGGTCTAAGCACCAGGCTATAATGTATCAACCCTGAAACCAGGAATCTTGCCTGCCCTTGGGATCAAGACCTGTGAATAAGTTATGAGGTTGAAGATTTTAAATAAACAGGGTTCGGTATTAATAATAATGGTGAAGCTGTTTTAATAAACAAAAGAGATGAAAAATTCATGGAATCAGGCTTAGAAGTCAATAAGGGAGTTAATCGTATAGGAGGGGATCTAGGGTAGGGGGTCAGCAGAGAAGAGAGGGACAGAGTACAATGGAAGAGTCACAGGGAAAAACAATTATTTCATAGTCTTCTCAGCCAAAATAGTGTTATTAACACTCTGCATATTCTATCTCTGGACAGACAGAAGGAAGACTTGTAAACTTTGTCTGTTATTATCCTTTTGTGCTGTACTGTACATGTGTGTGCATTACTTTTTAAAATGTTTAAATCATTAGTGTATAATGCTTTACAAGTTTACTCAAGAAGATGCTTCTATAGATAATCTAAGTTTTATCACTGGATCAAACTATGCATTTGTAACTAAAATTTGAAACCTATCTCTTGCTCTTGTAAAGACGCTGTTTACTACATATGTCTGTGAATGCGCCTCATCTTCAAATCATCAATTTTATGTTAATTTTTATCTTTATTTTCTTCTAGCTTTTATTTACTTTTATATCATTGGAATTTTTTTTCTTTGTCTGTAAGCCATTCCAAATCCTTCTTTATTTCTCTGAGGAAGAGAGGGAGGCTTAATTAATAAAGTAAATTAGTAGAGAACAAGATATCTGATTATGTGAATTTAAAATTACTTTTTGTTTTGTTTTGTTTTGTTGCTAGTAGGGATTGCAAAGTGGAAATTTGTCATCAGTGAGAAATATATTATGCTTTGATCTAGTGGAATATATACACTGTTAGAAAAAATAGAATAGTCCAAACACAATCATTGCCAACACAGTGATGAAGAGTTTTACTGAAAATATTAAGTGAATGGAAAATCTAGAGAGCATAAAGAGTTAATGTATGCTATTTATATTACAGAAACAAGTTTATTAGATTCACCAGTTTGTTTCTGAAGGTGCAGCAGGAATCAGCAAGCTAGTTACTAAGCCTGTTATGTAAGAATGTGGTCCCAAGATTAAAACTGCACTGCATTGACACAACATTGTAAAATGACTATAACTCAATAAAAAAATGTAAAAAAAAAATCTGCACTACAATTTCAGTTCTTCATTTGTTTTTCAGAAGCAGGGTCTATATTTCACTTGGCTATGGAAAAGATCAAGTCCAGAAACCAAACTATATTCAAGAGAATAATATATACTTAGGTTGGAAATAGTTGTACATACAAAGAAAGGAGATGGTCAAATGGTTTATGGGACAAAAAACAAACTTGTTTCATGTAGAGGTCACAGTTTGAGTCTAAATTGAGTTCTTGCTAGACCGTGTCTGGACCACTCCAGATGAGACAGAACTGTCGGGATGGAGGAGCCTGCAAGGAAGAGCACATCTTGTGTGAAGAGATTAACAAGGTGCATAAGCATGATTCAAGGACAGCAGGCTGGTAGAAAAGGGCAAGAGTGACCTCACTGTAGCTCAGTCCCAGGACACAGATGCTGAGTCCTGGAAAGGTGGGGCTGCTGTAGAAGAGAGAGAAACAATGAGTAGCTGAAATGGTGACAGTAACAGAAGTCACCTGTGGCTTTTGCTATAAAGTGAGAGCATCTTTTGTGCAACCCTAGTTTTCTCTTTTTTTATCCAAATTGAAGTATAGTTGACTTACAATATTATGTTAGTATGATCCAGAAATTCCACTCCTTTGTATTTATTCAAATAAAAGGAAAACACTAATTGAAAAAGGTATATGCCCCCCTCCTCCATGTTCACTGCAGCATTATTTACAATAGCCAAGATATGGAAGCAACAAGTGAATGGATAAAGAATATATAGTACATATATACAGTGGAATATTACTCAGTCATAAAAAGAACTAAATCTTGCCATTTGCAACAACATTGGTAGACCTGGAGGATATTATGCTCAGTGAAATAAGCCAGTTCTCTTGATAATGGGTATCAGCAGTCATGGGACTCTATCAGCAAGCACTACCAGCAGCAGCAATGCCTTTGACAGATGGCAGCAGCGTCTTTAGCAGCATCTTTTGGCTTCAGCAGGAGTAGTCAATGTCATCATAGCAAATCAGAGCAATAAAGAAGCTATCATACCTTTAAACTATTATAGATACCTCAGATAATAGCACAAAATCTTCTATATCTAATTAGGTGAATCTATCCAATTATTCCTCTTTTTCAAAAATGCATTGGCTAATTTTACTCATTTACACTTTTAGATGAACTTTGGACTATGCTTGTGAAATTTCTCTCAGAATTTCTTTTGGCATTTGATTAGAATTGCACTAAATTTATAGATTTGTTTATGGAGAATTTATTTAAGTTATTGTCTTGTCATCAGGAACATGTTTTTTCTTTTCACTTACTTGAATCTTCAGTAAAGTTTTTTCTTCATGTAGACTTTAAATATTTCTTGATCATTTATCTATGGGTATTTTAGATTTATGGCTATTGAGCGTAGAATATATGATTTGCAAAGATTTTCTCTTAGTATGTTTCTTTTCTTTTCCTTAATTGTATCTGTTGAAGAGCAAAAGGTTTCAGTACAGGTCCAATTTATCTTTTTTTTTCCTTTTGTTGATTGTGCTTTGGGAGCTGTACCTAAGAAAATTTTGCCTAAACCAAAATTGATGAAGATTTTCTCCTATGCTTTCTTTTAAAAATTTTAGTTTTAGCTCTTACATTTAGATCTACCATCTATTTTGAGTTACTTTTGTGTAGTGTAAGGTAGGAATATAAATCATCTTTCTGCATATAGATATCCACTGTTCCATTCTTTTAACGTGTAATCTCATAGCACTGTTGCAGCAGAATGTAACCTGCAGTTTCTGTCTCTGAGAACTTAGAGATTGTTTTCCTTATGAAGTGGATATATGATCAGTTTTAAATGCCTTTTTAGTTTTACAAAAGTGGTATGTTCCCATTTTTTTAATGATGCAATGTAGATGAGTTTTTTAAAATACCACTATAAGACAGCCATCAACATTTATGGTTCCTGTTATTTCTCTAGGTTGCAAGTTATTTTCTCTTAAAAAAATTGGAGGCGTAAGTTACATTTTTTTCTGGTATCCAGTATAACCAATGATCAATGATCAGGGTCTGATTCTCTAGCCTTTGTCATCTGTTTTCTCTCTGGAAGCCTTTAAAATTTTTCTTTATCTTGGCTAAACTGAAATTTCATAACAGGTTTAGGTGTATTTTTTTTTCAAATATATTAGGCACTTACTCATCTAAAGACCCCAGCCATTTATCTCCGAGAAATTACCTTGCATTATTCACTGGACAATTTTCTTCCTTATGTTTTCTTCATTCTTTCCTTCTGAGACTTCTTTTAGACAGATATTGAATTGTAACATTTTAATAAATGTTAAGAAGATTCAACTTGGGACAGAACCAAAGTGTTTCTCCTTGTGGATGGATTGAGGTGTGTGTATTAGGGAATTGGCATGTGAGAACGTTAACTGACAAGACAATTTCAGTAATGCTCGGGGAGGACTGTTTGAGGAAAGATTAATACCTTAGGTATTATGCACTGTTTTAAAATGTAGTTTTGTGGTTCATTCTAACTGCTATTGTTAAATGTCTAATAAGTAAAAAGAAATGTGGGAGGTTTTTTTTAAGTGTGTACATATTAACATAATCACTGAACCAACACCCTCTATCTTGCCTTCAGGGATCTCTAGACTACTTGCTGGAATGTCTGTGGTTTTCCACAGGCTAGATTTGTTAAGTCAGTGTTGCCATTTCCAACTACCAGATAACACACACTGATGAGGATAATAACAAAGACTTTTCTATCCAGTGGAGATTTATTAGTTTAAAGGGAAACCTTTTAATACTGAATCGAGAAGCCGTTTAGTAACATGATCTACCTAAAATTATTAGTGTTCATGGGTAACATTAATATTGTCAAAGTGGATAGTAAGAGGCATAACAGATTGTAAATTAAAGTCCTAGATGGACTGGGGAAAGCTAACTTGAAATTGTTCCAAAATAAGTGCATGGTCTATAGGTCTTTCTAAAATGTAGCGATTAGGAAACAGTGTCTGCAATCACCAGCTAGCCAAACCTTTTTAATTATTTGGAACAAAATTTTTCTGCCTCAATGAATATCACAGAAAACTTGCAAAGAATGTTTATGTTATTACAATAATCCTTAATGATCTAACCCAGGGGTCTAATCCTGGTCTAAACCAGGGATATATAAAAGAAAGGAGTTATAAGCAGCCTTCAAAAAATAAGAGAGTAGCTAGTAATCCTCTCCCTGTTGAATCGCTGAAGTTGATGTGAACATGATGGTTTTCATCCCTGTTTTGCTTAGGTTTTCTTATATATAGGAATTGACATACTAATAATAACATGTATTACTAGTTCTGAGGGTTTATACAATTACATTAAAAAGAGGAGAGGGAAAAGAAACCAGTAAGTTTCATCGGCAGAATTCTGTCAGATACTGAAATGGATACGTATGAATATAGGTCTCCAAAGTGGGCAGTCACCAGCAAGTGTTGGAATGATTACACTGAGACCTGGACTTAAAACAACACTTTAAGTAACCAGTACTAGGCTGATACTACTACACAGTGTTGGACATACTGTTTACGATGTTTATGTACACTTAAGATTAAAAAATAAATTTCTCTTTTTGCTGGCCCCAATCAAAGAAAGTGGAAATTTTTCCCCACTAAGGAAGTGAGGGATATTTGGATCTCAGTGTCTGCAGACGTTCAATGCTTTTATAGTCATGCTATTTATAACTTTTGAGTTGCCTCAAGAAAGTATACTCTAGTGGCCGTCAGTAATGCAGTTCAACAGAAATGCGAATTGCACTGCTCGGTGAAAAGGAATCAGAGAAAGCACAAGGGGCAGAAGCCCAGCTAAGAAAAATGAAAAAGGGGAAGAAAAATGATTTTCTAGGTAGAGAACATCAAGTTTCAATGAATATTAATATTTTACACCAGATCCAGTAAAATGGCAGGTATTATTCCCAGTGCATATGGTTCTGAAATGGAAACAAATGGTTTTGCCACAGAAATGCAATCTTACTTTCCCCTGGCTAAGGTGGCATCAGAAACATACATTGTATGAATGTGATTTGAAACATCTGAGATTTAAGAAACTAGTCAGCTTGGCAAGACTCCAATTCTTCTGGCCAAGAATGACAAGACATTGAACAAAAATGTCAATGATATAATATACATATAAAAAGCAGATGGATAACTTAGATAAAAAAGCCAAAATAATAAATATGGAAGCTTAAGGCCCACCACACTGGTCATAGAACCCAGTGTTATGAAATATATTACAAAGTACAGATTTCCAGGATGATGACGATTTTATCATTTACTGTGGGTTTCCAATGAAGATCCATAGTGATTAAGGAGTAATTGAAAATGATATAAAAGAGAACTTATCCATATAATACAAGTTAAAGCCAGAATGATAACCATTTCTTCCCAGAGGGGGCACTGAAGAGTTTCTGGGAACACTGGCGAGCATGCTATATATTCTGAACAATAACAAAAAGCCTAACTGGGAAAAGCAGGTGAAATTCTCGGCTAATTCCCATAACCCCCTAGACTGACACCACTGGAAAAACAGTTTATACATGTTAGACAATACTTACTGCTTTTCCATTTGTGCCCCGGCTTTTGGAATTAGATAAGCATTAGTAGTACACGTGGCACAGGAGAAGGCATGCTTATAACAAAGAAGAGGTATTGCTGTACATCAGTCAATCAGCAAAAGATGTGATGCTGCAGTAACATGGGCAGAACAATAAGCTGGGGATGGAGCTGTGGTAACAACTTTGTCTCCAAGAAAAAGAGATGCTAGCTAACAGAGGGCAAACAGAGGTCTGTGTTATCATAGATCAGCTAAATGACAATGTATTACTGTACAATCAAGCTGCAGAATTTAAAAGGGCTTCTCAATTCTGGCTGTACAGCAGAATCTCCTGAAAGGCTTTCTCCTTCTCCTTCTCCTTCCCCTTCCCCTTCCCCTTCCCCTTCCCCTTCCCCTTCTCCTTCTCCGGTTAGTGTTGACATCTCGTCTAGAATATAAACCTATTCAATCCAGATCTCTGGAGGTGTGGCCCAGGAATCAACATCAACATTTTTCAGCCCCTCTAATGTACTGCCAGTGTTGAGAACCAGTGATTTAGAGCCTAAGTGTTACAAACTGATTTCCAAGGACTCAAGTCCAGTTGAAACATGTTCTATGAGAAAAGTTCGCATCGAGGCAATAGTGCCAGAAGGACATTTTTTATATAGAGACAATGTTTAGTCACTGCCCAGAGAAACAGGGATTAGTGGATTTCTGCCCAAACTGAATGAAAGTGGTGACAAGGATAAAAAAAAATACGTATCTTTTCAAAATAGATGAATCACCATTGTAGTTCCATGTTAGAGTGAAAGTTTTCAGCCATATAGTAGGTTTCATACCCTCTCAGTAATAATTATGTTCAGTGTGTTAATAAGTAACATGGCAAAGAGTTGTTCTCTCAAGGTTAAGTAAAATCATGTTTGGTGTTGTCAGGAATCAATGATAGATGTGAATATAAATATTTAATAAGCCTTCTGCACCACTCAGTCTGAGCACAGCCCAGAGAAGGGGTGCGAGAATGCTGATTCCCAGGAAGGTCATGGCAGGGTGCTTATGCCTTGTGGGGAGAGGCCATTTTTTAGTTCAGATCCCCAATCAGGAAGCTTCTCTGACTGTCTCAGTCAATTTAGGTTGGTTTAACATGGCACCACAGAACAGGAGGCTTAAACAGAAATTCATTTCTCACAGTTCTGGAGGCTAGGAAGTCCAAGATCAAAGCATAGCAGATTCAGTGTCTGGTGAGATTCCTCCTCCTGGTTTTCAGACAGCCATCTTCTCCTTGCATCCTCACGTGACAGAGAAGCTAGAAGCATGCTCTCTCATGTCTGTTCTTATAAATAGGCTCTAATCCCATTATGGGGGTTTCATCCTCATGCCCTCATCTAAACCTCGTCACTTCCCAGTGGCCCCACTTCCTAATACCATCACACTGGGGATCAGCATTTCAACAGAGAAATTTTGAGGGAACACAAACATACAGTCCATAACATGAACTTAACAGAAAGCATACAGCTCCATCCATCAGGATAGCTCTCACAGCACATAGAGGCAGAACATAGACCCCACGGGGCACTCAATGCTAGAGTCAGAGGAGCAGCACTGAGCAAACAGAGAAGGTTTTTTTTTGTTTGCTTTTTGTTTTTAGGGTGATAGGTAATCAGGGGCAGGCATTTACCTATGCAGTAGAGGGAATAAATCCTCTTTAAAAAAATCACTATTATACAGCAGTACCTAAAAGAGAACTTTGAACTACTTTGGAAATAGAAATTGAGAATTTCTATAAACAGCACAATGGCCCTGATATAGGAAAGTGACACTGCAACAGAGGCTTGCATGAACCACAGTGGGATGCACAGAAGAAAAAATAAACGATTCGTTTAGGTCTTCTCCAGTTCTCCAGTTTCTTGAATAAAGAACTGGAAATTCTTAATAGAACCCCACTGATTATCATTTATAAGTCTAAATAGTTATACTAGACAGCTATACATTGACCTGTACATGGTTCTCACTCTATAGTACTGTGTATTTGGACATTCTTCAGTAAGGCCTAACTTAAATCACCTTGCTGGTATCTTTCTAGGCAGGCTCCACACCGAGCAGACTGCACTTAATAGAGTGGTGTACAGAAGAGCATTCCTAACAAAATTTTGTCTGGAAATGCTAATTACATAAGCACAGTGGTTGGCTATAAATGGCTAGCATTTAGCACTGTGTGTGGGTTTAAATTACAGTTTGTCTGGTCTCAACACTTCTGGGAACCCTTGACTTCATGTTCCAAGTCCTGTAAAAGACAGAATTACACACGATGTTATAAGCTTCAAAGGTCTGTCACCATTGATTCTCTTCTTTCTTCCGGTAATACAGGCTCAAACAGCTACCAGCCTATGGGATGCATATTCAGGCCTATTAAGTAATCAAGCCATGATCCTGGCCATGAATTCCAGGTATAATAAGTTTTAATACACTCTTATTTCACTTATTGAGTACCTTTAAAATGTAATAGATACATATCACAAATGTCCAAAATAAAAAATTATTCCAAATTCCACCATCCTATTTCAGCAACTATTAGTTCTTTCTTTCTCATGTTCTTTTTTAATCTTTCTACATTGCATGGATAGGCAGATACTCTAATTATTGCAAAATCATAAGCAGGTTACACATTCAATTTTCTATACCTCTTTTAATTTTTGCTTTGTTAATTTTTAATTTTTCTGTAAATTTACATTTCCATTTTAATGGCAGCATAGTATTCCGAAATTTTGAAATTTTCTAAATTATATTTTACCAACCTTAGATAATTATCTTTGTAAATAAAAGACTGTATCTTCTCTGAAATACTTATTCAAAATACCCTTCTGAGAGTAAAGTTATTGATTTAGTTGAAAAGCAACCATGAAAATGCCAATGCCCTGCCTGCTCTGGGAGATCCTCATTGGTCAACAGCTCCAGCCATTGCTTATAGATCCACCAGCTCAGTCTCTGAGGCCTCACCTCCCACAGGTTGCTCCCACTAACGACCCAGTGTGGTAGGACAAATAACTCCAGTGGGTGACTTCAGCCTGAGGAGTCCCCAACAGCCAGACTGAACCCTCCTTGGAACTTGCTGCAGTCCAAGACTCATCTTAGCCTAATCCTCCTTCTTTCTCTCTCTCTGCTTCTCTTGGAAATCTCTTGTGCATCTAATTCTGTTTTGGCATCTGTTTCCCCTGAACCTAAAGTAATGCAGATGGGCTGAACCTTCTTAGAGCTTTTGATAAATAGTGTCAACTTGAAATAAATGTTTCTTCAAAGCCTAGTCACCTAGAAGATATACATACATATATACATAGATACATATAAATAAAATTAGGCGTATTATTTTACAGGGTTCATGGAAAGGCTTGCTTTGAATTTTAATTTAATTTTTTTTGGTCTACCTAGGCACAGCATCCGAGTGTCATGCTACTTTCCTAATCCCTGTTCATGACCTGGACCATTTTAGCATTTTAAGAACAGGCAATATGATTTCAAAGCACATTTTAAATCACTATTTTTTTTATTTATTCCTGGAAGCTTTTGATAGGTATCTGTTCAGAGTCTAATAATCCATTAGATCACATGATTAAGTCAAATCAATCTTCCCAAAATTTTAAATATCTAATATATTCTAAGAGATTCCATTCCAAACAGTGGATATCAGATATTCAGATCTTCTTGTCCAGTAGAGGAAAAAGACTCTGAGTTCAGCACAAGATTTCTTACCTTACCAACTATATTACCATCTTTTAAAAAATATTATTATTTTCATCTCAAAAGAAATCAGGAGGGGCTGTTATCCAGATCACACCTACTGAAGGAACAATAGCTGTGTCTCAGATTGTCTTCCTAGCTGTTGATGGGAAGGCTTCTTTTGCCATCTACTGGAAGATATGTCTCAATATCAGAAATACTAAATGTGAGAAACATAGTATCATGGATTCCATAAAATGTGGCAGAAATGTATTTCAACTATCTAAATCTCAGCATAGCTTTATGCGCTTGGCTGAGAAGGTAACCACTCTACGTTATTATGTCTTTGGAGAAATATATTCTGAATTCTAAATAACTGGTTACAAATAATTTTTCCCCCAAAACAGACAAGCACCACTGTCATTTTTACAATAACATTTAAAGCCCACGTGTTATATAAAGCCAAAAGTTGGGCCTCATTTTCTAGTACACTCTCTCTGAAACTAAGAAAAAGAAAGAAAAAGCCACTAAAGTGAGGTTATATTTGTTCTTTCCTCAGTTTAATAATTATGCTTTTTTCTTGTCAGCTTCGTGGATCCCTCATTGCAATTTGAAACTCAACTGAAGATAACAGAGTCATCCTTTAAAATGGTATTTTCTATACCAAGTCTTGACAAAGTGAAAGAAATAGGGAAGAGTGAAGATAAGCAAGAGGACCTGGAGGTGAGACATCACTACGCATTACAGCAATCCCCCAGAATGTCTGCCTAAAACTTGTAATCCTTGTTGTTCTCACCTTCACCCTTTTCAGATACAATAGATAAATAGCATATTCCAGCACTAATCCATACCCCTGGGGTCCTTGTGAATTCTACAACCCATGAGATTTAATCGATTGTACACGGTTTATGGGAACAAATGGGTGAAGAGATTTCAGTTAATTTGTTCAGCAAGAACAGCAAGTTCACTGGCAAATGCTGCAAAGAAGGAAAGAGGAGCCAGGAAAGGTGGAGGTAGGAAGAGTCCTACAGTAAGATTAGCAACATCTAATGCTTCTATTTCTCAGCACAGCTACTCAGTTCACTTGCCTACAAGGTGTAGAAGCATGTAGCGTTGGGTGAGATCTCATCTCCACAGCTACCTCCCGCCTTTCTCACCTTCAGTTTATGGAGAGAACACAGGTCCCCAGGATGCAAAACTATAGGCATTGGTAAAATTTTGTCTAAGGCTGGCTGGCTGGCTGGCTGGCTGGTTGTGTAACATTCTTGTTTTTCAGACTTTATACCGAAGTATTTTCAACGTGTATGAGGACACTCTTCTGATCTTAGTGTCTAAAGACTTCTACAAACTGCAAATCTTAAAGGTAAAGGGAAATAAGTGGCTTCGTTTTCCTGTCATAAATCTAAAGAGGGTACTATATTTTACTCATTATTTACCATTTGCCATACTTAGATCTCCTTCAAGGGATTTGGCGACTAAAAAGATTTTCTTTACCTTTCAGAACGTGTCAATATCCCCCAAATGAAATCACTTCCCTTTATTTGAATTACAGAGACACAATCTTAAGAATTCAATTTTGGGAGAATGGCATCAACAGACACTTAGGAAGGCAAGTGTTACGGGGCAATGTAAGAGTGAACACTACATGGGGTAACAGAGCATAGGATGAATGGCCTAAACAACCTTCGGGTTCAAGAACCGTGAACCACACTTTGATAGGGTCTGTATGCATGGGCTTCCCTAACAACCCAGGGGCTAGGGAATCCTGTGAACATCCTGTCTTCATGGATACCATGCTATCAGAGGAAGGTCTAACAACTATCCATAACCCCATTTTTCACATCCAAGACTTCACTGTGTTTTTAACGTCCCAGCCAGAGACACAGGCTGATCTGGACATACCATGCTCTTCAATTTTGCACTGTTAACACGATGGCACCAGGAGGCGGCCATCTGAAAATACTGAGGAACTAGACTGACTTACTCTATCACAAGCATCTATGGGTTTTTGAAATCATAAAATACATTCAAGAAAAGAAGCAGAATTGTTATCTGTGAAGATAAGAAGAAATGTGAGGGATAATAAAATATACAGAGCTAATTTGTGCCTAATGTTCTCTGTGCATTTAAAACAATGTTAACTTCGCAACCTTTTAAAGCAGTTATCGTTGCCCCGCAAGCATAACCCTGTCCCCGCGTGTGCTCTTTCAGCCACCCTAGGCTGCGTACTGAGCATTCACCCTACGTCAGGCACTAAGCTGAATAGTTACTAAGTGGGCTATTTACCTGAATCCTTAAAGTAACCCTATATGGAAGTTAAAATTATTTCTCCCATTTTTCAGATAAGGAAATGGAAGCAGAGAGAGGAGCAGTAATGTGTGCACAGCTATAATGAGTGGAGGGGCTGCTCTAACTTGGGAGTCCGTTACTTAACCACCTTGTTCTTGCATCTACCATGTCTAGAAACTCCCCTGATTCTCAAAACAGAGCTGAACTACACTGCTGGAAAAGGCAGAGGCTGACCCCTCTGAGATTTATAACGTCTTCTGCCCTAGGAAATAAACTTCAGAACAGTTTTACACAAGGGGATCAAGTGAAAGGGAAGAGATTTGCCAACCATTGGCACAAACACTAAGGCTTCCAACAGTCTGTGTTAAGTCTGTCAACGGTGGCTAAGATGTGAGACATACGCAGTCTTCTTCCCTTTACAAGATTATAAATATGTCCCTGCAGCTCAGGATTTAGAGTAGGAAGAAGTTACGGCACAACAGACCAAATCTAGCAATGAATCAAAATTAGCAAGAATTTTCTCACCAAGCTGCCTCCAGGAATGTACTCTAAACCATGAGCCAGAAAATATCTGGATGGTGAGTTCGCAGAGGAAATTCTGGGATAAGATGACATTTCAGGATCAGACAACATTTTGATTCTTTTTTAAAACTGCAAATCAGATCCTACGATTAAAAAAAAAAAGAGGAGATATATACTTTGAAAGAAAAAGATAAGGAAAAGCAGCTGATGATAATTCCAAATCCCATCATAGCCTCATGTTAAACTTTTCACAATGCCTGGAAAAGTGACTGTCATAGTGGATATTAGTAAATACTGGATTAGTAAATGTTGGGTAGAATTAAATAAAATAAAAGCCAGGTATAGTTATTATGGTAGATAATGTACTATACTAGATGGTAATATACTAGCTTATTGTCATATTTTTGAAGTAAATATAGGTTAGGTGTGAAACCCTTGGGAGACCATGGGGGACCTTGATTAATGATGATGAACACCAGAAAGGGACCTGTGGAAATGGAAACACCATGGTTCTTGGATGATTATTGTGTTTTTAACAGGAAATGGCTGTGTGGATGAATGAAGACAGTTCATACCTGCAGGAAAGAGCCATGGTGATCATCAGCAGAGTCCTAAGCTTTGCATCCAGGAAAGTCAAAGGATATGTAAGTCATAGAGTAATCACGCCAGGGGCTTCTGAAGACTGCATTCAGTGCTGCTTTCCAAGTCTTGAGTCTTGAGAGTGTTAGATTGCCTGTTTGGTATTGTCATGCTAGTAGGTTGGGGTACTGGGAAAAGACTCAATATCCTACATGACTTTATGTTAATTAGAGCACAGTTTCTCAAACAATTAATTAAGATGCCTCATGCTTTACACAAGCAGTATGAGTGTGTCAATACTAGGTTTTTGCTGACTCACTGGATTCTCTTCTGTGGACCAGTGTTATCTGTAAACTTATAAATTCTTCCATCCTTACTTTCCCTCTTATTTCTTTTTCCTAAAACATTTTAAACCGTTACTTACTTTAAATTTGTACAGGTAATTTTTGAGTACTTTTATTGTAAAATAAGCTAAAGATATAACAGAAGTCCTTCTTTACTATCCTCTCCACCCCAATCTCCTGCTTAGCCACGTCTGTGTGATGTGTGTCCTGTCAAACAGCAGTCTGTATACATATCCAAATACACACGCACATGTGGAGATATATAGCTTTGTTACTCAGTTTTTCTTTACTAAATTTGTATCATGTTTACATATGGTTTTGCAATTTGCTTTTTTCCCTGAACAATAAGTCCTACAGATGTTTTCATAGATTTACTTCATTCTTTTAACTACACCTTATATCCCATAGTTTTGATGTATTATGATCTACTCAACTGTTTTTCAGTTGATGAACATTAAAGTATATTTTGGCTTTTTCTACCTCAAACAACACAGAAATGGTCATCTCTCTGCAAGTTTGTGAATATGTACTTAGAAATACTTAGAAAGATAATAGATCATAAAGTATGATTAAGTTAAAGTTCAGCAGTGCACGGCTGCCCTCCAGCTTGCAATCCTATGAATATTAGAGTGCCCACATCCTTCACAGACTTTTTAATTGTTTTGCAATTAGACTTTTTAATTGTTGCTTTTCAGATGCAGAATAAATAGGTACCTCATAATGCCAATATTTACTGAGGTTTTCTATGTTTCAAATGACACTATTGCCTGCCTTCTGATCCTCATGCTATCTCTGAACAATTTCTCCCTCTTATGGATAATGTGTTTTCAGTCTCTGTTTCACAACTTATCCTCTATTAACTGCATATCTGATTGCTTAAATCAGTTCAGGGGCTCAAAATAAAGAGGGTCAGAAATAGGCATTTGTGACGCTGTCTTCATTTATCCATTTTCTACTACATGCACAGTGTCTATACATATTGAAACAAAAAGCCTAGATCAGCCTTACAACAAAGCTAAATTTTTATTGTTTTATCTAAAATCAGCCTTGGAACATTACTGACATAGGGAAATACAGTCCATGGCATCCTTTGATCATGCTGATTCCCTATTTCAGTGTCCAAAAGAGAGACTGAGCAGCTTGTTTAAATCTTCTGATTCTTTGGACTGGGAAGGCAGCTTCCCTCAATTTCTAAGATGAGTTGGGATGTCCAAATTGGCATAGACAATTCTGCAAGTAAGGCTTGAGGGTAACTGTAGTTCACCCCTCCAGTCTGTGTTCTGCAAAGTTCCTAACATGTTTCATGCACTCAGCAAGTATTTGATGGTAACTATTCACATGCTTCTCTCTGCATTTCTAAATATATGTGTGCATATACATACTTTTTATTTATAAACCTACCATATATTTATATACTATATATATAATATATATATATATATTCTAGTGTGTTCCACTCAGGTTGCAGGTAAGACATTTGGGGGTTTCATCTACTTTTATCAATTCTTCTGTCTTTCAATTACGGTTGCAAAGTTAACTTTCCCCTGCACAAAACTCACCCCTCAACCATGAAAGAATAACTACGTAAATTCACCTGTGCAGCAGAAGGCTCTCGTAAATTTTCCAGACTAACTCAATCTATAACTGAGACTTGTTTGGGAAGCCAAGATAACCTGCTCTGCAATGTTTGCAAACTGCCACCAGGTGGAAGCACACCAGCATTTCCCAGAAGGTGGGAACTAAGAGCTGGCTTCAGCCAGCTTATCACAGTCACAGAAGCATAAAACTTTACTACGTTAACTTTCTCTTTAAAATAATGGCTTCTAAAGATAATTAGGTCAGTGAAATTAATGGAGGCGGGGGACAAGTATATAAAACAATCAAAAGTATTATTAATAAATAAAAAGCTGAGCTTTCCTTCTTTCAGCACTTTAGACAGATTTTCTATAAAAGCAGGGCTATGTTGTATTAAAAGTTCCCAAAGCCTTGTGTCTGAGGCGATGTGACTGCAGTCGGCACACTTCTGAAGGGACTGTGCAGAGAGCATAATCAGTGTGCCCCACAGTTCACACAGCCTTACTCCTCTCTTAGCCTCTCAGAGGTCATGTCTCCCTTTCTCCTCAAACACACTAAGCAGTCTAGACATGGCCACACCACTCTGCTAAAGGCACACATCTAGACAGACCAATTTGCATCACTAGTAGTCTCCTTTATAAAGACACCTGCTAAGAGTTACACATCCACCAGTTCATTAGAAGGGATAACCAGAAAGGATGCTCAAGGCAAAAACTATAACACATAAGACTTTAGAGTCAATCCCTGTAAATGATCCCCAGCTTCACTGAGCTAAGCTGTGAGAGGTACTCCCCTGGTTCTAGGTACTTATGCTGTAAGCATCTTTGCCATAGACATCTTTGCCAAATAACTAATTGGACTTATGGCAATTTTTCTTAAAAGATAAAATAACAAAAAATAAAACAGGAACATTAAAAAGGATATAATACAACATGAAAAATTAGTAATAAAATTTTAAATACTTTATTACAAAATACACAATATTTAAGTACATTGAACATTTATTTAAGTAGATTCGTGGCAATCCTGACAAATAACTAATTTTATCTTGTGGGTTGTACCTAAGCACTTGTCTTTGAAGTCTTTCATTCATAGTATTACAAGTATTTAGCTTGTTGATTCGTCTCCTCATTCAGCATGGCACTTTTTCCTTTTTGCTAAAATGTCTTCCTTCATTAAGAGAGGTTTCAGTTTCTGAAAACCAGACATGCATATTTGTAACTGAGCTTTGTGTTGCACTGTAAAAATCTCTGCACTGTTTTTTGTTCTTGGCATCTTGTCACATGTGTGTTGACAGATGTTCCAAAGTTCTATGGGAAATGTAGGTTCAGCTCTACACCTCCTAGGCCCTCAGCCTCTTTCTCCTCCAATGTAGCATGTTTCAAAATAAGAAACCAACTCTTGGAGCAAATCATTGTATCGGTCAGCTCAATAGGCCATCAATAAATTGCTGACTGGAAGAAATGCTAACGCATTTCAACCAGTTGAAACCAAAATGTCAAACCAAACTGTCAACTGGTTATTTTATGTTTTCTTGGCAAAATTGCCTTACAGCCAATTAGTCGTGTGGTAAAAATAATATCTGCAGCAAAAATGTTTCTAGCAAAGATGTTTATGGCAGAGAAGCTTGTGGCAAAAATACCAGATGCATACTCATACTCCTCCATCATGCCGAACAAAGAAACAGAACACTTTGCCTTTTTTCCTTAAACCTATAATGAAATAGTGGTTCTTAAAAGCTTGCCATTCAATGGAAAAAGAAACTTGGAATGCAAACCCAAAGAAGAGAATACCTAATGGAAAGTAAAACACTTCTCCCTAGGGCCTAGAGTAAACAGTAACCCCTACTGTCTGCTTCTAGACTATCCTGAGTCATAGGACTCCTAAAATAGGGAGAGCCCCAGGTAGCCTTACAACAAAGTATCATCCACAGAAGCAAGAGATTATCTTCCCTTCTTCTACTAAGACCATCACTCCTAGCACCCTAATACAGTTATACCCTTGGCCCATGACCCTGGTCACCTCATATTCTTCTTCATGAATGACTCCGTGTGTGTGTGTAAGACTGAGACAGACAGAGAGATGTGAGTGGGTCAAGCAATGAGAGGCAGGGATAAGGGTGCATGAGAGAAACAGAAAGAAGGAGAAACAGGTCTTGGGATCTCCCTGGAAGGTTGACTCAGACTAATTTTACCACCAATCATCAAAGCATCTATCTAGGAAAAATAATCATTTGTCTTATAGACAAGAAGATTCTGCAGACCCACGAGTTAAGCAAACCTACATGTGGGCAGAGTCCTTTTTGTTAGAAAAAAAAAAGTAATGGTACTCATACCGTCACAAAAGCAAAATGTCAATTCCATCTCTCCTGTCTTCTTTCATGTGCCTCCTCCTCTCTCTGTTTGCATTTGATCTGACCAAAAAAATCAGTCAAGATGAAAACCTAAATATCTGAGAAGCCTATGTGTCAAGGAAGTTGTGGGGGCGGGGGGAGAATACATAAATGTTCGGGTAGTAACTTTTACATCAGAAGTACATGTTCTGAGTTTTTTTTTTTTTTCTTAAAAAAAAAAAAAACATACACACATTTCCTTGGAAAGAATCAGAGCAATTCTAGGAAAAAAGTCACATTTCTCCAGTGACTTACTGAGTCATCTGAAGTGTTTCATACATGGAGAAGGAAGCATGAATGTTTTTGAATACCCATCCCACATCCCAGTATCCTAGGAATTTGCTACATATAAATGGCTACCTAATTTATGGAACAGAAACTATTAGTTGAGTCACTATCATTTCCAAGAACTTTGCTAGGAACTTTCTTTTTTGTCATAAATCTTACCCTCTTAATCCATACAATAATTTTTATGGGGTAACATCTGTTACCTGCATTTCATAAGTGAGAAAACTGAGGCTCAGTAACAGAGCCAGGATTTGAATACAGATTTTGTGAACTCTGAAGCTCAACTCTAATACTAGTCTGATATACATATATATATATGAATCAGATACAGACATTTAATGTTGATGATGCATTGGAAACACATTTTTCTCCTTTGTTTTTTCATTAGACAAGTGTTGATGCTCCATGTTTGGGTATCCTGGCAGCAGAACTGTCTCTTTTGTGTTCTCACACTGATCCCTCAATCACACAACAAGCATCCTTGGGAATGTATCACCTCCTCTGCATTGCAAAGTGTCAGAGTGGTAAGAAGATTACTAAGAATCTGTTCTTAATTATTCTACTTGTGGGTCCCAAGGAGGCTTTATGTCTGGATTTCTAAAATCTGTCCCAAGATTTATAGCTCCACTTTTTAAAATGTATTTTAAAATCTTTTTTTAGAATTACAAAAAATATTATAGTTGGTTCTTCAATATCTATAAGGTACTATACTTAAATTAGTGTTGGGTGTTTCTGGTGGAGACAGGAGTCTTAAGTGGAGATAGGGAAGAAAGAGAAGAAGAAAAATTACCAATGGGACTTTTTAAAAAGAAGCATTTTTACCCTCTAATGGAACATCAAATAGAATACTCAGATTCTTGCTTCAGCAGTGGGAAAAAAATCAACCCAAGACTAAAATTAATGCTGCTCTAGTATGCCTAACGGAAGCATAAAAACAAGACCTCGAAGTATCAAACTACTCCCAAGTACCTTAACAGATAATAGATTTACCCTCTCATAATAACCAACTATTTAAAGATTATATATATTAATGGTTCTGAAGTCATTAGACATCAGATAACAAAGGACAATGATTCCTGAGACATGCGAACAAATGAACAAATAAGGTGGAGTCTACCATTGACTGAGTTTACTACCTAGAGTAAGTTTCTAGGCTGCAGCCCAGAAAAGAGTAACCCAAGGGTCTCATCAAGTTGAAGAGACAGAACTGGAACCCAGAGAGGTCAAGATAATGGAGAGTTCACAGTGCAGAACCCCAGAAAGGAGTGCACAGAGATAGAGCTCCA
This sequence comes from Camelus bactrianus, assembly GCF_048773025.1. NCBI lineage: Eukaryota > Metazoa > Chordata > Mammalia > Artiodactyla > Camelidae > Camelus > Camelus bactrianus. Next base: position 19,085,709 of record NC_133559.1, read on the forward strand.
AAGACCTGCAGAGTCCCCTTTAATTATCCAGCTATGTGGTGATCAGTACACGTATGTGAGGAAACCACCTGATGCTTGTGATGGGGCAGGGGGGAACACCAAAAATGATTAAAGAGGAAAATTTACTGAATTCCAAAAGTCTAGAAATAGTGCCTATGCCTATGAGCTAGAATTTAAAACTTTAGAATTCACAAGTGATGTAGTAGAGTACTCAAAAGGATTTGTCTCATTAGCAGGGAAAAATTATCCCTAAATTATTTGTTTTAGTGCCACTTAACAACGCTTAAAAACAAGACCCCAGAAGATCAACTGATATTCAAATACTTCCATCGCTTATCAGAACAAAGCTCAAGCTTACATCTAGGAACACAAAAATTCCAGCATTTGACAAGTTAAAATTAATGGTCTGACATCCAATAAAAAAATTACTAGGCATGCAAAGAAATAAAATGCAACCCATAATAAGAAGCAAAATGAATCAAAAACGACCCCAAAATAACACAGATGATAGAATTAGTAGAGACAGTAAGGAGTCCATTTACTTAAGGAGTTAGATAAACATGCTAAGGAGAGACAAAGAAAAATTCCTAAAAGACCCAAACTGAACCTCTGGCTATGAAAACTACAGTATCTGAGATGAAAAACACTCTGACAGGGATTAACAGTGTCATCTTTTAAAATTGAAGTATAGTTGATTGACAATACTGTATTAGTTCTAGGTATATAGTGTAGTGATTCAGTATTTCAGTGATTTCAGTATTCAGTATTTTTCAGATTATACCTCATTAAAAGTATTATAAGATAATGTCTATAATTCCTGTTCTACATAATATATTCTTGTTGCTTGTCTACTTTATACATAGTAGGATGTATCTCTTAATCTCATACACCTAATGTGCCCCTCCCCTGTTCGCTCTCCACTTTGGTAACCACTAGTTTGTTTTCTGTATCTATGAGTCTGTTTCTGATTTGCATATACATTCATTTGTATTATTTTTTTTGGTTCCACATATGATCATATAATGTTTGTCTTTCTCTGTCTGACATTTCATTAAGCACAGTATTCTTTAGGTCCATCCACACTGCTGCAAATGACAGAATTCTATTCTTTTTATGGCTGAGTAATATTCCATTATATGTATACACACACACACACACACACACACACACATATATACACATTCTTCCAACATTTGTTATTTATAGACTTTTTGATGATAGCCATTCTGACAGGTATGAGGTGATATTCCATTGTTTTGATTTGCATTTCTCTAATAATTAGTGATACTGAACATCTTTTCATGTGCAACAGTGTAATCTTAAAGAGAGCCAGAGTGGGAAAAAACACATTTCATTTAGCATAACAAAGGCAAGGATGACAGCAAATTTCTCATGAAACAATGCAAGCCACAGGCAATGGAATAACCTAATAATGTACTTACAGAAAAAGCTGTCATGCAGCATTTAACCAGACATGCAATGTCAATTTAACATTTGAAAATCAACCAATGTAAGATACCACATTAACAGAAGAAAAGAGATGACCATATGATCATTTCAGTAGATACAGAAAAAGCACTTGACAAAATGCAACACCCATTCCTAATTTAAAAAACTCTCAGAAAACTAGGAATAGAAAGGGAACTTCCTCCATCTGCTAAGGTACATCTACGAAAAATCTATACTGTCATACTTAATGCTGAAATACTGAATGATTTCCCCAAAAGATCAGGAAAAAGACAAGGATGTGCACTGTCATTACTTCTGTTCAACACTGTGCTGAATAGAATAGAATAGAATAGAGTCCATATATGTATGGTCAAATGATTTTTGACAAAGGTTCAAAGTCCATTCAATGGAGAAGGGATAAACTACAATAGATGGTGTTGAAAAGTTGGTGATTTATATGCAAAAAAAGAACTTTGATCTGTATCTCATACATACACAAAACTTAATTCAAAATGGACCATAAGACGACGTGTAAAACCTAAAACTATCAAACTAGAAGAAATCTTTGTACCTTGGGTTAAGCAAAGATTTCTTAAATACAACACTGAAAGCATGACCCATAAATGAAAAACTGATAAAATCCTTCTCATTGAAAAATACTTAAGAGAATAGATAAGCCACAGAACAGGAGAAAATATTTGCAAATTACATATCTGATAAAAGGCTTGTATCCAGAAATTTAAAAGAACACTCAAAACTCAGTAAAGAATAAATCTGACCAAGGAAGTGAAAGACTTATACGTGGAGAACTACAAAACACTGAATAAGAAAATTAAAGATGAGTTAAAGAAATGGAAATATATCCCATGTTCTTGGATTGGAAGAATTTATATTGTTAAAATGGCCATCCCAAAAGCAATCTACAGATTTAATGCAGTCCCTATTAAATTACCAAGGACATTTTTCACAGCACTATAACAAAAAATCCTAAAATTTATATGGAATCACAAAAGACTCAGAATTGCCAAAGCATTACTGAAGAAAAAGAATGAAGCTGGAAGGAATAAACCCTCCCAGACTTCAGACAATACTACAGAGTTACAGTAATCAAAACAGCATAGTATTGGTACAAAAACAGAATATGGGTCAATGGAAGAGAATAGAGAGCCCAGAAATAAACCCACAAACTTTTGGTCAATTAATCTTTGACAAAGGAGGCAAGAACATACAATGGAGTAAAGACAGTCTCTTCAGCAAACAGTGTTGGGAAAACTGGACAGCTGCATGTAAGTCAATGAAGTTAAAAAAACTCCCTCACACCATACACAAAAAATAAACTAAAAATGGCTTAAAGACTTCAACATAAGACAAGACACTATAAACCTCTTAGAAGAAAATATAGGCAAAACATTTTCTGACATAAATCTTAGCAATGTTCTCCTAGGGCAGTCTACCCAGGCAATAGAAATAAAAACAAAAATAAACAAATGGGACCTAATTAAACTTATAAGCTTTTGCACAGCAAAGGAAACCATAATCAAAACAAAATGATAGCCTACAGAATGGGAGAAAATATTTGCAGATGGGACCAACAAGGGCTTAATCTCCAGAATATATAAACAGCTCATACCATTCAATAAGAAAAAACAAACAACCCAGTCCAAAAATGGGCAGAAGATCTAAACAAGCAATTCTCCAGTGAAGACATACAAATGGCCAATAGGCACATGAAAAAATGCTCAACTTTGCTAATTATCAGAGAAATGCAAATAAAAACTTCAATAAGATATCACCTCACACCAGTTAGAATGGCCATCATTCAAAAGTCCACAAATGATAAATGCTGGAGAGGGTGTGGAGAAAAGGGAACCCTCCTACATTGTTGGTAAGAATATAGTTTGGTGCAGATGCTATGGAAAACAGTATGGAGATTCCTCAAAAGACTAAAAACAGACTTACCATATGATCCAGCAATCCCACTCCTGGGCATATACCCAGAAGGAACCTTAATTCAAAAAGATACATTCACCTCAATGTTCACAGCAGCGCTATTTACAATAGCCAAGACATGGAAACAACCTAAATGTCCATCAGCAGATGACTGGATAGGGAAATTGTAGTATATTTATACAATGTAATACTACTCAGCCATAAAAATTAATGCCATTTGCAGCAACATGGATGGACCTGGAGATTGTCATTCTAAGTGAAGTAAGCCAGAAAGAGAAAGAAAAATACTATATGATATCACTTATACATGTAATCTAAAAAAGAGAGAGAAATAAACTTATTTACAAAACATAAACAGACTCACAGACATAAAAAACAAACTTATGGTTACTGGGGAAAAGGGGGCAGGAAGGGATAAATTGTGAGTTTAAAATTTGTAGATACTAACTAAAATATATATAAAATAGATAACAAATTTGTACTATATAGCACAGGGAACTATATTTAATATCTTGTAGTGGTGAAATAGAATATGAAAATGAATATATACATGTTCATGTATGACTGAAGTATTGTGCTGTGCACCAGATATTGACACAACTCTGTAAACTGACTATACTTCAATAAATATATATATAAACTCAGTTTTTAAAAGACAACCAAATTAAAATAATAATAGTAGATTTAAGTCTTCATTTCACTAAAGAAGCACAAATTGCAAGGATGTACATCAAAATATGGTCAATGTACAGTCATAAAAGAAAAGTAAATTAAAACAACAATAAGATACCACTACAGTCCCATTAAAATATCTAAAATTGAAGATGGACCATACAATGTATTATTAAAGATGTGAAGCAACTGAAACTCTTATACATTTCTAGAGGGAATGTGAAATGATACGACAACTTTGGAAAATAATTTGGCAATATCCTAAAAGTCAAACACATCGACTATATGATTCAATCATTCCACAACTTAGTATTTATCTAAGAGAAATGAAAGCAAATATCCAAACAAAGTCTTGTACACAAATGTTGATAGCACCTTATATTTGTAATAGCCCAAAACTGGAAACAACCCAAATGCCCACCAAAAGGCAAATGAATAAACAGATGACAGTATATACATATGTATTTTGTGGAATAGTATTCATTACTAAAAAGAATCAACTATTGGTACATGCAACAACATGGATGAATTGCAAATAATTTTACCAAATGAAGAAATGCCAAACAACAGAAGAATGGCTCCGCTTGTGTAAAATTAGAAAATACAAACTTGACAGAATGCAGATCGGTGGCTGCCTTTGAATCATGAGGTGGGTTCAGGCAGCAGATGTGAGCAATTCCAAATGGACATGAAGAAACTTTTGGAGGGAATAAATCTTTCCTTTTTATTGCAGTAATGTTTTATGGGCATATACATCTATAAGAACTCCCCAAATTGTACAATTTAAATATGTTGCATATTGATTATATCTCTATAAAGCTGTTAGCAAACAATATCACTTAAAAACTACCTTCTCTGGAACGAAAGACATCTGCAACTAAAGCTTATGTTGAGGGCTTCTCTCTTTACTGCTGTACCACTACCCCAGTCTTTGCAAAGTGCCTCCAAGTCTGCTCTTCTACTAACAGACTCTCCAACTTAGGAGTAGCTTTTCCATTGCACTGAAATGCCTTTGATGGCCTAACTGTACTTGATATTTAGTCAGCTATTAAATTTATCTGTCTCCTTTATTCATATTTCACACAGACCTCTCTTCAACACTTTACAAACCCTGGGTCAGTATAATCATAATATTTTATGTGACTAAACTGTCAGCAGAGGGTTAAATACTCAGAAAGATTCAGATCTCCAGAATTGGGCAGGAAGAGGAAACTGGAAATAGCAATGTCATAGAAAGAATCAATGATCAAATAAAAGTTTTAAACTCTTTTCCTTAATACAGCGGATATTGCAAAAAATAAAACGACAAAGTATGCTAAGCCTGGAAGTCACTGCCTCCAGCCTTCTCCCTCTGATACAGAATTCCTACCCAAGATCTTGCAGAGGGATAAAACTAAAATTGCTCAGGTAACTTAGCCCCAACTTTATCCTATGGCTTTTGTTTCATGTGTTTTGTTACTTTAGTAGCAACTTATTTCAACAAAATTTTTTTTTGATGATTATTTTTTTTAACAAAAAAATTATTTTGTAATAATTTTTTTCATTTTATTTAAATTCAGTAAAACAAAGAGCAAATGATAGAGTATCTGGCTTCCTGATTTTCATCTGTACTAGTAAGAATTACATCTATTATTCCTATTATAGCAATTTTTATTATTTTATTTAAGCCTCGTAGAATGCCAATGAGCAGGTGTTTCCTAGTTGTTATGCTTCTTTTCAACTGACTAAGAAGTCACTGAAGATGGGGGACTTCTGGCTTTCTAGCAAAATTAATGAAATCAACAATGAACACACTTTTCAGTACTATTATAATTTATTCAGCAAACATCAAAATAATGTGATTTATATTTTGTCTTTAAAAACCTATTACATTTGAAATTGTTTTAAGTTTAAGTGATAAACCTCAGTGTCAAGTAAATAGTTTTTACTCTGACCCAAGCCTCGGGGAAAACCACAAGGCGCTGTAGCTCTACACACTCCTCACCTCCTCCAGGTATGCAGATTTGTTCATACACCCCCGAGGGACTGGCACTGGCGCCCAGTCGTGCTGTCCAATGCCTCCACATGGCAGAAACTTCCGACACTACCTCTAAGGTTCACTAGGAACTGCTTCTTTTATAACTTTTTAATAGACACTAAAATAAAACATTCTGTTGAATAAACAAATAACTATTCAAAAGAGAATATTCCCATTTCCAATGATTTTTTTTAATTCAACATCTTGTATCATTCAATCTGGCTTCCTCAAAGAAGGGCAAACTACTTGCGATATTCAGTTCACCTCATCAGGACTTAGTGACGCTCCTCTAACTTTCTGTCACAGCTTTCCAAAAACACTGTCCCTCATCCCGCCGCCCCGTAGGAGGGAGCCCGGTGGTCATCCATTTTCACTCAGACCTCAGTCCTACCCTATTGGCCAGAAAAAGCCTTGCTCCACCCCTTTAAAGAGGATGCAGAAAAGCTTTTATTGTCAAGATGGAGTGCTTTCTGTACTGGGGAAAATAGCGCACACACACAAGAAATTTTGTATACATGTACATGTACACAAAAGGATAAATTGCAGTTCATTCTCCCTTCTTAACTGAGAGATCCACATATTATGTTCATATTTTATGGTCCATAGATACTCCTCTAACTTTAAAAAGAGATTGTTTGAATTGCAGTTGTTGTACCTCAATCATGGACACATGGGCCCTTTTTTCTCTTTCTGCTTCTTGATCCTTCTCTGAAAAAGAGAAAAGCCCACACCCTTGTGCCGCTCTGGCTTTCTTACCCTATCCCCCCTGCCTCTACAAATCGTGCTTGTTTCTGATCTGAAAAAATTCATTTCCAAATCTGAAGAAGTTCACAATAAGCTCTACTATTTAAATAACTGAATTGGGGTAAAATCAATATTTTACAGGTTCCTCTAAATTTTAATAATTTTAATTCCATGGTTTCCCACTTCTCCCTGGCTTACCCTCAGACTTACTAGGATGGAAATGTTTTAAATGCTTTAAAAATCAGAAGAAAAAATAAATATAATTCAGCTTGAATTATAGTCATCACAATAGCAACACAGTTGTAAAATGTTATTTTTTCAACATTATTTAGTGGAGGAAGAGGCCCACAACAGCAAAGGTGCCTAGGGCCCCCCAAAATCATGTGGCCCTGCCTGGCCCTGGAGCCTCCCCCAAGATGTCTGAGCCAGGCTAACCATCCAGTTAGCTTTTGCTCCACCATCCAGTCTAGAGCAAAAGGAATAGGATTAGGTCTTTCTTCTGTTGATATAGGTAAGGCCTGAGGTCATGGCTCTCCCTTTGGTTTCAGAGTGTAGGAAAAACCTTATTGCCATCCCTACTGACTGACTTTGTGTGGACTCTCCTGATGAAACTCTCTGTACCTGACCCTGTAACTGCATCTGAGGCGGCAGCCATACTGAAACTGACTCTGGAATATCATGCCCCTAAGGTCACCATGGTAAGACATTTGACAATGGGCAGAGGAGCGCAGGGTTTATTCTCTAATGGATTCTTGATGCCTTTGTTATGTATCTACTTCTTTTCATACATATTTTTTACCATTGCTCATTATGTTACTTTAATCAAATGAGGATTTTTCTGTAAAATAGTTTAAGCACACAGAAAAGTTTCAAAAATAGTGTAATGAACATTCACCCACCAATAGTTGCCTCAAATTTTAAAGACTTTTTTATTATTAACAACAATAAAATAGTGCAGTTATAACTGAAATCCCCTGTGTAGCCATTAAGGAAAGTTTTCAAGAACCGTCAGCTTGCTGTGGGGCTAACCACATAATTTGTGGCCCCCAGTGCAAAGTGAAGTGTCAGGCTTCTTATTCAAAACATTAAGAAAAAAGGACCGTTAAATGTACAAATACATGGAGTTTTTTTCCTTTTCACCATAGTGTGTCTCTCGCTCGCTCGCTCTTTCTCTTTCTCTTTGTCATGGTGTTTTTATTTTCTAGGTTAAAAAAAAGCTAAAATTTTAAATGATCAGCATAAATTTTGCCATCCATCTTTATATTGTGCAGGGCCAGTTACAGATGCAAGTATAAGAGCACAGAACTCAACAAAATCCTGCAATTCATATTTCATAGCTCAAACACGCGTATGCATCTCATTCTTACCTGAAGAACAGAAACATTACACAAAACTAACTCAGTTGTCTTTATTATACTTACAGTCACTGACATTCTATTAACCTGCTCTATCTTCATCTTATTCATGAGTAAAGAAAGATTGAATAGAAAAGGATTTATGGATTGCCCCATCTTTCTCTTTCCTTATGTCATCATTTTCAGCTGAAGTGGTTGAGGCATCAATAAATGCTTTGATTTTACCTGCTTTGATTTCCTACTGAACTCCTACACATTGTGGGTCCATCAGAATTCTGTATACCTAAGGCAATGTGAATGCTGCCTATGAATGGGCTCCAAGGACCACAGCTGGCTTGCACATTGCACTTATCTTCTCTGCTCACACACACTCACACACACGTGCATGCTCCACTGTCCCACAGGATACAAAGCACACAAAATACAAGCTCAAAGAAAAACATTAAAAATTTCAAGATGGGACAACAGAGGTTTAAACAAAGTAAGGGACCTTCTGAGTGTGGGACCTTGTGCAAATACATGGGTCATATGCCCATGAAACCAGCCCTGATGGTGACCTAAGGGCTGAACTCCCAGTTCCCCCTCTTGACATAGCAATGTTCTGTGATTGCAGATAAACTGAGTGCTTGCCCTCAAATTAAAGGGCAGGCAGAGGGGAGTAATGCTTTTTACAAATTTCTGTGCGGCTACAGAAAGGAGCATTCCGAAAGGCAA